>NW_020447375.1:246308-303785 GCF_003343035.1 Apteryx rowi | reverse complement strand
ACGGAGGAGGAGACGGAGGAGGGCTCAGGGCGAGAGGGGCCGGTCCGGGGACGTGCTACGTGTCTCCGGAGCCCTTATAGCGCCTCGCCGGCCGCCGCCGACCCCGGAGCCGCGCTTGCCCGCCCGCCCCGCCGCCCCGCAGCACCATGTCGAGCAGCGAGAGGACGGTAGGGCTCTATCCGGGGGGACCCGCGGCGGCAGGGCTCGGCGGCCCGGGCCGCCCCTCTCCCTCGGGGCGGCTCCTCTCCCGCGGGCCGCCCCTCTGCCCTGGGGCGGCTCCTCTCCTCTGAGGCGGCCGCCCCGGGCTGCGCAGCGCCGCCTCGGGCCAGGCCGTTTCGACGCCCCGGGCTGCGCTTTGGGGGCGGCCGCGCCGCCAGATGCCTCCCGTGGGCCGGGCTGGGTCTCGGGGGGGGGGTTTCGGGGGTGCTCGGAGGGCTGACAGGTGTCGCGGGGTGCGGGGAGCCCGCTGGGGCGGCAGCCACCGCCTCGCATCCCCCAGGCCATGTGCGGACAGTGACCGCGCTGCGGCGATCGGTCCGTAACGGAGCTTGGCCGCTCGGAAAGCGGCGGGAGATGGGGTTACGCGGCGAGCCGAGCCCCGAAGGACCGGACGTCGACCGCCTTCCCGCTCTGCAGATCCCGAGGGCGTTCGCGGCGTCGTCGTCGTCAAAGCGTGTTTCGCGCTCCCCTTTCCCCGAGCGGGGAAACGCGTGGGTACGCGTAAGACGAACGGTTGTGCAGCCGGCGCCGGGAGGCTTGGCGCGAAGTCTGGAGCCAGCGCAGCGCTGGGGAGGCGTTTCGGGCTCTCACGAACAAGAGCTCGCTAGGTTTTGCCGTGGCGCCTGCGGGTTTCATTCGTGGTGGCCGGTAGATGCATGCTGGGGGCGAGCACCTGACGCTGGGGGGAACGATTGCAACCCAACCCTTGCCCCTGGCGCTCGGGAAACCCTCTGCTCCTTGCGCTTGGGAGCTCCAGGCGCGTCAGAAGGCGTTAGAGCAACTACGTTTAGGGTGCTGAAAAAGAAGGTGAACGCTGTCGCTGAAGTGCCTTGCGCCTCCTTGAGACGTTTCACATTGGTAAAAACAGTGAGGTTTTTTTTTTTAAATCCTGTCCCATAAGCGCTCCGTGCCTGGCTCTCCAATTTGTGTCCCAAGGGGCAAGGGCCTTGCTGTATGTCCTCCTTCAGGCGCTTGGCAAACACGCTGTCCATACGTGGTCTGCAAGCCGAGCTGCCGCGCGGAGGCTAAACTGTCGACTTTACTGCTAATCGTACTGATCCTTGTAAAGAACTGCCGTCCTGGCCGCTTCTGAGGTGAGGCCAAAGGTTAAGTCGGCGAGATGGAGCAACTGTTTCGCTCCGATCTTTCGGGGTTTTGCCTGCCCGCATCCCACCTGCAGCACGTGGAGGGAGAAGTCGGCGAAACGGCCACCGACGCTTCGCGCTCTCAGCCTTGCAGCAGAGCTAGTTTTCTGGGGAAAGAAAAAAAAAACCCCATGAAGTTAAAAAAATAATAATAATAAAAAAAAAAGCAGAATTCAGTTAGAAAGTGAAATTACACAACACAGTCATGGACAGGAATCGTTTTCTACTTACCAGCTGCACTGCATTATTTCTGGGAATTGGGGTTTGAGGTCCGAGTTGATCTGACTGCACATACATTTTTCTAGTTTAAATCCGAACCATAAAAAAATCTTGGTATAAGTCCCTAGGTTTTCTTTTGCATGTCGATTTTTACCTCTTTGTAAATGCAGCATTTTTCAAAGGGGTTTAGTGTATTTATAATACACTGCTAATCTGTTCAGATAGGAATGTAACCAAAACCACCGAGCTGTGTTTTCTTGGAAAACGGGAAAACTTTGGTTTATGGATTGTTTCAGGGAATGTGGGAGGGGAGGTGAAATTTGTGAGTTGTGTATTGGAATTCTGCTCATTTCTGTGACAGGAGAGAGGTGCTACTAAACTTTCCAGAATAATGCCTGTGCTTTGCCTCTGCCCTGTGCTGGAGAAATGGCCTTTATAAACAAGATTGTAAATGACCCTTGTACCATGTCTGTCAAAACAGATGGTATCTAGTTGACAGTAGTAGGTGTATTTTTACCTGGCTATCTGCCCGGCGTGTTACAGAATGAAAAACCCCACAATTTCACTCAGGCTTCTGGTTATAAGATTCACTCATTGTGCTGAAACTGCAATATTATCCCATTGGTGATTTTCCCAGTATATTGCTGTGGCAAGCGTGGTGTTGTGAAAGCGCAAGCTGAAGTTCAGGCTCATAACATGGATTCGGTGGCCCCTAGGTTTCAAACATCTCAGGTTGATTACAGGTATAGGGTAATGCATTTCACGTTGATAAAGGCCCCTTAATCAGCGAAAGATAGGAGGAGTTACGTACTAACTTGCGATAATTTTCATACGCACATGGCAGATTGGATTCCGTCTCAGTGAAATTACCTAGTGTGGTTGAGGAAAGCGGAGATGGTTGTAGTTTATCGGAGACTTTGCCTAACAAAGAACAGGCAACAGCAAAATGTGCCCTGGCAACTAGTGGCCTAAATATTGCAACTCAGAGGAGTTTTAACACGGTGATGAGTTTTTCATGATGTCTTTGGAAAGCAGAACGGCTAAGACAGGTCCAGTTGGAAAATGAAGATGAGATGCAGACAGTAATTCACCCTTTTGCCTCTCGCTTACTCCCCTTTTTTCATTTTCCCAGTAACATCAATCCTTGTTGCTCATAAAATCTTGGTTTCTGCCATTTCTTCCTGGTTTGGGTGATGCATTAATCTTTTTCCTTCAGACGACGTTTTGTGAAGCTTGCGTGATGCACTCCTGAAGGAGAATGGACATTTCCAAGGATATTCAGTGTCAGAGAATTTGTCAAAAATGGATTTTGTATGTGACATTGATTACCTAAGAATTGCCCTCTTTTGAAAGGTGCAGTAATGCTATTTGCTAGGAGATGGGTTGGCTGTATAATTTGATGATGCTTCTGATTATAAGCCCAGGATTTAAAACTCAAATTCAGCCTGAATGTTCCCTAAAGCTCTAGTTTGAGGATATTTTCCCTTAACACTCATTTATTAATGTAAACTATGGTAAGACATGAAGAAGAAAACTTAAGATTTTAGACTTCTGCATGTATTGTCCTTAACAATTAAAAATGTACCTTAATTCCGAATAAGACACAGGGCTTGATATGCAGAAATCTCTCTTTTACTAGTTAGTATGGAAATATTCCCTTTAGTTCTGCCTATGGCATTATAAGAGGCATGAAATCCAATATATGGAAGACAGTCTCGTTCAGTTCAAAGACCTTATTGAAAGCAGAAAGTATTTATTTCTGACACGGTTCAGCACTGACTTTTAAGAAGAATGCTCTTTAGTGATGACCATAACGCTTAACATTCCTTCCATAAATCTTCTGTGCCCATATGGTGAAATCGTACTCTCAGGAGTGAGCACACTTTAAAATAATTGCTGTGAGTAACATGTAGCTGTGGGCCTGCCCTTGTTTATTATGTGGACTATTGCACAGTGAAGCATTCATTACTGAGTAGTTCTTTTACCACCGTCAAAATACAAGCTTGTTCTCCGTACACCTGAGGTGTCACTGGCATTTCCTCAGGTCATTACCTCTCAGCATCAAGCAGTCTTTTTTATTTTTTAACAAGCAGAAGAATAAAGATGATACAGTGTGCACAAACCTATAGGTACAGCCCTGTTCTTAAATGACGGGCCCCTCGCTGGCATGGCTTGCCTCTAGCCCTCGCTTGCGAATGTTTTAACAAAGCATGGGTTAGTGAAAAAATGCCGCTTAGTCAAAGTATTTCATGAAATCAAGATATTTGACAAGTGTTTCTTTGTGGGAGAGACCCAACCATATACAGTCTGGTGGTTAGGATGCTCATCTGGGACATGGGAGGAGAAGACCTGGTTGCGAGAGTCGTGCCTCTGGCAAGGGGTGGATGCCCGCCTCGCTGGCGCTTTGGAGTGAGTATCTCTCTGGATATACTTTCAGACGCTTTGGGCAGAACGAAAGCCCAGTGCTGAAATCGCCTCTCTCGGGTTAAGTTACAGCTTTGATCTATCAGCTATTCTAACAATATCTCCAGGAAAGCGGGTGGTGGGGCACATTGGACAATTCTGTTTCGTGGAGATACCATTTCAGCAGGCCAGCAGATCACAAAGCTGCGACTTCTGATTTTTTGGTTTTGATTGTGTAGCACTGACACGTGCGCAGTCACAAATTGTTTGAGCTTATTCAAAGGCAAATAAATCAACATGCAAAAATATTTTGGATGTGTTTAATTTTTTATTTAAAAAAAGAAACAACACGCAGCATTAGAGGACAGTGCTGAAGAAATATGAAGAGGCTTAATTTCTTTGTCTAGCAAGTATTCTCATGTTAAAAAGGCTGCAGCCACGGGGCAGAGTTCAGACGGACTGTGATATTGCAAGCTGTGCAATAGCTTATATATAGTTTCACTATTTTAACTCCAAAGCAACGTAAAATAAAAAAACGAGTGAGTTTTTTTTAAAAAAATCCTCCGTGTTCATCTCTCTCGCATGCTTCTTTTTTGTTATTGCGTTGAATATAAGGAAAAAGACGAAAGCATCATTAGGGATGTTTATATTCAAAAGAGTTATGGATAGCTCATCACAGTGAAGCGTGCACAGAAGACAGCGCGGCAGCTGTCAAAACCGTTATTTTAGTGAATCGGCATGTTTTGATCTTAGCTGAATTCTCAGGACCGTTATTCTCATGATTTACCAGATTTTTCAAAAATCTTGAGTTTACAGCAGTGATTTATTTTGTGGTTGTGAAATACAGTGCCTTACTCATTGCACCATGATAGTAAAAGGTGATTGCTTGCTAGTTGCATGTTTGGTGTTTCTGGTATCTTTTGTATTATTTTCTTACTATCGCTTTTTTTTGCTTTATATCTCTTATTCGCACAGGGCTAGTGGCTCTTTGGGACTTTTCTTCATCTCATAGGGGACTGGTCCTCTGTTTTGCGAGTGCAGTTGAACACCAGGCTTGATAACGGCGATTGGCAGAGCTGTGGGAGCGACCTGGGCAGGTAGCTGAGATGGGATAAGCATGAAAACTGAACCATCCTTTCTCCAGACTGGAGTTGAAGCACTTTGAATTGGCATGTTTCAGGAGTTGTTTCCTGTTCTGCTGCTTGACTCATGGATAAATCGAGCCTCTGGCCTTGACTGTTTTTCGGGTGGTACCGATTAAGTCATGGAAAAGTTGTTGGCCAGTAGCATGTCTAGCCAGAACCCATAACTCAGGCATGGATTTCTATCTGTATTCTTGGGTAGCCCTTACAATTAGACACCATTGATTTTAGACAAGACAGTGACAGATCTTTGAAGAGCCCAAACTATCTAGACGTATGCACTGAAGCAGTAATTCAGATTTAGGCCGCAGGGATTTTGTTTTTCCTAAGGGTTTTCAGGAGAAATAGAAGCACTTGCAAGCTTGCATTTTTTACTGGACCAATATTGATCTTGGGAGGTTTCTTTAAATAACCTTTAAGAATGGAAAGACTTTTCATATCTGAAATCAGATGTTTCTTGATAAACTTGTAGCCATACATACCCACAAAAGATAAGTGGCATTTAGGGCCCATGTTAATGCCTCTAATGATATGCTTTGCCTTGAACTTGTACTTTGGTCACAGTTCTGTATCTTAAAAGTCCATTAAGAGAATGGCATGTAATTCAGGTTATTATTTATTAATTCACTATTATCATGAGTGTAGTGAATAACGATTATCTTTGCTTTAGCTCTGAACCACAGTTGTAGGAAGTGAGAAATAGTTCCTTAATGACCTTACAGTTTAATCATTTCTAATTGAAAATCTACCTGGAGTATATCATTAACAACAGGAGGGATGCAAAAAAAGCTGTTCAGAGCATTCAGTGGGAATATGCATCACTAAATAGGATGCTGGAAAATTAGGATTTTGCCCAAAGGGCTGGTGGCTGGTTGTTAGTGCCTCATGTTTCCTAGCACAGCAGTCCTTTTTTGTTTACTTATAGCTTGGCTCAGTTATAACTATTTGTGTCAAAAGTTTTATCTACTGGGTAGGTGCCAAAATGTTTTTGCCTATTTGGAGAGCAGAGCTTGAGAAAGATGCTGGTTTGCTTAACTTTTCTTTGTTCTTTCTTTTTTTCAATGTGGCTTTTATTTTGAGATGCAGAGCTTTGGAGTTTGTTGAGATGTGGGGGTTTTGCCATCTGCGTGCCAGATTGTGCTTCTTTGGCAAATGACCGTTTGTACCTACATTTTCAAGACTTTTTGACCTGGAGAGATCTTCACGGAAGCAAATAAGCCTCTGGCAGAACAAAATGTTTTATTTGATATCAAACTATTTTTTCAGCTTTGCATTGTGGTGCAAAAAAGTGCATATGGGGGGGGGGAAGGAGGGAAATGACTCATTTTTCAGGCCTACCCAGCCCTTTTGATAGGAAGATCTGTTGTTTTTGTGGCCAGAGGCTCTAGAAAGAGAAACAAGCCTCATATCAGAGGAGGTGCCCACTGCTGTAGGGGGCTGTGTTGCATGTGTGCTTCTTCCAGCAGCCTTGTGCATGATGCTAGACGAGTCACTTAACCTTTGGTGGGGGTTTGCCTTCGTCCTTGCAAGGCCCGTTCGATTCCCTGTCCGATACCATGGGGATGGATACGCAGAAATGTTGTTGTCTCAGCCTAAAGTCAAGGGAAGCTGCTCTTTGAAGGTGTGTAATTTTTATAAGGCTTAAATATTGTGGGAGCGCAAGACTTCATCTACCCTTCTTTGCCTTACTCTCTTCTTCTCCACTGTAGCTGTAAAAGTGGTAATTCCACCCTCAGAGAGATACTGAGAATTTGCACAGAGTTTTTTGAGGCACCAGGTAATAATAATCACCAAGGGGAAATGGGTAACTGTCCTTCAACCAGCCTTTGAGTAGCATATAATAAATAAGGCCTGTGGCAACACTTGGTTTAGGGAGGAGCGAGTGAAAGATTGAATAGCTGCTTGTTTAGGAAGAATCTGTCATTCTTCATGTTGACTTAGGCAAGGATCTAGAAAACCCCAGGTATGCTCACAGTTAAAAGCCTGTATTGCAACTTGTATGGTTTGTGTGCACGGACACTTTGGGCAGGAAACCTTCACCCTGGCGTCCCCGAACTTGAGGGGGGGGGGGGTGAGTCATTGACTTGGAATCCAGCTCATGCAGTTCGTTGTGTAGTGCGATGCGTTTAATGGCAGTGCAGTGAAAATAAGCCATTGTTTGGCCAAAAAAATACTGTGGGGATTGTGGAGGTACTGAGTGAGCAGGAAGGTCCATTCTGCCTAGGCTGCTCTCTCCAGCAGCAACCATGAGTGGGGACAAGGGAAGACTTTAAGGCTACCATGTGATGGTAGTCCTTCAGTATATTGTCCTAGCTTCCACCGATTGTGACTTGAGATACCAGAGACCACGTCTTTGTTCTTACTAGTCCTTTTTGGACTTTTCTTCCATGAATTCAATCTAATGATTTTTTCAAGCCAAGTGGACCCTTCACTTGCACTGCCTCCTGTGGCGAGGATCTCCACAGTTGAACCATGCGTCGGGCAGAGATTCCTGGCTGAGTTTCCCTCAGTCTTTCCTGTAGGTGTTTTTGCCCTTTGTGTGCCTTAAAAATTCACTGAGGTGCAAAGAGCCCCTGTTGCCTGCTGACATGGGATGGAGGCCTCGAAACAGCAATCTAATTTTTGAAAAATAAAATAACATTGCAAAGTCAAGCGCATTGTAGGTTGCAAAACGTCAGATTGAGGACTGCGCATCCAGCCTGGATGCTGAATGAGAGAGGGAGCAGCAGTGAGTGATCGCAACACTGAGCTCTTGGGTTTGTGTCTGGGAGCAGAACTTTGGTTGCAGAGGAGATTGCAAATCTAACATTTTTTAGTTCAGTTCGCACATCCAGGACAGGAGGTGGGTGGTGGCCGAACTTACAGAAGAGGGCTGTGTTTGCAAGAGGACTGTGCAATATCTCCTGCTTTGGTGACAGTAGGGGTTGGGTCCTGACACTGTCAGGGTTTATTCTTTCAGCAGGCTGCCAGCATTGTCCTGTAGAAGAGAGGTGAAGCAAGAGGATTAGTTCTTTTAGTGAAATGTATATTTGAAAACCTGATGAAGCTTCTTGAAGTGTAGATCCTCTGTAGCTCCCACTGCTTATGAAATTGCTAGAGCTTCTCAAAAAAGTTAGGAAATTTCTTTCCTGTTGGGATATGATGGACCTGCTAACAACAGGTATCCTGTCCCCATATGAATTGGAGTTGTCTTTGATCTGTGTGGAGCAGAACATGGGTTTGTGAAGGCATACTCAAGCGCTTTTCAGGAGAGCAGAGAAGTGGCTGCTGTCCAGAGCCAGACACAGCGGCTTTATGTATCCACTCGCAAGGTAACATGGATGGGCTGAGACAGGCTCAATTCAACCTGCGTTAGTCTGGGGAGAGGAAAAAGAATCTGCTTTCTTCTTTAGCAGTAGATGGAGTTGGTGCTTCACCTGCGTGGTCTTATGCACAGTTAGACATTGGCCTCCAAGTTGAAAAACCTATTGCAAATTCAGAGAAGCTAATGGGGACATAAAACTGCTGAACGTGGCTCACCGTATTTTGTGTTTACAGCATTGCTAATGTGTTGATTCAGCTTTTAAAGATAAGTTAATCACAGTCCAAAGCCCTTGCTACATTTTGTGTTTTCTTATGCTTCTTGAACTGATTTCTTGAGCTCTTAAAGTAAATGATTTTGATAAAATAGAATATTGCTCTGGCATGTCAGCTCACTGTGTTTTGCTAGACTACCCTCAGGGTGAGCAGATGATGAGTTTTGCTGTAGTTCCCTGATGATCAGGCCTGGTCCTCTTGATGTTACATCTGGCCCATCTGCCACAGGAGACTTGGGTGGGTGGGATGAGAGAGTACAATCCTAAGAGGGTCATTTATTCACTACATGTCCATAGGATCAAAACCTGCTAGGGGCTCAGAAATGTGTGATTTCAGTCTGCCTTCATAGTGGAGCATTTTGCAAATGGAAGATGACAAAGGAATTAAGGCGACTTTGAAAAAAAAAATACTATGCCTGGACACTGTCATTCAGATCTTTGGATAACTATAAAGCTTCAAATGTGAAATTCAGATTTGCTCCACTGTGGGACAAATTCAGCTTGGGGATGGCTACAATGAAACAAAGGTTAAAGCTTAGAAGAGAGCACAGCAAACAACAGAATTCATATCTTTGTCTTTTGTAACTGAACTAAATTTAGCTCAATTTTTGTTCTCCTAACATTGTATTGCAAGTTATTTACATGATACTTGATGCAGGGATCTTGTAAAGGTCTGGTTGTCCCATCTTGCTTGTTCTAAGGGACGGGGTGCCTGCGTAGTCATGGTAAGAGATAGGATGTCTACAGTGGTTTGTTTACCTCAGAAAGCCACAACCCATTAGTTAAATTCCTAAATCTCATATCCAAGAAAAAAAAAAACAAGATTACATGCAAGTTCATTCCTCCCTGGAAATTTTTAGATACCAAAGTTACTGTGTGGTCAGTATACATACCTTGACCTCCTTTCCATTTTCCCCTGAAACCTGGGGGATTGGTACCTCGTTTGCTTTTTTCACAACCTGATATCTTTCTCTGAAAGAAGATAGGGAAACCTGGCCATGTGCTCTTGGTGCTTTTTCCTGGTAGGGGAGCAGGAGTGTGCTGTTTTATTCTGGTGAAGCGTTTCCCACGCTGCTGCAGTTACAGTGTGCAAAGCAGCTAGACTGGCTATCGATCATGTCTCTGCGCCCCTGAGACCTGGATCTGCTGGCAGTTAACCAGGCTACACCGTCTGTATGTTTTTAACAATTAGTTGCCAATCTTCTGGTTGCGTAATTCCTTTTGTTTCTCTTTTATCAGGGATTAAACAGACGTGCTCGATGAATTTTCTATGGATGTTCAATCCAAACGCTTTCCAGTACTGCAGTGGGAACACGATTTATGTTCCTCCTTTTTGCAAGATAACCATTTTTTGCGTTGTCAGTAGTCCTGCGGCACCATCAGGTGTCTGTTGGCATGATCCAAAACAGCCTTGGAACAGATCCCAGACGTCAAAAGCAACGTGGTTCTCCTTTTTCAGCGTAAAACCTATTGTTTGTAAAACGAGCATGAGCCAAACTGTCAAAATGGATTCATTTATGGGAGGTAATTTAGGAGAATTGCTTTGAGCGAAAAAACGGGGGAAACATGGAAGGGTTTCTCGTTACGTTTGTTACATTTGTCAGTAGCCGACAAGATGCTCTGTTTGTCAAATATTTGTTACACATGCAGCTGTCCGTTGTGGTTTTTGGAAAGAGGACAGAATAATCTTTTTTCTAAAATAACATCTGTCCCGACTTTCAAATTCATCATGAAAATGTAGGCGCCCAGGATGACTCACTAGTTTTACTGTGTTAATTAAATTAGAGTAGCGACATCATCTTTCCAAAGGAAAAAGAAAAGCTTGACTTGGGCGACTTCAGGAAAACAGTTCTTAATGCCCAGTTTTAACCCGCTGGTTTGAAGTTGTATATTGATTTTAGAAATCTGTGTCTTTGATTTGCAAGGTTACTGGAACATGAGCTTGTACGTTGAGCTTGGGGTTTTTTGGGTTTTTTTTCAGGGTTGTATCGAGCTTGATTCTGGGAACCTGAAACTCTCAAACTTGTACCAAAACAAAGAATATTTTAGCTACACTCGAAATTAGGGTCTTGCTAAGAGCTCAAAAATTCCTATGGGTTTAAAAAAAAAAATTAGCTAACCCCACCTTGAAAACCTTGTGTGTTAGTAATCTTTGGCATTTCCAACCGTCTGTCTCCAAGCTGAAAGACTGCTTGTTTCAGGTAACTAGGATGTCTCTGCTAGTCTCCTTAAGATCTTCTGTGTTACGTTACTGGCAGAGGAAAGAGGCTGATGTAGTAATGCCAAAATGAACAAGCGTAAAAGTCAGCGTGTGCCAAGGAGCAAGTGTGGTCTGCTTTGGTTTATTCAGAGCACTGAATGAAGAAAGGGATCCCAGTTCAGCGGTCTGCCTGGTGTGAGCGAACGCTGGCAACTTGAGCTCAGGAAACCCGTTGCTGTGCAGGATTTTTTGTGACACGTCGCTGTATTACTCTGCTAAGTCAATTAAAAAAAAAAGCATGAATCCATCCTACAGCAGGGACAAGTCTCCCCATCCTCCTTCAGGAAGGGAATGGAGGAGAGGGCTGTGTCAGGCGGTCCAAACGTGATCTCTGCTCCCATACAAATGGTGGGAGGGGAGAAGAGTCCTGCCTGCAGGACGGAGAAGGGAGAATCGCAAGGGAAACGGGAAGATCTGCTGCGGTGCTGCACAACTCGACCCTCTCTGTGTGAGTGCCTTGAGGTGACTGAGACTTCCTGACAAATACCAGAAAGTCTGGGTGCTTGAAAAGTCCTGTTCCTCGTTCCCCATCTGGACCAGCAAGCCCTACTCCATGTCGTGGTGGAGCGGGCAAAGTTTCCAGGGTAACTTCATCTCTTTGGGGATTTTCCCTGGCCTTGATTTTGAAGCACTTATGGTCTTAGCCCATTCAACTAATTACACTGAAGTTTGGGAAAAGCCTATAAGCTTAGGGTTTTGAGAACTTAACTGGGACTTCAGAGACTTCAGAGATGGTTTCTCCATCATACTTGACTATGAATGTAGAGTTGACCTTCCACAATAAACCCACCTCTTTACTGTCTTCCTCCTTTTCTTCCGAGTATAATACATTTAATATTCTGCAGCGAATGACTGTTCTGCAGAAAGCTTTTTTCCCCGTGTTGGAGACGGACGCTTTCTCTTCTCAGAGATGGCAACTTGCCCATTTTCGAGACCAGCCATGGGAATTGCCCAAGTAGAAGAAACTTATTTTCTATGAAAGTCCCATAAACTTAGYTTTTATGCATCCCGTTCAACTGATATGACAAAAGACTCTCTTTAGTAAGATGCCAGGATTTCGGAGGGGATTTTAAAAGATAAATTAGATCAGTCTGTGGAGATTTAAGCATGTGTTTGACTTTAAACTTGAAAGCTTGCTTAATCATTTCAAAAGTCTGTTTTATCATTTGTCAATACAATTGGCTGAAAATGTTTCAAAGCCTCTCTTATTCCTATTTGAAAGGGTTAAGACTGGAGTACCAAAATAGGGCAATATATTAACTGCTCAACTGGAAAAAACAAATGCTTTTATTCCTAGTGATGGAAGATAATCCTATAAATAAAAATGTGGTTGGGGGAGTCCTGACTCTACCCTTCCTGTAGGGTCAGAGTTTCCCCAGAGCAGTGAATGCTGCCAGCCACCAGTCAGATGTTAACTGTATTCTTACAAGGTTGAGCCTTCTGTTAAGTGAGCTAAATGTGTGACTAATGTGCTCTTAATAACACTGCACTACAAGAATATTTCTTTGTTGGCATAGTTCTTCGGCAGATTTGTAATTTATTTTCATGAGGGAGTTCCTCTTTGGAACAGATTGTCCTGCAGTCTGCCATGAGTTGTGGTTCTTACCTCTTGGACTTTTTCCAGGACCAAGCCTGTGCCAGATATGGCAGATACAGCAGACAGAGTTACTCCCGCAATGAAGGGTAGTGGGAGAAAGGAGGGGAATTAAAAGGAACGGTAAGAGCATTGTTTTAGACCTTATTGGTCTTTGCAAAGACCAACAGTGCTTTCTAATGACAACTCTTTCCTCCACAGTGGAGGAGAGCTCCATGTTCTCTGGACATCTCAGCAAATATTGGCCTGAGGAGGTCATCTGTGCTTATGTAATCCCTTGAGTCTCTCATGAGGGCTGCTGCTAGACGGGCAGTCCTGCTCACCTCGCATCTCTTCTTATTCCTTTCCAGCCCCTTTGCTGTGCCAGCCATAGCATGTGGCGCACACAGGTAGTTCTCACCATGGTCCTGCTTGTTCCGTAGCCCCGTGGGTGCTGGCTAAAGGAGTGGGTAGAAATGGGTAGGTGGGGGCAGGAAGAAATATTGCCTTGTGTCCGGAGATAACTGTCCAGTGCAATTGAGGGCATTGGAATTGATATGTATTTGAATTTCTAATGAAAGATGCCGAATCATCCATGTAATTAGTTGGGATGATGATGAACCAGATGTTTGTCTAGTGCATTTTCTGTTAATTGTGCAGTCGTTCAGCTCCTAACAAATGTTAAATCTGGTTGGGAAAGGTCCCATAGATATGGTTCTGCAGTATCAGGTGAGAAGAGAAGATGGTTCCTGATAACACCTCTCATTTGGATGGTCTCATGCAACCTTCTGTTTATGTGGACAAGCACAACTGCTCCATTTCACGAGCAAATACTTAAGGAGAGCTGAGATTACTTCTTTAGACCTCAGGAATTGAGAAGTGGTGGCTCTAGGAGCAGAGGACACTGATAGTTCTTGATTCCCAACAGATCTGTGCTGTGATGGACTCTCTTGTCTCAGGCCCCATCTGTTTATTCAAGAGGAGCACCAAGGAGAAGCTTCTAATCTCTGCCCGCACCCTGCTTTCAAAAATCAGGGGAGCATCTTGTCCTGCTAGGGTGGTCTTGACTAGCGCCATGTTTGGAGATGTTGGTGCTGCTAGGACAAGGTCTGTCACAGCTGGCTCGCTGTGCTTTGCTTTCGCTTGTGCTCCGGTAACATTACAGCTAATTTGGTTCGTCGCAATCCTATTTGGATACCTGAGTGTTTGCTGTAAACAAGAGCAGGTAAATCCTGTGTCCTCAGAGATCTCTTCCTTCTTGTTCTTAGGCTATGCTGAATCTGAAGTAAGAAGCTCCTCTCCCAAACCTCACTGCTGCGATCTAGATTACTGCAGGAAATGCTTACCAGTGCCCCTAAATTGTCCCTCTGAGACTTGAAATTCAGGCATGATTCTGTTGCGATGAGGATCGGAAACCCTTATCTTTTAAAAGTATTTTGAGGTCTTTGTCCCCAGGCTCGGTCTGTGTTTGGTTCGCAGTTAAAAGATTAAAACTGAGAGAGCGGGAGAGCCTTGAGTCTGATTAAACCCCATGCACCACTTATCTCTGCATCGCAACGGTCTTACAGTGTATGCTCCTTCTAGATGAAATCTCTCCAAGGTTTGTTCTCAGGCCGTCCGTGATTATTTTTGGTGCTGACTGTTTTGGCTTCACTCGGTTTGCTCCCGTTTCAGAGCTGGCTTCCCAAGCCACTTCTGAGATTGTGAAGGATTAGGTAGGAAGTCAGTATTTCCTGGTGAACAAACTGTTCTGTTTGGAACAAGCTGTCAGCCCATCCATCAGCAAAAATGCTTGTGTTTCTCTTCGCCTTTTTTGTTTTCTGCATATCTGACCACAAGAAATTGAGACTGCGTGTGTCAAACTGTTGCACTGGGGGTTAGGAAGAGTTTCAGATATGTGATGCAGCAAAAGTGTTGCCTCCTTAACAGTGAGATTACTGAGAACACAGAAAAAAAAAAAATCATAAGGATTTAGTATCCAGCTGGACTTCCCTGCAGGTAGGAGAGGTCTCAAAGTGCTGCAGGATTTCAAAAATGCGTTCGGTGGTGTTTTCCTGAGCTCCAGAGGAGCCCAGTATGAGAGAGGGGAAAAAAAAAAAAGCTCCAAGATGCTTGCACAGCGCAGATTTATGGTATGCCGACATGTACTTCTAACATAATAGTCCTGTTACGTCAGCCTCCTAGGAATGTGCTAGTTCCTGAATCTTGCTCAGGAAGAGACGCTATCGTGGTCGACACTACGCGGGATAGATCCAGCAGATTAACGCTTGAGAAAGCTGCCCGTGAAGAAGTAAGTGTGCTGTGGCACTGAAGCAGGGGGAAAAGGATGAAGCAGCGCCTTTCGTTTCTCCGTGCGGAAATACCTGCCTCGTCTCTTGTGGTTTGCGAGCATGTTGCAAAATACGTGCTCCTCGTGTTGGAAAAGGAGCGTTTGCACTTGAGGACTGTGTCGTTACCGGCTGAGCCTCATGCACCAGGGTGATTTTGCTGCAGGTCTGAGTAGTGGCAAACTGTAAGAACGGGGTGAGTTGGGGCAGTAATTTACTACTTGTGCTCTGTCGACGGTCGTTGGCCAGTCAATGTGTAATTTCAGAACGGTGCCAGATCTTAATCAGCAGAAAAACATGCAAAACACACCTTTGTATCTTGGGAGCAAGGATCATTCTGGCTGCTGTATCTTCCGCATGTGTTCCTTTAGTCCTGCTTCAGATGCTTAAGGCTGACTCTCTGGGGACCACTGAAGATTAAACTGGTGGTGCTGTCTCAGATTTGCAAGCTCAGCAAGTTAAAACAGCACATTTGACCTTCCCCTTGCTCCCCCCTCCCAAACCTTGAGCTGTTTATCTTTGCCTTTTGTTTTCTGAGTCATTGTGATGCGTTCGGCTCAGTCACATCTCCACTTTCCTCTAAGGATCAGGCCTGGAGAGGTTTTTTTTTCTGCAGGGTAAGGTTGGGATGCTTTCCTAATCGTTTGATTCGAGGAGCGGAGGCTTTAGGGAAACCGCAGCACGTTGCAAAACTCACAGTAGGGTGGCGAGATTTGACAAGCGCTGTTAGCGTACACTGGGGTCTTGTATTTCAGACAGTGTCTCAGCTGTCCAGCTAATGGCTTCAGGTCTATAAAGGGCTCTTTCTTTGCGCTGGAGAAAAGCGGTACTGTGTTGGTACTGACGTTCTGAGAGGTGATGCTGGGTGAGAGCTTATTTCGGGGAAGGAAGGTGTTTCCTGGGGGTGGGAAACCATTCGGCACTGGGACTTCGCCGTACAGAAGCACGGATGTGTTGGGACTTGTCATATAGAGATGTTTGCGGTCTCCTTCCCGAGCAGCAGGGAAGAGCTGCCTGAAAAAGGGAAAAAGAAGCAGAACTACTGAACCCGCGTAGCAGCAACCCAGGAAAAACCCAGATCATTGATTTTATCCTTTGAAATGACTGTGGAAGGGGAAGGCAAAGTCCAGGATCCACTCTGCTGGCTGCAGCAGCGAAAATGGGAACTGAGAGTCCCAGAGTGAATAAATGTGTCGCCCGAGATGGGTGAGACAGTAGCCCTAAAACCCTTTTTAGTCTGGGACTTCCCATCAAGTCATAAGATGATGACACAAGTTCAAGGATGGGAATCAATCACAATGTGGTAATTCTGGAGGAATTATTTTTCCATCCCAGAGCATTTTCAGCCTAAGTTTCACAATAGTGGGACTGACTTTTAGGCTTGCTTACAGTGAATCTTGGAGGCAAGATTTATGCTAATGATTCTTTGGACACAGATATTCTTACCAGTGTGTTAAAACATTCTTAAAATGGCTTTCTGTTTAATGTGCCCACAAGCAATTGCAAATGGAAAATTACACCTCTTGCTTGCAGACATAAAAGAAGAGGCTGGTTTTGGAAGATTTAGTTGAAATTGCATGGAAAATGGGCATGAAATTCTGAATATAATAGCTAAATCTGCAGTGGGGGGTTGGTCTCTGTTAGGATGCTGACCTTTCTGAAGAAAGATGATAATAAAAGCAGGAGAGGAAAGGCAATTTTTTTTTTTTTCCTTCTGTTTGGGAATGATTTTTCGCCCAGATTTCTGGGCAGGCAGAGCCCTCCGTTGCATACAAAGTACCAGTTCTCTAATGAACGCTTGTTCCTTTGCTGAATCCGAAAAACGTTAATGGCCCAGCAAGCAAAGGAAAAAAAAATCAGGTTATTTTGCTAACACACTTAAAAATGACCTTTTACTTTATTGTCTTTCCCATTCCTCTTTTTATACATATATATATATATATATATATATATATAAAAAAAAAAAACTTGGACAAATAAAATACAATCGCTTCCCTGCTTTGACTTTAGATGTAGAAATACTTTTATATAGCAAGAGGTGGAGATGATAGGAAAGCACAGACCCCCCCCTTTTGCATCAACGACACGAAGCRGATAAACCCACAATGGTGCAGAATCTGGCTGGGAAGAAAATATGTCTGCTCCGGCTCCCTCCTGAGACTTTTCCTTTGGCTGGCTCCGTTGGAAACGCAACCTGTATAAGAAATAAGGTAGTAAAGATGCCCGAGGCCAGCTTGTGCAACTGGTTGAGTGAGACCTGATAACACGTTGGCAGCGAGGTGAGTTATAGCGAGGAGGAGCAAGGCCCTCCTTGACAGTACGGACTCTCTCTGGGCTTACTAGAGGGTACGAATTACGGTGCTGGTAAATTAGGAGATGTATGCTGGAGCCCTGAATCCTGCTTAAGAAGGAACGTGTAAATATTTCGCATGCCAAAAGTCTTTATTAAAGTAACGTTATCAAAGCTGAAGGGAAAAGGAAGCCTGTTTTAATCGGTGTCTCGCTGGCCAGCAGGGAAAGCGGGGAGCTGCTGTGCCAGCACGGCAGTTAGATGTCAGGGAGCGCCGAAATTCAGGCTGCCGGTCCAGCTTCACGCCGGGGTCCCCGCCTGTGTCAGGAAGTTCAGGAGTGCAAGTTGCATGTTATTTTCTCGGCTTCCCGTTCCGCCGTCTTCTCCCACCAGATCCTGGCATCATTCGGCCTGTGGTCAGCTGAGGCCGTGACTCCTGGCCGCCTACCAGTTCCCTGTTTCTTGCCCCAGCCTTTCCCATTCCCGGCATCCCTTCTACCCTCCGTAACCTGCATCTCCTTGGCAGCTGGGCCGACTCTGGGGGCTCCTCTCCTACTTCGTATTCCCCGCTCCTCGCCAGCTCCAGCTTCTTCCAACTCCTTGTCCGGTCTGCTGTCCCCTCCACCCTCCATCAGCGCCTCGTGTCCAGTTGGTCCATATTTCTGACCTGTGGCTTTGAGACAACCGTGTCTTACAAGTTTAAAGAAGCAGAACAGAGATGAAGGGACGTGGAGGTGACCTCACAGGTGTCTCTGGCTGGCCTTGCCGTCCCCTCCGCGCAGCGCAGCCAGCAGCTCGCTGCGGCAGGAGCCGTGTTTGTTGGAGCCGGGTGGGCTGGAGCTGGAGAGGGAGTCAAGGCACAACCCCGGCAGGCTGGAAGACACTGCTGAAACAGCCTTGGGGAGGTCACGCTTCCTTCGCTCTCGGTGACAAGAGTGGGTGCTTTGTGTTCCCAGTTCTCGTTTATGTGGGATCGACAAATGAGGTGAAATTTTCCTCCCCGGAGAACACGGTTGCATTTCTTAGTAGCAACGTTACGTTCAACATGGCAAGCGACTAGGCGGCTTAAGTTGCTTTCGTTTTGCAAGTGCAGTTAAAACAATATGCAAGCCTACCTGTATTTTAAAATGTAGAAAAGGCAGGGAGTGTGCTGTCTATATCTCCGCTTGGATTATATGTCCTGCCCTGTGTGCCTGCGGGTGTATCAGTCACCTGACAGCACTCCTCCTCCAGCAAAGCGAAGGCACCTTTGCTGTCAGCTCGCAGGAGAGTCTCTTCTACCTGTAGCAGCAGCAAGAGATGCGAAGGCATTTTTGCAACGCGGGCTTTGAGCTGGGAAGAGAAGGTCAAAGTTGAAAACTGCCTTCAGAAAATAACCCGAAGACATATTGTGCAAAAATAAATCCAGCTAACGCCAAAGGCAAATCTCTTTCTTTGTTATTTTCCCTTTTCTAACAAATTGCCAGCGTTTGCTGCTAAGGTTTGCGTCGATAGCTTTTTGAATGAATTTTTCTCTCTCTTATATTAATCCTTGCTAAAATTTTCTTTTGTATAGAGTGCAACAAAGTAACAGAAGTGGGTTTTTTGTTTTGTTTTTGTTTATTTGCATCAGAGAGCAACCAATGTGATTTACCAAGCCCATCACGTCAGCAGAAGTAAGAGAGGACAAGTCGTCGGTACCAGAGGTGGATTTCGAGGCTGCACAGTTTGGTTAACAGGTACTGTCACTTACCACGGGAAACCCACTTGCGTAAATGAGTAAGATGAGGAGAGAAGTTTAGATGTGGAGATTCGGGGTTTGCAGGAAATGTCAGAATGTTCCCTATGAACTGGAAATTACAATATTTTTTTCACATGGGAAATACTGATGTGTCGTGTTTATGAGACAAAATATTCTCCCTGGCAGCTGCTGCCCCTAACTAACATTTTTAACAGTTAGCTGTTTAACATTTTAGCTGTTATTGGGGCTTCCAGGTGGCTGGGTCCTTTGGCTGTGCACTTGAAAAGCCCTGAGGGTCATTCCCAGGTGTGTGGCTGAGGAAGCCTTGCCTCGAATCCAGCTTGCTAGTTCCCTGGCAGAGAAACTTGCCCACGATTGCCCAGAACAGTACACAAATACTTTCATTCTGTATGAATGGGAAGTTTATTGCGACACCTACATTTACTGTGTTTAAAATGACCTTGCGCGCTGCTAAACAAGGCAGTCTTCTTGTCTTAAGAATAAACACGCTCACACAGTGAGTCGCGCCGCAAGTGTTTTATTGCGTAGACCCATTGTGGGTTTTCTGTGTTATTTCTCATCTGATGCGTGTTCTGATGCGTTGCCCTTCTTTTGCTTTGAAAGACAAACTCATTATTTGGTGATTAGGGGCTCGTGAAAATGGCAACTGCATTTCCTTTGCTCCACTGATATTTAAACAGTTGTTTCTCTGCTTGTTAAACACTGGTAACTTTTCTTTGACTCCCAGAAAATGTTGAAAGACATGCTTGGAAAGGCTTGGAGAGCCATTCTGATTTGTCTTCGTATCAGCTTATGTGCTAAATGGTGAATTAAAATACAGTTCTCCTTTGATCTGCTCTCTATTTACTAGAAGAAAACCAACATTTAATCTGTTTCAGCATCATTTCTGAAGCCAAAAATCTATCCAGACCAATTTCTTTCTCTTTCAAGTATCACTCAGAGATCCTGTGTATGAAAGGTTTGAATTTCTCTTGCTGATAATTATTCTTTAAAATAAACAGTTGTCTCCCAACTTTCTGTCTGTTTAATTTTAAGAGACTATTTGGAAGGACATTTCATTTCGTGGGCTATATGGACTAAACAGAAGGACACTCTAGATTGCCAGCTCAGGAAAGCTATCTGTTAGTCTGTTGTGCTATGAAAATCAAAGGCACAGCAGCAGGCATCTGTGTCCGACCAGCTTTCCTGTCCAGCACAAATGTGGCTGTTCTGCATCAGACCAAAAGCCCATCAAACTCAAGGTCCTGTCTCCATCAGTGATCAATAGTAGGTGCCAAAGAAAGGGTATAAAAACAGATGAGCAGAGGATGATACCTCCGTAGGATTTTCTCCAGGACTAAGTGTTTCCTGAGATGGGCAGGAGGTGGTTGGAGGCTGTTTGGAGGTGGTGTCTCTGCTAACTCGAGAGCCTCTTGTATCTCAAGGAGTTTTCAACACATGGATCCCCACCCAAAAGAAAGGAGTTTGATGCCTCAGGTGCACTTGCCTCTCCCCAGCGCAGCCAGTAGGAATTTTTTTTCATACAAGTGGACGGAACTGGGGTGGGAAGCAGCCACCTCATTTATTATTGTTGACTTTCTGGCTGACTGGACTGGACAGGTTGACTGCAGGGGAAGCAGGTGGCTGAAGATGTCTTGTTAGCCTCTGCCACCCTCCTGTTTCTGCCTGCACGGACCTGTGGGTGCAGATGGTGCAGAAAGAGGTGTCCATGGATGAAGAGGGGCAACTGCTGCTGCTGGAGCCTGTCTCAC
Organism: Apteryx rowi; assembly: GCF_003343035.1. Classification (NCBI taxonomy): domain Eukaryota; kingdom Metazoa; phylum Chordata; class Aves; order Apterygiformes; family Apterygidae; genus Apteryx; species Apteryx rowi. The sequence continues at coordinate 283,140 of NW_020447375.1, read as the reverse complement.
CCCAAGCAGTCGTGGCAGGAAGCTCTGGGTGGGGAGCTGGCTGTCTCTAGAGGGAACAGAGGGAGGAAGGGGAAGATGCTGAGAGACTTACAAGCAACAACCTCCCCTCAGGCTCCCCACCACTTACTGGTGCCTATTGGTCCCACCACGGCCCAGCAGGATGTACTTTTGCAACACTGCTCACTTGAACCCCTCCAGATTCTAGGATATACCAGCTTTTCTCAAGGCATTAATGCCACCCTTTGAGTAAAGAAGGGTTGGTCAGAGCTCTGGGGCAGTAACTGTACACTAAAAAGATGACTCCAACTTCCTTACCTCATTCTTTCATAAAGAAACTTAAGATAGGAGTTTTGTTACAAGTGTCCCTTGAGGGATTAGGTTCACAGTGTCATTTTCAGTCTTTTGGACTCTAACCTGAGTCTCACTTTTCTGTCTCCAACAGGCCTTTCTGGAGCTGGTAAGACAACCATTGGCTTTGCTCTGGAAGAGTACTTGGTCTCTCATGGCATCCCCTGCTATTCCCTGGATGGTGATAACGTTCGACACGGCTTGAATAAAAATCTGGGTTTCTCGGCTGGGGACCGCGAAGAGAACATCCGCCGCATTGCGGAGGTGGCCAGGCTGTTCGCTGATGCTGGGCTCGTCTGCATAACTAGCTTTATTTCTCCTTTTACAAGGGTAAACTCATGCCATCGTATTTTTACCTTTTTTGGGCAGCCTTAATCTCATGACTTTTCCTAGGAAAGAGGTATTTATGTAGAGGAATTCATATATCAGACCCTCCTTTTAATTTTTCTCTATTCTTTTGTAACATACCACAGCTGTACAGAACTAAACACCATCAGGACAAGTTTCTGGAGTGCAGTTTGGCATCACCTTGTTGTTTTCAAATGTATTAAAAATTCAGAATTGGTTGAAAACTAAATGCAGTTTAAAATCTCACTAAAGAGCCTCCTACCATTAGCTCTCTAGGAGGCAGAGAAGAGGCATAAAAGCAATATCTTTTCATAGTGCTTTAAATGCTCCATTTGAAGAATATTGATTATGTTTTTATGCTTCCTGAGAATACCAGGTAGCTGCTATTATCAAGCTAATGCAAACACTTCTTTTTTTAACACAGGATATATAATTATTCACATTCTAAAGTTCTGCTGTCCTACTCAATGAAGATGTTTTATTGCTGTTTCAGATGAAAAAGCTGAAACAGATCAAAGTTGTAGAAAGGGAGATGGGAGATAAAAGCTCTTATTAGAATGAGTTTAAACTTACTAATTCTGTACCAGAGAGGAATTTACCTATGTTGAATTCCAGGGGGTGTCATGCAGGAGGAAGGTGCTAGCTGCAAGTCAAAGTCTGATAGGCAGCCCCGTGAACTGTGGAATCCCTTACAATTTCTCTTCTTTCTTCTAACAGGATCGTCAAAATGCACGGAAAATTCACGAAGCGGCTGGACTTCCTTTCTTTGAGATCTTTGTAGATGCTCCTCTAAATATTTGTGAAAGCAGAGATGTGAAGGGGCTGTACAAAAAGGCAAGAGCTGGAGAGATCAAAGGTATGGAAGAGCGAACTCTTATTTTGCCTTTTGCTTTCAGGAGCGTTAGATAGCTTATCTTTGCAGCTCTGCAGGTAGAAAAGTTCTGAAGGTGGATTAATAAAGGCTGTTTGTACCACACAAAAATATCCTGTTTCCCTAATCTTACTGCCCCAAGTGTCACTTACAGTACTCAGTATGACTGAATGCTTCCTGGCTGTTTGTGCAGTGTTGTCAGCTCTAGGACACTGAGTATTACATTAAATAAATTTAGTTTGGATTTAATTGTCCATAGGATTCACGGGGATTGACTCAGAGTATGAGAAGCCTGAATCTCCTGAACTAGTATTGAAAACGAATGTTTCATCAGTGTCTGAATGTATTCAGCAGGTTGTGGAGCTCCTGCAAACACAAGTAGGTCATTTTTTACCACCACTGCTGGCACCTTGTAAACCTAATTTCAGATACTAACTTTTTGGTGTATGTTTAAAAACCAGTGTGTTACTTATGATTGCTGTCTGTCTTCCTCCTTTAGAACATTGTCCCGCAGTCGTCGATTAAGGATGTTCTCGAGCTGTTTGTACCTGAAAATAAACTTGATTTTGTCCGAGCTGAAGCAGACACACTACCATCTGTAGAGATCACTAAGGTATCATTGCATGCGAATACTGCACCGCGATTCAATAACTGTTTTGCTGTTTGGAGGACAGAAGCTCCAATACAGGCAGTTTTAAAGGGTGTCCCATTCCTCTGGTTGCTGTATCCTTGTACGGCTGTGGTTGCGTGTTATGAAGAGCTAAAGTATTGTCCTGATCTTCAGCCCTTTTCTCCTGCCTTGTCTCTGCCCTGTGCTGTAGCAAGCCATCTCCCTGCTTGTGTTAGTGTGGCCCCACAAACAGTTGTGCTATGAAAGGATCCAGAGCTGATCCAGCTTAAAAACAAAACAAAACAAAGCATTTCCCCCCCCCCTTTATGAATGCATTATTTTTAAAGCAAAAAAGAAACAGCTTAGTGACTGCTGTTGTAATGGAAGGGAAGAAAAAAAAATCTCTGAGGTGTCACCTAGTAACGGGAGTGCCGTCTGGGTTTGTTTTGCAGCTGGATCTGCAGTGGGTGCAAGTGCTGAGCGAAGGCTGGGCCACTCCGCTGACCGGCTTCATGCGCGAGGCAGAGTACTTGCAAGTGATCCATTTTGGCACCTTGCTGAATGGTACGATTCCCTTCACTTTGTGTTGTCGCTGGCAGGGAGCCCACAAACGTTGTGATACATGACGTTTAAATCACTGTGCTCTAGCAGTCAGTTGTATGGAAAAGGTTAATGCTCAACCCTTTTTTTAATCCTTCTTTCCTCTTGAAAGTTAACTACAAGGCCTCATAAAGGACCGAAGGAGTAAGGAAGCCATGCTCCAAAATGCTTTAAAGAGTATGAAGGGTGACAAAGTTCATTGTGCTGTGGCCAGGCACTGTGTCACAGATTAGATATCCGCCACAGTGCAGTTCAAACATTTGAGCAGCTATTATGTAACTCTTTTCATGCCCAGTTATACCAGAGTAAATACAGATGCAAAACCAAAGCCAAATAACCAGGGAGATGCCAGACTGAATTTCTGGTGGGAGAAGAGGGGAATTGTACCTTGGAAACAGGAGCAGAGGCTGATTTAACATTTTTTTCCCCTATTTTCCTGCTTACTTATTGCCATAACTTGAAATAAATCAGATTTAGAGATTTACTAGCAACTTAATAAAGGTCTCTTCATCCCTGGCCGTGGCAAACAGTATTCAAGCAATGACAGTGAACAACCGAGACTGGAACAATAGATATTTCTGTCCCGTTTCTCAAATGTAGATGTTGACGCTGTGACTTTGAAGCCATGCACACAGTGAGGCCGCATGTGTTGGTCTCTGTAGACCTAAGAGCAGTATCTAATCTTCGGGGTTTGGGATCTTGGTGAATGACTCCCTGTGGTGAGTCTTGTCTTCCTTTTACAGGATCCTGATTCTGCTGTGTTCACACAGAGAAGTAGCTCGCTGCTGTTGTTTAGGACTCAGACACTATGCAGTGTGCGTAAAGCTAGTGCTTAGCTCAGGAGTGCTTGCTGTTGGACTGTAGCCCTCTCCGTATGTGGTGTTCTGTAGTGCTTCTACGCTCTCTGACACACGGTAGCCTTTTTACCACCTTCCCAGTGTCCAAACAGTGTTCAAAAGTCCATTTCCTTGTTATCAGACCCAGATCTATCATCTTTGAGTTGTCTGTTGTGCCTGATAGGGTTTGAAAGGTGCCCCATCGTGACTGTTGCCCTAGAGCTCCATGCTCTGCATTGGAGGCTCATCCCTAAATGTGTATGTTGGGAGGGGATCAGGCTCACCAGGATTGGGACTGTGCCAAGCTCAACAAGAACCGGGAGCAGAGGGGACAAGGTCTTGCATCTGCAGCAGCTGGTCAGAAAGGAGCCTTTCCCCTAGATGTGGCAGTATGCCCACCTTCATAATATCCTCCAAAACGACCCCCAAACCTGTTGGCTCACTGAGCACAGCTCCTCTCAGATCTGCAGCTATACTTCATACCACTGGTCAGTATTTGTAGAGCTCTGCATGGTCAGGGACAAAGCTCAGGCCCCAGCTTTTGGTGCAATAACCCTCCAGAACAGGATGTTTGCTGCAGAGGGCATTGACATCTACCCCAGGTACACAGTGTCTCCACAGAGCTCCCCAGACTCAGGATCTGCTTCGTTAGGCCCACAGGGTGATGTTGGGCAGGAAGTGAACAGCTCATTTACTTTGACAAGCTACCAGCTCTATCTCTTAAAAAAGCATGAAGAGTTTCTGTTTGGTGTCATCTGTTACCTTGAGTGTGGGTACTGAGTTGGAGACCCATTGCCAAAGAGAAGTTTGACACCGATCTTTCCAAAGGCGGTGGGCCAGTCGTTCCACCTCAGTAATGTGGATGATGTTAGGCAGTTCAGCAGGAACAAGCTGCGTCTGGAACGGTTGCAATCCATTTTGGTGGAGCAGTGCACCTATCAGCTCCTACTTGTGGTAATACAAGTTAGCATTCCTGTCACCTGATGGTGAATGGACGTTTTCCATGCTCTCAGCAGTAAATCGCACAGTGGTATTGCTATTAGGTGGCTAGGTACAAGAACATTAAAAAAAATTATCCTTATGGGCATCTTCCTGTCCACAGTGAGGTGCTTCAATATGATGGACATGGAGAAGAAATGTCTGTGCTGTTGTATGATGTTTATGTCATATACAGACAGAAATGACCCACGGTAGGACTGAATCTATTGGTGCTTCACAAGTATAGCATCATCACTGCAGCGCTGGTGGAAGGGACCTTGGGGGGTCCCTACTCCACCTCCTGCTCACTGGGTCAGGGCAGCCGTGGCTTGGCCCAGCCGAGCCCTGAACCCCCTCAGGATGGAGATCCCCCACCTCCCTGGTGACCTCTCCCAGGGCTGCTCCCTCAACCTCAGTAAACAGAGGCTGTGTAGCTACTGTCTTCCCTGCTTTCTCCCTGAGAAGTATGGTGCTGCAAAAGTATCAGGTTATGTCAGAAAACAAGAGTCCTGATTCAACTGGTTGAACGTTTCAAGAGAAAGCTGGAGTTTTGGCTGTGATACCTCTACTGCCCCCCCAGGGACGTCTTCCAACCTCCACCCTTGGTGGGTGCTTCAGCAGATGCTGAGGGCACTGGGCTTTCCTGTCAGATCTGCTACATGTACCTTTGTCGAAGCTTGCTTATGGAGAAAGTACTGAATCCTGTGGAGGTTCACGTTTGGGATGTGTTGTGAGGGCATGCAAGGAGACACCCTGCCTCCAAGCGTGCGGTGTTTGCTTGAGGTGTTAAACGAACAGCTTTGATTCTTGGACCTGTTACTGTCAATGTTGTTTGCAAGAATTAATTATCTTAACTGTGTTTGTATTCTCCCAGGAAAGAATCCCTCCCTAGCTGGTATGTATATAACTGTTTTCGAGGTTGTGTGGAAATTACTACAATTAGAAATTTTCCTATACAGTAATTTTTTTGCCATTTTTCAATAATGAAAATTCTAAGAGTAGAAACAACTGCTGCCTGTTTATGATTCAATCGGTTAACCCCATGTCCTATTGACCGGTCTTCACAATAATCCTCGTAGTGTAATTCTGTAACTATTCACCTTCACTGAAGGGATTGTTACTCTGCATATTGCATTTGGAAATGGAATATGGAGATCCTCAGCTTCAGCATCATTTGTTGGCTACACAATCTATGTTTTTCCATGCTGACTTTATTGACTGATTACTGGTTAATATTACTTAAATATATAAAGTCGATAATGATTGCATTCTGACCTTTGTGATTTGATTCATGACACTTTTGTAAAATTAATGCACTATGAGATGGAGTAAAATTAAGGAATATTTTACCTGATTGGCTCAGACGTGACTATACTCATAGGTATCTGATTATTCGTAAAGGTGCTTGAAAATTGCTCTCTTGCAGATGAGTGATACCTAGTCATGAATTGGAAGTAAATATAAACATCTTAATAAAAATGGAAAAATCTGCCTCACAGTAAACTCATCAAATTAAGAATCTCAAGGGTCCAAAATGATTTCAGTCAGATCAGAGCAAAATGAATCAGTGATTTGTTCATTCTTGCTTATGATCGGAAACCCATAGGAGAAACTGATTATTGTATATTGATATTGGGATGTCCAAGGAGAAATGGGAAGATCTTAGTCACAGGGTGGGAAATGGGGGAATAAAAGCAACATGACTTCAAGGTTTTTAAAGAGAACACTGAAACAAGAAACTACACATGCAAATATAGACTCACTCTACACACACACAAAATAAATTAAAAATGGACTCCACAGAGATAAGCTAAGAAAAGTAACAGTATAAAAACATCAAGGAAAAAAAGAAAACAAAGCAAAACATGACTGTTACTCCCCTGTTGGAAGAGGCAATTCAGGAGTGCAGACAGGAAAGTGCAGTGAATATTCTCTGTTGTGGGAGAGGTCACTGGTGAAAATCAAGCCAGAATGGTTTTAACAGAGATTATTGTCTTGGAGGAAGAGATGAGGATTATATCCATGATTATATTTTCCAAGTGCTTTTCAGTTTTTCAAAGAGACCTTAAGAAAAGCTAATTGGAAAGAACAAATGTTTCTGGGAGATAAACAGTAGCAACCAATGAGTCCAGAGAATAATGAAATATTCCAAGTGTCTTGGAAGCATCTCTGGGGCTAAGATGTGGAGCTTTCTTACTCCACTAACATCATTATTTGTTAGTGGTGAGAAGAAAATTGGGCAGTGAATAACTTTGTGACTGGTGAATCCCTGAACTAATCATGGAAAATTTGGCCTCTTATTCCCCAAGGAAAGATTTTATGCTACCGAAAACCCCCGTTTGATACATCAGCTGTGCTCTGTGCCCTGCCCCATTCAACCCTTTCCACCTCCGTCTTGCAGTCAGGCCAAAATAGTGTCAGAACGCTTTCAGAAGTGCCGTTTACCTCTGTTATTTCCAATGCTTTAGGTCTTTAGAGAAGGTTAAAATCTGGCCCTCTCTTACCAGATGGCGTTATCAACTTGAGCGTCCCCATTGTGTTGCCCATTTCCACGGAGGATAAAGAGCGCCTTGATGGATGTAATGCATTTACGCTCACCTACAAAGGGCGGAAGATTGCGATCCTTAAGAATCCCGAGTACTTTGAACACAGGAAGGAGGAGCGCTGTGCCCGGATCTGGGGGACCACCTGTGTGAAACACCCACATGTCAAAGTAGGTTTGTCCATGCCACCTTCTGCCCTCAGAAACCTGGTGAGGGTTAGAAATGTCCACAGGGGGTTGAGGAATTGAACCTTCTTCAGGAAAGTGCCTCGGGTGTCCTGTCTGCTCTGAGAACCCAGTGCTGAGAACTGCTCTTTGAGAACCACCACTTCCAAAGTGTGCAGGAGAGGTGGACTTTTTTGGCTTGCAGTTGTTGACACTGTATTTACTGTCTGACAAGAGCATCGGTCAGATGGTGAATGCAATGCGAATGGATGAAGGGGAAAATAAGCACGCTACAGAGGAGCTGCTCCTTTCATTCATTTTATCTTCTCCACTGTACCAATGTCCAAATGTTTTTATGGTGTTTTTTTTTTTTATAGCTTATCTTTTCCCACTTATTCTCTATTGCAGTACAAAGGACATCTTCTCTTGCTAAGTGAAAGGCTTATGTGCTGCAGCTTAGACTGAATGACTTGAACTAGCTGCTTTAAAAAAGCCAAAGCCATATTAATTCTTTTTCCCCACCTTAAAATAACTGTCTTAAAAATAACTGCTCAACAGTGGTTGCTCTCCTGAAACAGGCTAATTTTATGAGTCATGAAAGTTTGATGCTACCATTGATGTTGAAGAAAACATAAGGACTACTTGTGTGTGTCACAAGTCTTCCAATTTGCTTTGCTGTGCTGTCACACATAATATAAAGCCTTGTGGTAAGATCCTGAGCTGGTCAGTGCAGAGTAATGACTCTAGTTTGTCCTGAACAGGGTAAAAACCAGCATAGGAGGGGATAAAGGGTGGACAGATGACAGCGGTGGCCACACTACCAGATCAGTGCTTACTGTGTGGAAAGGCTGTGCAAGAGCTAAGTGTTAGATGAAGAAAGAATTTGTGCTGTAACTTCTAGACACCCGGCTTCCAGAGTGGAGTCCAGCACCCAGCAGACGGGTCCTGTGGCAGACAGGTCCTTCCCCATTAGCTGATGTCTTACTTCATATGATTGTAGACTCAGTGCCTGAAATCCACTTTGGGCATCCTGGGAGTTGCAAAGCAGAGCTGGTTTTTATCTGGTTTGGTTGTAGCATATATTTGGTTGTGCTACTGGGGGTTAACTTCGGCAGCAGCCAACACCAGGTTAAGGACATCACGTTCTCAGTTTTGCAATCTAACGGGGGCCCCATCATCATTACTTGGCAGGAGGCTATTTGAAGGGATCCTCTGAACCCAGTGTTTTGGGTTGCTCCAGCAACATGCCTTGCATAGTGCCATGCACTCTTCGAACTTTGTTGGAGTAGAGGGCAGTCCCCACTGCTGCTTTCACCTCCAACACCAGGCTGCACGGCTCACGACATACATTTCACGTTGTCATTTTAATGTTTTCCACCTACAGTGTGCTGAACTAGAAGGATGATAACCATAGAAGCAGACTCATGCCTAAATAAAGTGCTTTTCAAAGGAGACTGGGAAATTAAAGATGAGCTGAGAGGAGATTTTTTTGCTGTCCTGAAATATTCCCTCGCTAATGCACGTGCGTATAATTTGCAGATGGTGATGGAAAGTGGAGATTGGCTGGTTGGTGGAGATCTCCTTGTGCTGGAGAGGATCAAATGGAACGACGGACTGGACCAATACCGCCTGACGCCACTGAATCTCAAGCAGAAGTTTAGAGAAATGAATGCTGGTAAGTGTCTTACCTTTGTGTTACCAAGTTCAGCTGGGTTAGCACCTAATGACACTTCTCTTCTTACCAGAAAACCTTACCACTGATGCCTTTATTTTGTGACCGTGCAGCTCTGTCTTCACAGTGTGAAGGCAAACTCCTGGGAAGACTGGGTTGTGATTTGTGCTACATAATTAGAGCCACACGATGCGTCACAGCCTTGTCTGACAGACTGATGTACTTGCTGCGTTTCTGAAGCTTTCCAACTATTCTCCTACTTCCTGTGCCTCTCTAGTTAGATAAAATCTGCCCTCCCGTCATCTTTCCTGACACCAGGAAATATGTGTGGTGTGCCATGGCTTGCTCTCAAACCCTCAGCACTTGCTAGAATGGTTTTGTATGCTCCTGAACCGGCGATACACAGGTGGAGAGCACAGCAGCAGTGAAGCAGGGCACAACGCAAAAACTGGTGTTCCCAAGTTAAGAACAGTGCCTGTGACGGACTGTTTCCGAAATGGGCTTTTCCAACCACAGGACCAAGAGAAGGTTGACTCATCTGTCCTCTCTGATGAGTCAGATCCTCTCTTTCCACACCTAGAGCACTTAAAATAGAGGCACTATCTGCTTGGCCTTTGTGCATGAAAGTAAATATAGGTGAAGAGCCAAGCCAGGCCGGGCAGCACAGAGGAAAATTCCTCTCGGATTTGCTGTCACAGCTGCTCTCCTTGCAGGCTGGTCCTGGCTCCTTGTGGTGACTGAGGATTGTGGTGGTGCCTTTTGCGGGGAATTGCAGCCTGGGGATTTTGTGGTCACTAGAAATCCCCTGGCTGAGTTGTTAGACGTAGCCTTGCTGATGACCGGAGAGTTGACCTGATGATGGCTTTTCACTAACCCTAAAAATAACTTCCTATTTTACTTTTCTTGCTGCGCTATCTTGTGTGTGATGTTGCTGTATGAAACAGCATCTGCTTTTCTGTTCTGAAGCGGGAGTTTAAAAAACCCAGAGAAGAGTTTCTAAACGTGACCTGCCTTCAGTCTGCTCGTGAAGCAATTAGTGAGCAGGCTGAAAGACACTCAGCGGTTTACCCCATTAAGTCAATCACTTATTTATGAATTGATGTTTCTGATTACCAGAGGCCTCTTTGGAAACAGCTCTGGCTGCCCTGGCGTCGGCTAAAAGGCCCTTCTACAAAATAGGGTTTTAAATAAACAAGTGCAATCTGGTGAGCTCTAATTCTATAAATCAAAGTGTGTAATTAGAGTCAGTAAATCTCCCGCTACACGTGACAACTCCACCTGGCTCAGTTCTCACCTCCGCACACAGGCCAGCGTGTGGGCTTTGTAGTGTTCCTGCAGTATCAACACATTAAGGCTTATTAAGTTTCATGGGGTGAGTGTGACATTAACTCTTTCGGCCCTCGCCTCCGAGGCCGAAGCAGTTGCCGTGCGGTGCTGCTGTGGGATTTTGTTCGCCTTTCTCAAGCGCGCGTGCACACGTGGCAATTTTAGATGTGATTTTCTTTCTCAGAGGAAGTCTCCTTCTTCCATCGCAGATCCTGCCTGGCCCACCCGAGCAGCTTCACGCTGTTTGCCAGTTCAGGGACTGCAGAGCTCGTGGCCTCTCGTGCAGTGACATCCCTGTGCACTTGGTTCACTTATTTTGATGACCAAAATGACTCAGACAGCTCAGCCTTGGGCTCATAAAAACATCTGTGGCATTTCCTGAGCAATTTCAAAGGAACTTTGAAACAGCTTTGGCAGTTCAGGTGACTTCCCTGTTTTTCCCCCCGCTCTCACAGTGGCCAGTTCTGCACTGAGTGTCTTTTAGTCTCTGCCTGGGCTTAGACCATCTTCCCTGTGGAAGATGGGAACTTCTCACCACAGGACACCATTTTGGTTAAGAAGCAGTGTTCTTGGATTGGAGCTCCACCTCATTACTCACTGGAAAACTCCAGGAAAACCTGTCTGCAGCCAAGATGCTAGCACTCTCAACAGTCATTTCATCTCAACATTAGGGAGAAGGCTTTGGCCTTCCCGAGACCTCACTGAGCTTGGAGAAGTCACAGCTCACTTCAGAAGTCGGGGAGCTTGATACAGGTTTAAATTTGTCCTCAGTAACATCTGAAGAACATTGTCTGTAGGAGAGCTGATGGGACTGCCATCAGCCCTAGAGAAGAGCTGTGCAATGGAAATAAACTTTGCAGAGTGATTAATAGACATCGCACATATATCAGACACTCACCTAAGGTGTTTAAGGTCCCTTTCGTGTGAAGATAAGATATGCAAGGGATCTGCTGCCATATGACCATGTCAAAATGTATATGGTATGTAAATGAAGCTACTGTTGTTCAGTGCAGTGTCTAAATCTCTGAGCCAGCCCGTGACCTTCTGAATCTTTCCTTTTCAGATGCTGTCTTTGCATTTCAGCTGCGTAACCCTGTGCACAATGGGCACGCCCTGCTCATGCAGGACACGCGGCGGCGGCTTTTGGAGAGGGGTTATAAAAACCCCGTGCTTCTCCTGCACCCCCTGGGGGGATGGACCAAAGACGACGACGTCCCGCTGGAGTGGCGGATGAAGCAGCATGCGGCGGTGCTAGAGGAGCACGTTCTGGACCCCAAGTCGACCATCGTCGCCATCTTCCCCTCTCCCATGCTCTACGCCGGCCCCACAGAGGTAATGTAGCGTCCGGCTGCTCGCCGTGTGATGGCACTTCTCAAACCTTTCTGCTTTCAAGGAGTGAAGTCAGTCTGCAGGGAGGATCGCTGCCAGGTTCCCAGGGCAACTCCAGAAAGCAGCAGGCCGGGGAGTCACTAGTCGTTGCCTTGCCGTTAGCTCTCTCCTCGATTCCTTCAGCGGCCGTCTCCCAGCAGACCTCAGCTCAGCGAGCTGCCCTGCTTTTGCGAGCTGTGCAGAAAGCTGGGGAAAAGGGGACTGGAAAGAGAGGTTTTTACCCCTGTGACCGTTTGCTCTGTGGGGCAGGAATGCTCATCGGTTTGGTTACTCCCAGTGGTTTCCCTTCTATCCCTAAACCGGTGGGACAAAAGTAGTTGACTCAGAACCTCCCTTGCAAGCAGCCCAAGCCCATCGCTGCCACTTCGTTTCACTGCAGCTATTCACTGACTGATAAAAACTGAACGTGGTGTTAGGTCCATTTGGCAACAAGTGATCTAAGGAGATGAGCTAGCGCAGAGTTAGATTTCTCAAACAGCCGTTCTACAGATGATAGTGTTATTCTCACAGCGTCTCAGAGGGGTGGGGTGGGAGATTTGGTGACTGCGAGTTATTTGCCTCAGACGGGCTGTCTACATTTCTGCTCCACCACAGCGCAAGCAGCAAATAAAAGGAGAAGGGAGTGAAGCTGAGCAGAGGCCGTGGGTGCAAGCAGAAATACGTCAGGCTGTAGAAGAAAAGAGGGATGTGCGGGCGGTTCTACCCTGCCTTTGCACGAGTGGGGTTCGATGGCTGATGGGCACCGTCTTTGTGTGTTCAGAGACAGAGAGAGCAAATCACTGCCTCAGTTCACTGTAAAAATGGAACAAGATCGGTTCCCTTCCCCGGCGTTTCCACTGAAATACGTGTCCTTAGCAGAATTGCAACGTTACACACGGTCTGAGTAGTGGAAGATGTCTCAGGTGCAGGAGTCTTCCCTCTTGTACCTGAGAGCGCTGACTTTGCCAGGATCTCTTTTGTAGCCTACACCAGGTGGATCTACTGTCGCTCAGCACGTGAACGGCGCTCTTTGTGTCTCTCCTCCGCAGGTGCAGTGGCACTGTCGGGCTCGCATGATTGCTGGGGCCAATTTCTACATAGTGGGCCGAGATCCTGCAGGCATGCCTCACCCAGAGACCAAGAAGGACCTCTACGAGCCCACGCAGGGAGGGAAGGTCCTCGGCATGGCACCAGGCCTGACTTCTGTGGAAATCATTCCCTTCCGGGTTGCTGCTTACAATAAAGTAAAAAAGGCTATGGATTTTTATGACCCACAAAGGTAACCCAGACAGCAGCATCTACTTTTCTTTTCTCCTACGCAGTGCCGTTGGTTTAAGATCGCTTCTGACTTGCAGCTTACCTGAGGAAAGGGAAAATCAGTATTCCTGGTAAAATGGCTGTGAGAGAAATCAGAGAAGAAGTCTTATCTGTGAAATCCATCCACTTTCCCTTCCAAGACTTGGCACCAGATAAAGGATTGATCACATGGCACTAAAGATATGCCGTCTTAGCCAACAGAGAGGATAAGAAACACTCTTTGGGGAATAAGTGGCAGTAGAAATACAGCCTCTCGCTGCTGGAGAAGTGTTTTATGTATAATCCAGCTCCTGAAAGAGCAGCTCCTTTTGAGGATCCCATTGCTGCTTTGTGCCGATCGTAAATTCACACGTGAAGTCGCAGACTGGTGCCACCAGGCCTGCAGAGTTAACGCTGAAATGGGGCCAGGAGTTTTCAGACTGCGTTCTTGGCATGGCAGAAGAGCTGCTTTTGCAAAGCCTCGGTTCGGTACGCGTGAGGCAGATTGCACTGATTTCATCCCTGTCTCTGTTTTGCCTTAGGCACGACGAATTTGACTTCATCTCCGGGACACGCATGAGAAAACTTGCTCGGGAAGGTGAAAATCCACCAGACGGCTTCATGGCCCCTAAAGCTTGGAAAATCCTAACTGAGTACTACCAGTCGCTGGAAAAAAAGAATTAACACTACTTCTCCCTAGAAATGTGTGTATTAAGAGTGAGCAATGATTGATTGATTTCCTGTGATACAGATCAGTTACTTGGCATTTTCCATATTCTGACTGTAGGATTTTCCAAACAAGGTCAGAGTGGGTTTTTTTTACTAATCAAAAATATTTTGAGCCTGATCTTTCTCCCCTTGAACTTGCTGAGAAGCTTCCCTGGAGCACTGGAAGAGAAAGGGAGCAGGCCCTTCGTTCCCAGCACAGCGTGGCTCCGGAAAGCGATTACCCCGCACGGGATTCAGATTGGCCGGTTGGATCGTTTCGTGCCCGTGCACCGGTCCCTGGTGCAGAGCTGGGACCTCGTCAGCGGGATTAAAAGTAGGTCCCCCCCCCGTTTTGTGAAGCAGAAATGAAGAAGTGACTTGCCGTTACCCCTCGACAGCTGTGGCCCCCGCTGCCGGCCGGAAGAGACGGGGAGCAGCTGCCGAAGCGAGGAGCGCTGCTCGTGGCGGAGAGGCAGGCTGCCGCCAGCAGAGCCTGGGAAAGCTGTGGTGATGCCACTGTCAGGGTGGGAGAGGGGAGCAGGTCCTCGAAACTTGGATCCAGGCTCTGCTCGCAAGGTCGTGCCTCAGGCGGTTTTTGCTAACGAGCAGCAGGATTTTTTTTTTAATATCCTTTTTTAACGGGATCTTTTTAGCAGCCTTGGCTGTTGCCGGTTCTTTGCCGCTGAGTCGATTGCTCGCTGTTCTTCCTTACTTCCTTCTGCTTGACCTCTTCGGTCGAGAGACTGAACTGAGCTTTACTGATGCTCCACGTTCAGCTTTCTGCGAGGCAGAGCAGCCCCAGCAAGCACCAGAGGGAGGCTGCGAGGGGTCTGGGAACGCTGCTAGGACAATCCCTGTGCTCGCAGTGTGGCGGACATGCCGGCAGGTGGGAATCTGTCCTGGGAGGCATCTTAAAGACCAGGAGATCTCTGAGAAAGCTCAGGAACACGCGGTGGGCAAGTAAAAATTGCAGTGTTTGTTACGTGGTTTCACTTGTGTCCTCCCACCTGGCAGGAAGAGCTTGACCTAAGGGCAGGATTGGACCCTCCCTTCCTCAGCCTCACTCCCAGCACATCACGCTGAGGCCTATTAGTGGCCGGCGCGTTTCCAGGTGGTGCTGAAGGTTTGGGGATTCGAGCGAAAAGCCCAGCTCCGCCTGCTTTCCCAGCCCCGTGCCTCAGCGGGCCACGCGCAGGCGGCAGCGGCTTCCCCAGGGCCACGGTTGGGGTGTGCTGCCTCCGCGGCCGCGATGCTCGGGTGTAATATTTCGGTTGGGGGGGGGGGGGAACAGCTATGCACTTGTTAGTTATTGCAACAATGAGAATTCATGATTTTTATACTTGTCATTTTTTGTTTTAGCCCCGGAACCGGTCAGAATGTGTTTTAAATGAACTGGAAATAGTGTTCTCCTCTCCTTATATTTCAATTTTAATTACAAATGGATCTACATTAAGTAAAAAGCAATCATGCTTCCACTTGGCATTTAGTCTAGTGAGCTACATCTCAAGTGAAACTGTTTTGCTGTGGCCATGGTATCACATCCAAAACTATGCAAGCAATTGGAAATATTTTTGCAAAAAGAGTTTTATTTTTTCAATGATGTCATCTGGGTTTTTTGGGTAATTTTTAAGTATTCAGAGTGAAGAGCCCAAAGCTGTATTATACCTCAAAAAAGCTTCAGAGACAATGTTAGTAGCTGAAAGCGTACTAGTGATAGTGCCTTTTATATTCAGCCCCTCTGGCAGGGACCTGAAAGACAAAAGCAATACTCCAACTTAAAATTTGCCATTTTTTTAAGTAGTGAAATAGTGCTGTTGCCTCTCATCTTAAAATAATCAAATGGTTCAAGAAAATGCAGTAAATCCAAGTGGTTACAGCAAAACATAAATGTTGTATTATCCTTTCGAAATAGTGTAGTATGCTGATTACCTCCGATTAAAACAGTACATCGACTAGTTTTTTTTATGGGTATTTATTAAAGACATGAGACTGGAATTTGTACCTCAACTGATGCATCTCATGATTTAATATATTCTGAACTTGATGCTCTGCTACGAAACACTCACTTTTAGTACAAATAAATATTTATACGTATAACTAGTTCTTACTTTGTGATTTTGTTGAAAAGCACAACCTCGTACCACCGCAGACTTATTTTTGAAGGTGATGATGGCTTCGCTGGTGAGACTCCAAGGAGCTCGGGCAGGGTGGGCAGGGTCCTCTCTCGGGGCGGCTGGTGGCCCTGGAGAAGGTGGCCAGTGGAGGTGCAGGCACCTCCCAAGGGGGACCGTCACGGCAGCACCTCCACACCGTGAGCGCACCGTCACTGCCCAGCGGTCGCAGCCCCAGTTTCCCAAGCACCGCGGAGGGAAGGGGGGGGGCAGTGTGGGAATGGGACACCCCTGCCCAAACCAGTTTCACATACTGTTAAACCCCCCTGCATTTTGCAGAGTTCAAATGTGGACACAACTTGTAAAGGTGATGGAAACGGAGTGACAAAAACCAAAGAGAAAACGCTTCATTCATTTAGCTGTTACTTAAGACTATTCCAAAGGTTTCTGTTTGCGCTGCAGTATCGGACTGGCAAGATTAGCTGCTTTACAGCCCAAGGACAAGTTAGGTACCGGCTGTACTGTACACGCTGTCTAGCAGTGCTACAACTGAATAGGTCCTAAACAAAGTCTTTGCTTACTGGGCATGTCTGTGCCTTTTCCTGCCAGGAGAGTCGACTTTTAAACCCCGCCAAGGCTCCTTTTCACCCTGCGTATTACACCTCAGCGCTCAGGTCTTGGGACTGGAACCAGCCTCACCCCACCCCTGTGAAAGTAATACCAGGTTTGAGCAATGGGCTCAAAGTCTGTGGGAGAGCGAACCGCTCACCACCGCTTCTCTGCGCAAGCCTTTCCCACTCGAACTAAATGCAGGCTCAGACAGCGAGGAACCGGGGCCAGGCTGACACAGAAATGAAGTTAAGGGTGGCAGTGGACTTCTTGCACGATGAATCGTGCAGCTTCCTCAGCCTGGCTAGCAAAGCTGCAGTAAGGATCCTCGTTTTGACAAGAACTCGCCAAAGCCCCAGCAGCAGCAGGCAAGTATGGAATATTGAAAATTACACTTTAGCTGCAGTAACTTTACAATTACAAATAATTCTTTATGCTTTTTCAGCGTCAAATTTGTCTCTTAGGCCTCCAGTAATGCATTTATAGTGAGAGGCACAACAAAAGGGCAAGATGATACAGCTAGTATGGAAACAGCCAGTTCTTAGAGAAACACATTAAAAAAAAAGAGATCAGTGCTCAGCTGGTGGCTAGATGATGCCCCTGGCACCTGCAGTTAGGTTCTTTTCCTATTCCCATGCATCAGGCTGAGCTTGACATTCAGATCTGCTCAAAGCCATGTTTAGAGACCCTCTGACTGACAAGGAAGCTGGTATTCTTCAAATGCCTACACCAGATCTCTACCTAGCAGCAAGCGTCCTGAGAAAGGAGGGAGACACCGGTCGGCAGCTTGGGATTTTTCAGGTGTGACAGCTACTGAGACGCGCTGGGAGAACTTCAACGTCAAACCCACAACTGAAAAAGGGGTCACTGCCGAAATGAACCGAGTAGCTGAAGTACTCAAGCTGGCACGTGCATAATTTAAATGTTTTTGAGAAACCAAGTTGAAATAAGCAGCACTATTCACATGTTTAATTTCAAAGCGAGTCCTTGAACTCGATCAGACTCTCACAGAGCTAGCACTGACTTTGACTTTCTGAAGTGGTAACAGGTAGTCATACAGTGTGTCGTTTAATTCAATTGTGGGAAAAAGAAAAAGGCGGCGGCACCATAAAGCTTCCTCTCACGCAGGACCAAGGGAATGGGGAAACATGTTCTAGAGTTTACCGAAACTGCTGCGTTTTCATCGTTCACTACCATAACGACAGCTAAGCTTTGCTGATCGTTATTCTTTATAAAGCACTGCTCCTTCTCCTTTAGGAACTCTCAAGCTCTCTCACTACTTTCAGTTGTTTTTGTACAGACTCAATCACCTTCCCTTCCTCCCTGTTGAAAGAATACAAATTATTAGCACCTGCAGTATTATGTAACTTTTTTTTCCCCCTATAACGAACATGACTTGTGGGATTAGTGTTCCAGATCCCAGACCGAGTATTTTTTTGCTGTGCCTAATTTCCTATGTTCTTGTGTTAGACCAATATGTACTTACTTTATGTAATTACTTCACTTTTTGATACGGGGAAATTCTAAAGCAAGAACAAAAAACAAAACAACCTTCCTCCCCCCCTAAAATCCCCCCAACACCACATGTTCAGTACTCAGAGAGATTAAAGTGAGTCAAACTAACGCGTTGTGTAAGGGACATTACACAACTTGCGTGCAAACGGAAGGGGCTCCAGTTATGAAGTTATCCTGTGGCTATAAGCTTAGCGGAAATCGGCATCAGAACCTGATACTGCGTGACGGCTGGCTCAAGATGTCTTTATTTTACTTTGCACCTTGTCCCATTTTACACCGTATCTTGCTTGCAACGCCTACCTTTCTTCTATAGCTAAGATATCGGTGACAGAGCATCCCATCTCTAAGGGTCTGAGAATCCTTGTTACATATTTATGTTAAATTAGTCCACAATCCATAGCATTGAGAAGAAAAATTATAAAAACCTATTGACTAACATTAGCAACCTATTGACTAACATTAGCAAAAACCTTTGCCACTTACATTTTTTTTAAACCCTTTGCCTTTATCACATAATTTTACATAAATTTATTAAACTGTTTCCGGCAAGAACAGCATAACATTGCTAAATTACATTTTTAAGTCCAAGACCCGTTCCCTTCAGTTTTGCAAATCAGAGCACGTGACAAAGCAATACAGCACAAAACATATCCTCTTGCCTCAGTCAAAACTACACACATGACGCTTCATGGTACGATGCCACAGTGCTGCAGTGGGTCTTCTAGAGAAGATTAAATAGCAGCAAGCCCTCGTTACAATGCATAATAGATCAGAAAGCCACAATTTTTCAGAGAGCTTATAATATGTGGGGCTTAATGAAAGAGCAGTTAAGATTCTACTCTATAATTGCTAATATCAGAGGGGGAAAAAAATATAAAAATAGCATTAAAGGCATTAAATATCCTCAAATAGCAGGATTCATACAAAATGAAGAGTATTCAAACGTTTTTACAGTAGTTTACTATCTTCACTAAATGGCACCAGACTTCAAGTGGTAATGTGAAAGAAAAATCAGTAATACTTTCAATTTTGCCTGAAAATTATTCTAGAAGCAGAGTTTCTATCTTCATATTTGCTGCTAAAAGGAAGAAGTAAATGTGAATTGAATGCAGATGAATCTTTAATCTATACATCTTCCGATTTGGTTTGATTCAGCAAGTAGAAAAGATTTTCCATACTCAAGTTATCTACAGATTATGTCTATATATAAAAAAATGTGTGGATATATACATTTCATACATACACACACGCTTGTACATATATACACAAACTGGTAACGGATCATCTCCCCTCCACACGGGTGACCCACTGAACCCACGCACCACATCAGAACCTGCTTTAAGGCTACACAGTGCATCAATTATGGGACAAAACACAGGCAGCTGCTCTTGGTCTGGGCTCTAATTGTTCCACTTCGTGATCTACTGTTACGTTTCTAATAGCACATTACTAAATTTCAATAACTTAGAATCTGTTGTATAAAAACAATTCCAGAAACATAACTCCCTTGTTCAAAGAACACCCCCGCTCCCACCCCCTTACGCTGTTTTTACTAACTGATTACAGAAGTCAACAAACTAAATCACATCAGAAACTGCAAACGCCCTTTTCAATCTTAATCCAAACTAACGTGCATCAAAACATTCTGAAGTGTGGCATCCTTTGATTTTCTCATCTTTTCAATCGCCCTGTGTAGATCCTGCTGCTGCACGGGCCGGATTTCATCTTCGTCATGGCTTTARAAGAGGAAAAAAAAAGAAAAAGAAAAAAAAGAAAAAAAGAAATAGTGAGTCAGGTGCTGCGTAATGACTATTCAATGAAAAGCAATCCTTGACAACAGCAACTCTGATGGAGAGCCAGCGTTACCGGAAACACATGCCTCTATCCATGCATACGGTTGACCTTCAAGAATGGGAGATAATCAGAGAAACATTACAGCAAATAAAGTTACATGCATACAAGAGTGCTTCCAGCATCTAAGCTTGATAATATAATTCAGTAATACAACTCTCTTGTTAGTTCATGTCATCTCAAACTTGTCACTTGGGAACAAATAATCTTATTTTCATAGTCAGAACGAATAAAGGTAACTTATTGATATTCTGTTGTACAGCGGCAATTTCTGAAGAAAAAAAAGAGAACCTACTTGTGAATCACAATGTTTAAAACAACCCTAAATTTGCAATTCAAATCAAAAGATACAAACTCATACTTGCACAATAYGTAGCACCTAAAGCATTCACAGTTGTTGTTCAGCTACCACAACACAGAGAAGAAAACACCTACTTCTCTTCTTCACAGGCAGAATTAACGTATTCCCTGACACAAAGGAGTGCTGCATCCCGGCACATTTCTTTCAGGTCGCTTCCTGAGAAGCCATCGGTTTCTTTAGCAACTTCTAGGAGATCGACATGCCGGTCCACCTGTCAAAAAACAAAAGGTAAGAACATGATAACTTTAAAGTCATTTACACTATTCTACTAGAGTACACCATATAAATCGCCTCTAAATATTTTTACCTGCCTTAAGACTTTTTTTCAGTCTTGCCTTTTTTTGAAAGCTAAAAGGAAATTATTTAATCGTCTTGTGTTTTGACCTCTCCRGGTAGTTCACTTCATTCAATGAAACTGATGCTTCATTTAATAAAACTGTAGCTGATAAAAATGAGCGGGCAATTGAAAGCAAACTGTCATATCGGTGTGTTGTCACTTACAAAGTTCCTGCGAGGTTTTGGGTGTCTACTAGATGGACAACTGGATCACAGAAATAATGACCCAGTTCTCCAAATGCCTACACAAGTTTCCTGCAACAGCAACGTTTTTTGGCTAAGGGCTTTTAGACCCTAGTGCGTCTTTAGATCTGTAAACAACGTACACTGCCCGTTGGGCCTCCTTTCACAGCCACGGCCTTTTTTCATAATAACGTTATTTGAAAGAGTACATTTTATTTTCATAAACACTTATTTTGACCAGTAACGCAGTAAGACTGGAAGAAGTTCCTGTCACATTCACATTTTGCTGTTGCCACCTTTCAAGCGCAAAACAAGAACTCCGAACAGTTTTTTGCTGAGTTACTGAACAACTGTGCCTATTTTATAAGACCAGGACATGGGGAACTCAGGGGCAGAATAACACGTTTAACTCCATGCGTTGGATCAGAGACAGAACTCAGACAAGCAGCCAGAAGAGCCTACACCTCCAGTCAGGACCCAACATTTATCCACTTCTTTCCAGTATATTTTCCAAGGCATCTGTATTTCCTTTTTTAAAAAGTTAAAGCCAAACTAGTCTAATGAAAGCGAGGGGGAACTTCTTCTAAGAGGGATCTATTCCATGAAATTCGCTAACTGGTGCTAAAGGCAAAGCCCCGTGTGTGATCCATATTCCTTCTAACTATCAGTTCAATTAATCAGTGGACTCCCAGGGAGAACCTGAAAACGCGCTGACATCCACTGAGGACTCTTCAAATTCCCCACCTTCCCTCCCACTTTTCTTGAAAGGCAACGGTTAGAGCGATACTGTCACGTTCGCTCAGATCTTGGACCGGTGCTTGTCATCTGAGTCCCCAGGTGTGGAAATTCMTGCAAAATTGGCCCCTGGCTTACTCCGAAGTGTTCTCCTACAGACACTACAGGCTCGCTGTCTCGATGTGCTTTGCTATAACAACTCCGGCACGGTTCTGCACACAAATACCAAAGCCAGTGATGGTCAACTGTCGATCTGCATGTAATTGCCTAATCTGGGGCTGAAGGTCATCAGGAACCGAATGGAGCAATGTAGCTGGCTAAAAATAAACATAGAAAACAGGCACTTTGGATACCAAGCATTAACCAGGATTTCCCTTGGAGCGAAAAGGAGAAACAAGATCTTAAGACAGGGAGGGAAAACCGAGGGCATGACTACACCCATCATGGGAAGGAGCCTCCCAGAAAGTTTGTTACTCTGGCTGAAAATGAGCTGGGCTTGAGAGATCCAACTCCTCCTCCTATCGGATAACCAATATAGGCTAATTTGTTTTTTAAAACAGGTTACTTTGTGCTGCTGTGATTCACTGCTGGATGCTTCATAACCCTCACATTTTTTTTAAGTCCTTATTCAGGAGCTGATTTGTGTCTCCGTTCAAGGCCACGCAGCCCAGGTGCTGCAACTCAAAGGCCCAGCTGCCAAGGCAAAGGAGCCACAGCGTTCACTTGTATGCAAGGGCTGGCTGCGTGCAGATATTCAGGGAGCCAATAAAAAAGTCTATCACTTGGCTCACCTCCCTAACAACTCCTGAAAAGAAATTAAAATCACCATTTGCAAGAGGACTTTTAGATTGTTTGCAATCTTCTGCAAAGAAGCCAGTATTTCCTGCAGGATGCCTTTGGCATTTAGATGCAGAACCAGAACTGATACCGTGTCCAGCATTTTGCCAGTCATGCTATTTAAACAATCCAAAAACGACCATTTGCCAAATCATTTCCTCAATATCTCGGCCATTCACAAATGATCAGCTCACATGAAGCCTCTTAAAGGTTTAACTTGGTTTTACTAATAAAAGATATTTACCTTTAGGATGGACCTCAATCAACAAATACTTTACAACATTAACTTAATGAGAATTAGTGCTACCAGCTAAGTTTTGTACAACTTCAGCCGCAGAATCCTCTGTGGCTCAGGGTTTGGGTCCCAAAAAGTCCAATAATACTGGTCAAGTTCCATATTCTGCCAACAGATACTACCACTTGCACACATATCTACTCCTTCCCCACATCTTGGAATACAGACTGCGATATAAACACCATCTAATATTAGTAGCAACAACCATGGAAGGACTTTTCCTCTAAAGAAAATACAAACTTTGAATCAAAATGGCAAAAGCAGCGCTGTCAAAAAATGTTATTCTTCCTTTCTTAACTAGAGCCAACAGACTACAGAGTTCAAAAAATTCAGCATCTCTTCTTCCTGAATGAATGCTTCATGATGGCTTGAAATTTCTTTCACTGATCAAAGGGATTTCCAAACATGAYTATCTTTGGCATCTTTAGGGAGATAAATATATTATCTTGTTATATAACAGGGAAATGGAGACAGAGAAATTAAGTAATTTTCCTCAGAGACAGTGTTTCACCAAGAAATCCGAGACTACTATTGCTCTAATACAAGGCTTGTGCTTAAGCCAGTACACAATTCTACTGCTTTAATTTGAAGCCACACCTAAAACCACAAAAGATTCCTAAATTCTAATCAGAAATACTCTGGTAGATAATATATGCCTTGCTCCAAGAAAGACAATTATAAAACATGTTTTCCACAACTCCAGAGTTTGTGTTCATGACCACAGCAATTCAGCAGATTAATCATTAAAAGAAGTCTACTTACATTTTCATTTTTCAAAATTAGCTTCAAGATTGCTTCTCTCTGTTTCAGAGCCTTAAACAAAAGAGATTTAAATTATTAAAGAACAAAAATAAACATACGTAACATTTATCTCAACTTTGCCCTGAGTGGACCTTCAGTCAAATTTCAGTGACAGACTGATCCCTCAAACGGGAGACGAGGATACACACTACGGAAAGCTATCTGATTGTACACGAGGCAAATCACTCAGCAGAAACAGATCTAGGATACTCTGATTCCAGGAGCACATGAAACTAAACATTTGAGCATATGCATTTATATTAATGATAGGAAAAGAAAAAAAAAATGCACTGACACATTTAGTCTCCCGTTGCCCTAAGCAATAGCAGCTTTTGTCTGAAGTTTCCCAATCATCTTTAACAGAGGATTGACTCCCTACATCTAGGGGGTGCTTTCAATACATATTCTGCAAAATCAGGTGACAAGGATAAACTGCCCTGCTTAAAAAAATAAATTTAATTCAACAGATCATTCTGGGGACATTTTAAGCAATATTAATCACACTCAGTAATGAGGTTATTAAAAGAAACAACTAAGTCCTAAGCATATCCTCACTAACAAAGTAAAACACAGGTAGTGAAGTGATTTGTTTGTTTCTCCCAATACCAAACTTGTCCAAAATTCACTTTCACTAAGAAGAACCCCCCACCCAAGACTCACAGAAATACTTCGTAGCTGAACACTCTATATTCCATCTCAAAAAAMCACTTCTAGCTGTCGTTTCCATGTGCCTTGCAGTTAACTGAGTCAAGGCTTTAGCCACTCTACAACACCACTAAGTGTTCACGCTTTCAGCCCAGAGCACATACAAATGATCTTAGCCCTCCATAAGAGAGACATAACAAAGCCTGGTTGTATCACGAAGTATTACGGACAAGAACAAGAGACAAGCTGGCTACAGCAGAATAAAAAGTTGCACATCCACGCCCTAAGTGATACGCTTTCAGTTTTAATTCTAGCACTCGAGAACCAACCCCTGTGATAACGTTCTGTGGAATATCTGGAGATCGTTCATCCTTCTGCTCATGGCTCTTGATAGAAAGATGTGAGAAGGTATCAAAATAAACTGCCGTTGCCCTTACTAATTCAAGGAAAACTTGAAGGTGAGTTAAGGTTTATGCAACCCTAGGAAGAGGCAKCTCAAAAAAGCAGTTACTAGGTTTTAAACGCTGTTTCAGGAAGTATCTGCCCATGAGGACTGACAACCGGTTCTCACAAGACAGATTTGGGAACATGACTACTCTCCTGCACAATCAATAGTGAAGGAGTAAAACATGCAAAACACGAATAATCAAGGTTATTTCAGTAGCTAGAAGGGAACACTGACAAACACTACCGAACTATTTACAATACTGATACAAAAATGTCTTGTGATAGCACTAAGCGTGCAAATGCTATTAAAATACTTTGACAAGGATGACAATAGCAAAATTTATAGAAGRAGTAACATTGGGACAGCTGGCATAACTGATAAAGACATTAATTGCTGCCTATTTGGCATAAGTCCTGAAGGGTACAAGAACAGTCTTCCAGACTGACTGTTGCGCCCGACTGTAGAAGGGCTTGAGCAGAAYGTAAGCTTTGGGATGCAGATGTCATTCCCCTCTTTTCTTCTTCAAAACTAAATATTGGGTATCCAGGAACTATAAACAGTAGTCAATACAAACCTGCTTTTTGATACTATCCAACCTAGGCGTCACGGTCCCCAACAAGCAAGTACGTGCATTAATTAGTGTGCTTTTGTGGTTATTTTTAAGTTAAAACTAAGCTCTCTTTAAAAGGCAAGTATCTTAAGCGCACTGATGGGGAAGGTGAGTTGCAAAGGGCTGAAACAACTAGCAAGACACCGACACAGACTACGAGAAGTGAGCTGCCCCTTAATTTCACAGTGACACAACCTCCGAATTTCTGTGTTTTTTTAATATGCTGTTTTCTAAAACACTGCTATGGAATTGGTCCTGATACTAAAAAAACTTCTAAAAAACCTATAAGCAGATCAAAACGGTACCCCATCTCTACTTCTCTGAGAAACAAAGACATATGTTTCCTGGCTGATAAGGTGCTCAGCCCCTAGGCAAATTGTTTAAGCAACAGGGGCCTGACTTACAGGTTGGTTGATGTGAAACCGAGTCGGCATTCTTCTCATGATTGCAGAGTCAAGATCCTGAGGACGGTTGGTAGCTCCCATCACTATTACCTGTATATAGCAACAGAGAGAAGTAGTTAGCCTGAAACCAGATTTTAAAAACATCACTGTACTGGAGTTTCAAAAACAAACATGTGACTCTTCCAAACTTTATCAAGCACGTTAACATTTAAAGAAGTTACATAAGGCTTCTTGGTACTGATTTCGGCAACTGGATTTAAACAGACAGCTTAAGAAAGTATTGGTACCACAGAGTACCACCCAGGTAGAGACCACACGAGTCTGAAGCCTTCTGAGCCTAATTTCAAAGTTCAAGCAACAAGCAGTAACCCAAAACTTTTTTTATACAGGTGTTGGTGATGTCCGTTTAGTTCCTACGGAGAACTGAGTATGAGACGACCTTGAAGGGAAACGTTTTGCTAAGGTATGAAAAAACTTTGCATTTCTGTGCTATGTTAAAAAAAGATGTGATTTAACAGCAGTGCATTAGAGGTGTGTAAGCCAAATTCAATACAAGGAGAGTATTTACCTCACCTGACTGGATTCCAGTTGTTAGTTTAAGAACAAATTTATTTCTAGTACACATCAGCCTTGTGTTCTTATTTGTTATTTTAAGTTATGTACAGTGTAAATAATCAGTCAAGAAAATGAATAATGCCAGAGAAATTAATACCCTATCAATACAGCTTCCTGACACACTTCTGTTCTTTTGTTTCGGATCACTGTTCCGCAACCGGCTCCAGCAGCTTCAGTAGCCTGTGCCCAAGCCAGGTTGCATCTCCTGGATCAGAGTGACTCTGCCACCTAGAGGCCTAATTATATGGTGGCAAATTGCTTCACAAACAAGCCCAAAGGCTCATTTTTAGCCAGGGCTCCGCAATCCACCAAAGCTCCTTCTGGTTGCAGTCACGCACACAAGTTCTTTGCTCTTGCACGCAACAGATCAAGCAGGGGACAGCAAAGATGGTTTGAAGCTGCATCCGCGCTCCCTTGATTGCTGAATCAACTGGGTAACAGGCCAGTCTCTGGGGAAGTTAAAGAAATCTTTATGTTCAGCCTACTTCTCCTTTTTCCTTACTGAAGGCAAAGGAGATAGAGGAACTAGGCAGGTATCGGGGCGAACAGCAGATGCACTGAAGAAGCTCCCTGCGGGGCCTCAAATGACTGGTGTTGAACACATGCTAATGATTTGGCCGAGCYGGAGCTGCCTCTTGCAAAGAGACATCACTATACCCATATTGTGCTTCCCCGAGGTCTGTGTCAGGGCCAGGGTTGGATCCAAAATGTTTTTCCTCTGTACTGCTGGAACTGAGGAGCCTTCCCAGAACTCAGGAGAAATCCGCCCAGAACTGGCTCGGTCTGCAGGTTCTGCTAACCCAGGCTCCCCAAGGAATGAATGTAGCTATATACCGCTTCCAGACTTGAACAGGCCCTCAAAGCGGCGCAGCCTTTTTTGCCAGGCACCGTGCCTGAAGTTCCTTCTGGACTCAAAATTGTGTCCTTGGCAGGTTTAGCCCACCCACAGACAACAGAGCTGAACACACTTTTCAGGTGCAATCAACACAGGAACAAATAACATCCATTACGACACTTATTTACAATTTCCTCTTAACATTTGGAATTCTTGTCACAGTAACAAAAGCCAAATTTAATCCTSAGTCAAAAGAAATTTGTTTGGCAAGAATCAAACAAGCAACCCAAAGCTCCCAAGTGAACATTTGTAATTAACAGAAGAGTCGAATGAGCTGCCTGTCAAAAATGAGACAATACAGAAACGTCAAAACCGCTGTTTAAAAAACACTTCCTGAAGAGCAATGGCATCTAAGGGAGGAGCCTAAAAATATGGTATTGGAACAAAACAGCTTCAGTTCTTCAGCTGAACACCCCCCCGCTCCAAGAAACCTGAATAAACCACAGTGCCTTCAGCCAACCCTTAGCATTGTATTTTATTTACTCCAGTGACTGCCTGCTATGCAGAGACATATGAGTAAGGGACAACAACGACTTGTTCAGGCTTAGTATACTGAACTCAAGAGCTGGATAAAACCACATATCGTCTTACTGCATGGAATGAACAGTTTGACTTGCTCCAAGAAGTTGTCGCTATATTGGAAAAAAGATAACACATTCAAATCCTGGAAGGACTGTGTGCTCGCAAGATCATCTTAACTTCCAGTTAAGCGTTCATACCCTTAGCTTCCTAATAACAGTAAGCAAACATTCAGATTTAAAGCCCTTATGCACCTATCTTGAATGTCTTCTAATTGGTCCCCAAATCAACTGAAAAAAAGTATTTAGTACAAGCTGAAGAGAGCAGGAAAAGCAAATTTTATAAAGAACTGATGTACATCAGAGGATCTGAACTCATTCACAGAAACAGATTTTTACTTCTCAGGTACCAAATTTAATTCAGAGACTACTGTAGCAGTCATTCACAGATACTAGGTAGAAACGAAATAACTATGACCAACCATCCAGTTTTAAAATCAAGGAGAACGAACGAACAAACAAACAAAACCCCCAAACCAGAAAAAACACCCCCTCCCCCCAAAACATGCTTCTGCTTGACACTTGCAGAAAAAGGCTGAAAGCTTAAAATTTGGAGAATGAACACCCTTTTTAAAGGCCTTAGAAAAGACTGCTTCAGGTGAGAGCTCAGAAACATACCAAGAGGTATTTTTGTTCTACCCTAGATTGGAGTCAATTGCCTCATTCGTGGAGTTTTTTTATTAAGCATCAGCAGCTATTTTTTTTTCCCCACAAAATATAATACTGCCATTGAGGTAATGAAAGGGGAAGATAAGCAGAGGGAGGAATACAGAACTGAAGCACAGCTCCGTTTAGCAGAATTTGTCTTTTGCTAAAATCAGCTTTCCTACCCTTTCAAATTAACTGAAATAAAGGAAATTTGCTAGTCTACTGCTTTTCGGAAGAGAAAAAAACCCTGCAACTAGGATACATACTCAGGTCTTTCAATACCCTTCCTGAAATCAAGGATTCACTTCACCTGGAAAAAATATTGTTGACAAGATTTTTTTTCAGAGTTTAAAATTCCTAATTTTGGCAGCTGAAAGTTTACAGCTGTATTCTTCAGACTTAAGAGACTTCTGAAAAGAGTACCTCTTAAATTAAAAAGCAAGCAAAAACACCCAAGAAACCCCCCCCCAAAAACAGTCTCAAGAGCAGAAAGATCCATTGATACAATATCCAATAATTCATCTCGTTCCCATAATACATTGGTAATCACTAACATTAACAGGGAGACAAACTCTTGGCAATTACTACACGCAATATGCTACCCTTTCCCAAATGCTGCAGTGCATGCTAACGTAGAAAAAAGAATTACGTTACTTTTCATGTCGTCCYTTCTACTCACCTGACAATTATAATCGGTGTCCAGACCATCCCACAGACTCATGAACTGAGCTTTCATCATAGCCGTAGCTTCATGGTCAGAACTTGAGCGACTTCGTAAGAAGGAATCTGTATTAAAGGATTCGGTAAATAAGTTTATTTTCAATCAAGCCATAGAAACTGTACACCGTTTTAGTTCTCATGTGCAGACCTATGTTATTCTGTCTCTTATGAATACTTTTTTAATAAACACTGTCAACAAATGAAAAATATATGACAAAGGATAAGGAAGTGGAATCTTACTACATTTTGAAACACTTTTTTCAGTCACATTACTTAAGTAGGTACCTATCACAAGAAATTGTCCCAAATCTTGTGTTTATTGCAAGGGCTTCAAATTTTCACTTTCCTGAATTCATCGAAAATTCAGCTTTCACCTTAATTGCTCATGCAGAGTTTGAACAGTCAGCGTAAGGCAAGTTAGAAGACACCAAAGCACCTTGCTGTTCTCCTGAACAGGACTGACATAAAGCAGACTCTACACTCTTATGCAGAGCTCTAACTTTGCTAGTGGTTGCCTAAAGAAATTCCAACAGCCAGTAAAAACCCACATTTCTCATATCTGTATGAAAGAAAAAAGCATCTTAAGAAAATAACCTTTTCATAAACTGAAAATGGGGAGAGGGTAAAAGCTCGACACATTCTATTTCTGCAAACTGCACGACTAATTCTAAGAAGTGCCAATGCTAAGGGACAACGAGCAATTTTCACTGAAGTTCACAGCAACTTAAACAGTAATGTGACAAGTCTAAATGCACTGAACAACTGGCACCTTTGCTGTCTTCCTAACTGAAGTTTTCCTGCTATTTCTTCAGTCTTATTAGACTATCATTCCTGAGCTCTCCTAATCCCGCATTTTGTTCTCTGTTACGTTCCCTCTTGGCAAAAACTACTCAGTGTTAAAGTATATTTGGCGATGAATTTTCTGAATAGATAGTTACCTTTAAAGAAGAAGAGCTTTCTGCAAGAACCAGCTTAGCCCAACCAAAAATAAGCAGCAACCTTTCTACTGTAATTTCCTCCATTGATACTAAAAAGCAGTACACTATTTTTCCTATTTTGTCATCACTGCTTTTCTATACTATTTATATGACTAAACCTGGTTCTATTATCATTCTTTTTAAAGAACAGGTGGCACTAGATAAATACACCCATCAACTTGAGCTTACAGTTTAATGTTACTTTGTTACAGTTACTTACAAAGCAGACAGATTTTTACCTATTTCATCAATAAAAATGATGGACGGTTGGAGCTTTATGGCAAGGGAGAAGACAGCAGCGGCCAGTTTTTGAGACTCCCCATACCATTTGTCAGTCAGCGTCGAAGGCTGCAGATTAATAAATCGACAACCTGCTTCCTTTGCTGTAGCTTTGGCGATCAGTGTTTTACCACAACCAGGAGGGCCATAGAGAAGTACTCCTGAAAAAGCAATGGTGTTAACGATCTCTCATCACAGTACACAAAACACGCTTTGGTATAAAGATGTGAAAGCAAGTACACAGTGTTCCATCAAATCAAACACATTAATGTGAGTTTTTTAAGATACCCTTATCATAAGATAAAAATAAGAATATCTAAAAATGGATAGAGTCAAATCGAAGAGAGACATTTGTTTGAAAGATGACTGCTCTATTTCTGTGACTGTAAACTTCAGATAAAATTGAAAAAATYCCTATTTATTTTCTATGAGCGTTTGATAGGCCTTTTTTATAGTCGGTTTCAACTTTGCTAAAAAAACACATCCCAGAGGAAAAAAGAGGGAGCCCACATAAATAAACCACCCACTTTTAAAGTATGACATCTCATATTCTTTTTAAATTTGTCCTACTGAAACAATTTACACTAGTTCTTTTCTAACATAGATGTAAAGAAAACAATTTAAAGAAAAAAAATTCAAACAAGACAGAAACAGAGAATTACTAGAGGTTTTTTTTTTCTCTTAATGTGACTGATGACCACAAACAACACAATCTCTCTGAAGTGACTTTCTATTAACACATGATGTAAGACACTAATAAAACTGGGAACCTTGCTCTGCATGGAAAGTCTGGTTAAAAATAAATGAATAAATAATAATTTTTTTCCTTCAGCTTATTAGATCATGACATAAAAGTAATTTTCCAGATAGTTTCAATCTGTGACTTAAACAGAAAGTAGTCTGGAAAAACTAAAGCAACTACAAAAGTGCTTCAGTTATTTGATTTCGTACATGAAACAAAGAAGAGATGGTCATAGATACAGGTAGTAACTAACAGTATTCAGAGGATTTTCAGAAGACAAAATTCCAAGGATCACAGCAAAAAAATAAACTTTGGCATTTTGTCCAACAATTTAGGTTCAATTTCTGCTTGTTTTCAATGACATACAGCAAACACGGCATTCCAGTAGAGATACTCCAACTTCTGTTTCACTATTGGAAAGTTAATGTCACCCTCCAGTTTCCTTCCTGCCTCAATACTGCCCAACTACACTCCAGAGAAAGTCAAAGGATCTCCAGAATAAAACTGATATCCCTGTCTGCCTGAACAACTGGAATTTCTAGGACTAGAACAGAGAGATATCTGCAAGATTAGCTGACAGTGAGCGCTCATATTTATGACTTTTGTTTCAATGACACAATAGAAATACCAACAAAGCGTACAAATATTTCTAATTTGTACAACAGAGTTACAGCTCACCTGAGCCAAAGGGCAAGATTAGGTATAAAAAGAAAAAAGTCCAATATTAAAATCCAGTTAAAAACATGGACTACATAGATTAATGCAACAAACAAAATGTAACTTCAATAACTGAAGAACAATTATTGCTTCATTACTAAGATGAAACTTATTCACTAGAATTTTACTTTTTTACCAAGGGAAGAGGACCATGACCTTGAGGATTTTCCCTCGCAATCAGTCCTACCTGTTACTTTGGATAACTGTTAACCCATTTCCTCTTTTTTTTTTAAGGTAATCATAACTTTTTTTCTTTTAATACCAATACATAACTCCGTAACATTTCCTTCCTACCTTTTGGTGGTTGTAAGAGTCTGGAATTCTCAAACAAATATTTCTTCTTGATGGGCAAAATGACTGTGTCTTTCAAATCTGTAATAACATCATCCAAGCCGGCAATATCACTCCAGGTTACCTGATATGGAAAAGCAGTATTAGAAATGATCTTTATAGTCCCTGCCAATAAAAAAATACACAGATTTTTAAGGAGGCCTCATAAAAAGCTTCGAAGTAGTGTAAAGCCTCAAATTAAGTGATTAAAAAAACCCACTCTGTTTGTAATGATGCAATTTTAGTATTAAATTACAGAAATACTTTCTGTATATTTTCACACATATACATATGTATGACAAATAAAACCATCCAAAGTCAAAACCAAGATCTTCCATGCCTGAAGTGCTCTTATAGGAAACAGGGACAACTGTAGAGAGAACAGTGTCTTACATGCATACTAAGTGGGTCTACGAGATGTGCAGCAATGCTCATTTCATATTCAGTAAGCTTGACATTTTTCACTCCAATCTGCTTCATTAGCTTTTCAGCCTGGAGGAGGAAAACAAAACAAAACAAAACAAGAAAATTAGGAGAAGGAATTGGTTAGCTAATTCAAAAATTAGCTTCTAAAGAGCTGCTATCTTGAGTCTGAAAGTTAGAAACATAAGCTTCTCAGTAAGTCACATTTGAAAACAGCTTAAATCATTCTTAAGTAGAAGGCTCTGCTATTTCCTAATGACTTACTAGTCACTTGAGTGAAACTAAGTCACATGTCTAAGTTCCCATCAAATAAGTGTCATACCAACTCCCCTCATCCCCCCAAATCTACAAGTCAAATATTGTGACCTGAAAAGCAATCAAAACAAACATTAAAACACTAAGTTTGCTGTCCAGAACAGGGCTAACATATAGGTAAACCCGGTACAGAACCACTTCCATAAGCTGTGTGAGAGTTTCTAAAGCTGATACAGATATATTATGCTTAAAGCCAATTAGTTCCTACAAACTTTGTATAGTATTCAGATGGAAAGCCTGGACCTTGTCATTACAGTTAACTCTAGAGATCCTTCACATTTCTATATTATCTTCATTCACAACCCTGCAAATAACATAAACACATTTTTAAGGAAAATCCCATTTGTGTTATTCTAAAAAAGACTGTGTCAAGGAGAGATCCATATATTTTTAAGAAAAAAAGAATAAATATAATGCATAGAAGTTAGTTTTTTCCTCTGCATTCAGTGCTTTCTTTCTCTCCATTTAAAAGGAAAAGTCATTTGTTGTGTCAACACACTTTCACAATTCAGTTTCTCTTTACACTCACTTTTGTGGTTAAGTCTGACATGCTTTTGGGATATTGCAATCTCTTATATAACTGTTGGCATTAGCACAGATTGTGAAAGTTGACCTTTCAAGCTGGGCCAAATTTTTAACTAAGGATTTCATTTAAAAAACAACTCCCCTCCGCCCCAAAACAGAGTTAGGTTGCTCAAAACTGCTGCTTGAATCTATCAAGTTTGATTTGTGTCAGCCAGAAAACAGAAAAAAAGTTGCAATGTTTCAACATTTTCCAAAGGAAACACTTAACATTTTTTCTGAAATGCACCCATCTTTTTTCTCAAAGCATTAACTCCCATGAATCATTCTAGTCCAATATAAGGGATGAGGCTTTTCACTTTTTTCCCTCCTCTTTCCAGGGCATTTTGACCTCTACTGGGGAAGGTGCAGGCAAGGTGCATGCTACTCTTAAAAAGGAAACTGGAAAGTAGTGTTCCTCTTCGTCATGAGTAACTACAATCTCTGCTTTTGCCATTAACCTCTAATTGTGAAAAAGCAGCACAGAATTAAGTTGCTTCTGCTCAAGGTTTTAAAACGCATCCAAGAGACTGATGAGAGCGTTATTTAATGCTACTGCTGCTTAGCAAAGCTGTCAGAAGCAGAAGAGACACAGGGACCACACACCTGCAGATACTTCAGGACAACATCACACTGCCGTTGAGCAGTTTTTCACCACTGCAAGCTAGACATTTCAACTTACTATAAAATGTAAGTACTGAAAATGCTAATAAGCGTAGATCCTGACATTTACTAAAAAACATCTCTCTCTCATTTTTTGATTTCTCCACATCCACATGCTTTTGTTGATTCCTTTGCTGGTTATTCCAAGTCCAGTTTTCAGTTAACAAATTTCTGTGTATAAAGAGTAATTAATGAGATAGCATTTTACAGAAATATTTATGACTAAAACCCTACCTGTTTCTGAGCTTCTACTTTTTGCTTTCTGGTTGGATCAATGGCATCTACCATCCACTTAATGGTAAAATACGTTACGGCACCAAATATTGTTAAACGAAAAATTAAACCGACCACTTCGTTCCGACTCAGGGGACGTGAAAATGCTTCGGCATGTACCATTTTGCCTCTCAATCCTAAATGTAAAAATGCAGGATGGAATGAAAGAAAGAAAGAAAGAAAGAAAGAAAAAGTCATTAAAACTGATAAAATGTCTGCCTTATATTTAAACTCCGTTTTATAAAAACTTATTTTCCATGCAGAAAGCGGGCATAAAGTTTACCATGAAGGATCTCAACAGTAGCACAATGCCAAAATATTAAACTGGATAAGATTAAAATGCACAGCAGCGAGTATATGATGATGTGCTTTCATTTCCATTTTTCTTAAGCGGAAAGCAAATGGCAGTAATAATTTAAGGCCTTACTTCTGCGATTGAATAAATTCAAAAAGGTCCTGATTTCAGTCTTCCCTCAAGAAATCTACATTCCTTTCAGCTCTACAATACCTTACTAAGAAAGATTATTTTATTTCAGTGCCAAGTTTATATTCCCATTAAGGCTGAAATTTTAGGACTATTATTGACTTCACAATGCTAAGTCATGGAGACAAAGACAACTACATTATGTAAATATGGAATTCTTTTCCCTAAGAGGAAACCTAAAAGAAAAGCACCCAAGTGTCACATTCAAAAAAGATTTATGACTTGTTTTGGGGTATGACAAGGTTAAGAGTTGGAATCTGCATCTAAGAGAATATATCTCTAGTCTTTTGAGCTATTAATATCCCTGGAAAATTGAAAATGCTGGATGTGGCACACAGCTATCAAGGGAAAACTCCGACTACTGTAGGAGCCAAAACCAGAAAGTATAGCTCCTTCAAATTAAGGGAGCTTGCTGGACGTGAAGAAAAACTCTTTATAAAACATACAAAAATGAATTAAAAATGGAAGTCCTCTTTCGACGGTCTACTTTCTACTGAACTGGTAGGATCTCCGTCTGAGAATCGCAAAAGCCCTACTCATTCACTGCCAGATTTTTCTGTGGCAAGGGCAAAATCAGCGACAATTCCTTTGGCAGCTTCAGACATTCCCTGGCTGATCTCCAAACTGAGCTGTCAGCCAGGGAAACGCTGGACTACCCACAGCCAAAATATCCTTGAATTCCCTCTCTCTCGCCTGGCAGTCGTATTATGTTGACCCTATATTCAGATAAATGCAATAGTAATGCCATGCCATAGATTTGATTTAAAGGGATTCAGCAGACTGGAATTAGAAGGAGCACCATTAAATGTTTGTCAAAAGACTTCAAGAGCTCGCTATGATATTCCAGCATTGACTGCTAAAACAGTTTTGGTTCTGTATTTAAAATTTACAAATTAAGAATGTTTCTGTACATTAAGAATGTTTCTGTGGAATGTTTCTACTTGGAAATTTGTTAAAATTTTCCGTTTAGGCGCCCAAGCAACCAACCAGAACTAGTTGATTCAGCATAATCTTTTAAAATTGACTGGTTAAAATAAAAGGGATAAATATTCACTGACGAAAACAGCTTCAAAAAAACTTCTTTTGCAAACCTTGCCCTGAATGCTAATTGTAAGAAAAGCTTTAATAGAAGAGAGAGACTCTTAAGCCTTTCTACATGTTTTGAAGTTGTTTACAATGAATTAATTTTAGCATTCTTCTCTACATAGATCACTGAAATAATGGCAAAGACAGTTAACTGAATGCCAAACTACAGTTCTGTACAGCTACCACTACATTTTCATCATACATTAGAATAGCTCATTGTTGCTGTTTTCATATAGTTCTGCTTGTCTGCATACCAACACTTCGAACAAAAAATGGAGAAGCTGTGCTGGTTCCTCTTCTGTTCCTGTAGTGTGACTAGAGGGAAGTTAGGTAACTTGTAAGAATTTCTTGGCTCTCCTTGAACACTTAAAAGCAAGAGCAAATGCTTTATTTTCAAGTCTGTAAGTACAGATAATAGCTGAAAAAGTCCTGGTTGGAATACTCGCCCTTCCATTAGCTATAGAGTACCCAAGGGTGGAATCAGAGAAGAGAACTGAACTGATACAACATTTGCTGTCCCTATCCTACCCCTGCTGCTATTGTGCACTCCCTGCTGCTTCCCTTGTGCCAGCTCCGGTGCTTGTTTAATATGCTCCCTCACCTTTTGGCAAGCCAGTTCAGCTCCCCAGCCTAGCGGAAAAAGCCAGAAAAGGATTACTTTTCTGCAAGGTTGATGAGACAAATCACGCCACCAAGGGTCTGATGAGCACCCAAACCGATAAAAGGGAAGGGGCAAGAGAGGGACCACCCTTTTTGGCACCTATGAACACTATAGGGTGCTTCCGCCATCCCAGGGCGCTCTCGCCAAAGGGTGCGTGCTGGTCCTCTCCCCGTGTTTCGTGCCTGCGGTTCTCTGGCCTGCAGCCTGCCAGGCCGGGGCCTGGGCTGGAGGCCAGGTGCCAGGACAGGGGCAGGAAGGTGGCAGAAGAGCAAACGCCCCTTTCGGCTACGGCCTCGCAGCCAGCTGGAGGCTGTCGGGCCTTGATGGGGACCGGCTTCTGCCGCCCCTCCGCGCGCTTCCCGCCGGCGCCCCGCGCCCGGATGAGCAGGCCTGGCGCCGCCGCCGAGGTGAGGGGCGCCCGGCGCCAAGGACGCGCAGAGGTGGCGGAGACCGCAC
>NW_020447375.1:235860-245959 GCF_003343035.1 Apteryx rowi | reverse complement strand
GGAGGGGGTCGCGCCCCAGGAGAGGGCAGGCCGGGGGTAGCGACACGCCAGGGCCGCGCGGCGGCGGCCGGCGATGCGAAAGCGAAAGCGGGCGCCGGGCTGGGCCGGCCCCGCCGCCCGTGACCTTCCCGCGGCCTGGCAGGTGCCGGAGCGGGAGCCGGGGCCGGTAGGCGGCGGGCGGACACTAGGTCCTGCTCCCCACCCCCCTCCGCGCCCGCTCTCTCACACGGACGCGCGAGCCGGCGGGTCCCGGCGGCCGGACGGGAGGAAGGCGGCGGTCGGCGGCAGCTTGGCCCCTCGGCGCCTCGCTCAGCGGCGGCCGCGTCCCTCGCTTCCGTCCTCCGCCCGGCTTCCGCGGCCCAGCACGAAGGTTCCGCCCGCGAGGGGGAGTGGGTTGGGGCGCCGTTAACGGCCCCTCAGCGGCGCGGCCCGCGGCTCCTACACCGTGCGCGGAGCCGGCTGCCGGCCTAGGAGCTGCGGGCGAGCGGCCCATGCGGCGGCCTGGGGGAAGGCAGGCGCGGGCGACGGCGTGTGCCTCGGGCCCAGGGGAGGGACGGAGATCGGTGGCCGGCGAGGCGCGGGGAAGCGGCCGGTGGCTGGCGGAGGAGGGAGCACCGGGAAGCGGTCTGGCGCTGCCCTCCCAATCTTTCTTCACTGTTTCAAACGGGGGGCTTTCAATGAGACCAGGCTTGCAGCTCGCGGCATTCCTGAAGCGTCCGCTTGACAAGCTCCTGCACGTCTCCTTTCTGCGCCTTGCAGTGAGTATTACACTCTCTGGACTTACTGTTCAGCCTGTTCTCCAGCCTAGACTAACTTACCTCAAACTTTAGTTTAGACTAGTCGTGCTGTCATTTGTCTGCTAAAAACAACCCCAAAGCCCACATGATACCAAGTTGATGTCTTGGTCATCACAGCAGTGGGCTTGGGCCATGGAAGGTTTCTCTTTTTACCCTGGTATCCTGACTATAATTTCTCATTGTTTCAAGTTTTTAATTTAATAAATATGAGTAGAGGAATTTAAGAAAATAACTAAATCAAGAAAAATGTCTGGTTTCCATTTGCTGCACCAGCAGGTTAAGTACTAAGGTTAAGCAGAATAAAAGTTAAAGGATTTAATACACGTGTTTATTATATTAGTAATAACTATCGAGTAGGTCTTACCTCAAGTAAAAAATGGCCATGCTTCTTAGATAAAACTATAGTATAATGTTTTGTCAAGTAAGTATGACTACCCAGTAGAAATCGTCTTTCTTCCATCATACTGATGTCTTGTTCCAGCCTTCTCTTTCTCAAGCATAACTTTTTATAAACTCCTAACGTGCCAAGCCACATAACACAACAGGTGTCAAATCACCAAGACGCTATAACACAGTAAGTTGTGACCATTGCACACATAATTATAGTATGACTGTTAAGTGACCAGTTCTACATATGCACAAACATAACAGTTGGCATGGCCAAAAGATATTTAAAACAATATGAATATTGAAAGGTCCTGTTTATCTTCTGGAAATATTTCCTGTTGTTTAAATGCATATTTAATACTGCCTGCATAATCAATTTCAATGGTAATACAAAGCTGTTTTTAGTAGTTGAAATTACATGATCACAATGACAAAAGCTCTTATTTTATTGTTTCTCAGTCACAAAGTGTTTTCCTTAAAATTTCAAGCCATAGTATGGTTCTACCAAGAACTACAAGACTTATCAATGCCAAACTATTTTAAGGAAAATAAACAGCTGTGAAAACATGGGCTTGCAGCAAAATGGTTTTTATATCTATAAGATATGTATATATATATATATTTATTACATTTTCAGGCAATGTAGGTGATGTACATTCACATTGTATATATAGTTTTACATGTGTATGAAAAATTGTGTATTTTTTTTAATAAAATCTTAAATATCCACCTACTTTGTGGAGAAGAATGGTATTACGAGCTCAGGTCATGATATAAAGAAATATGCTTTGAAACAGTAATTCTTAATTCCCATCAAAGCAAAATGATAGATGAGACATTAAATAGGTCAGTTCTTGAACTGTTCTTACTTTCTCTGTCTCTGTAATGTGGAACTATCTCACTGTAGATAAACCACCTGAAGTCTGAGATCTTGTATCTGGAAAAAATGGCTTCAAGATATTTGGAAAATAGTAAGATGAAGCTCAACTTAATTTCAGAATCATTCAGAAAAAAAATAGCTTTCAAACTGACTAATGAATAAGCAGGAAGTACAAAGTATCTACAGAAAAGGAAAAAAATGGTTATGGAGAGCTATTGATCTATTAGTTAAATAGTAAGTGCTAAGGAATTTTAGCACTAGAGGAACATTTTAGTGCAGGGTAGAGACATCTGAGAGAGCTTTAAACATGGTAGTTTGGATATGCAAGGAAGTCTGTGGCATTGTGAACTCCAGTCAGGTTAATATGCCCTGCTTCAGAGAAAGTAACCTAACCATTTTAGATGCTGTAATGTCATTCATCCATTAAAAAGCTACAATGGTAGATCTTCCCATTTATTCCTGGTAATATGTTTCCAGTTGGTTCCAGGTTAATTACTTTTTATGTCTTTTTTTTTCTGTTTTTCCTTAATACGTCCTGATTATTTTTTTCCTTTCCTTTACGTGTGTTACTTTGTGTCCTCTTGTATGTGGCTGTCCTCTCCTTCTCTGACTTCAGGCAAATGGCTTTTTTCTCCAGTGCTTGCTTTTTTTTTTCTGTCTCTTGGAAATATTCTTTCCAAAGGATCAGTCTAAGCTCCTGCCATAGACTTGGCAGAATACCTCAGCCAGAGCAGAATCTTGTTTTAAAAGAAAACTATGTATTTGTCACTGAAGTCT
Source organism: Apteryx rowi (assembly GCF_003343035.1). Classification (NCBI taxonomy): domain Eukaryota; kingdom Metazoa; phylum Chordata; class Aves; order Apterygiformes; family Apterygidae; genus Apteryx; species Apteryx rowi. The sequence goes on along the minus strand of NW_020447375.1, from coordinate 243,118 downwards.
TAAAACTGTCATAGCAAAGGTATATCTTAATATTGTAGGAATGTTGGTTGGAAGGGACCTTGGGAGGTCCCTGCTCCACCTTCTACTCACAGCAGGAGTCACCAGTGCTAGGTCAGGGTTGTGGCTTGGCCCCCTGAGTCTGGACACCGCCAGGACTGAGATCTCCCATCTCTGTGGTGACCTGTCCCAGGGCTGCTCTCTCTCTGGGGGAAAGAGTGTTGCCTTACATCCAACCTGAACCCCCCGGGCTGTGATCTGTGGCTTTGCCCCCTTGTTATGTCATCTGTCGCTGCCGAGAAGGGTTTGGCCTCATCTGTCCCCTCTGTCCCTGCCCATCCTGCAGCCTGGGGCTGCTTGCTCTAAGTAACCTACCTGAAATACTGACACCAGCACAGAGCTTGGTCCAGCTTATATGACATGTAGAATGCAAGCTTAGCTGTTCTTTCCTTTAACTTAGCAGTTGTATGCAAGTAGAACAACCCCAATCAAGGGACTGGCCAGGTCTTAACAGATAACTAGAAATACTCTGCACCTCACAGTTTAATAACTGTGATAATATATTTTTAGTTTTTTTTCTTAAATGATTGCTGTAGAAGAATAAACAAACTGAGTTCCAGCTGAGAAGCAGCARCATTTCAAAGGCTAATAAGGCAAGTTTGGAAAATACAATAATTGGCTGATTTGAGATGCTACTGGGATCCATCAGAAGGAAAATCATCTAAAATTAAGAATTAATCAGTAGTTTCCTAAAAGATGTTGAGGTAATGGACTTCAAATTTCAACTTACATTGTAAAAGAAAATAGTAACTTCAAACAATACATAATAAAACAGAAAATTGTCCAAAAAAGGTTAAAATGGGTGTTCTCTCTAATGAACGTAATTACTCAGATGTCTTGGCAACTTGTCTGCTGTTTTCTTCAACCCTTATGCTCTTGCATCAATGTCACTGAATTTTTAAAGCATTTTAGACTTAGCTTTTCTCTGAGACAGAGCCTTATGACTTTATTTTATTCTTACTTGTTATTTATATATTGTCCAGGGGCTTGATTAAAAAACATCAAACAGCTCACTTGGGAACCTGCTTTTCAAGAGCGGTTAACTTCTTATGCAACATTAATTTTACTATGGGACGGGATATTATTAAACATCATCCCTTGTATACACAAGCAGGAGATGCTTCCCCTACAGATGAGTCAGCTGAGAATTTTTGTAGCTATTGGATACAGTAACTTGTGGAACAGATCTGCTGCTTCTGATCTATAGTTTCTTCACTGTACCTATTCCACTAAACATTACTTCTCAGGTAAAAAATAGATGCCAAATTTCCTTCTTACACCTGATCTAGCTCGTGTTGAAATACAGACAGTTTCTCCAGTGATCCAAATAGGATGTGATCTACTCATGACAATCCAGTGACATGGTGTTTTTGTCATTAAATCCATGCACAAGAAATACTTAGGTTCTCAAAATTATGATTTTACCAAGGTACTCTACTGGCAGTTTTGGTTTGGTTCCATTTATTGGATTAATATAACCTACATTAAAAAAAAAAAAGCTTAAAAGTGTTTGGAAATGACTTTAGTTTCTTTAGCAGTATTGCAGGTTCCCCCTTTTTCTTCTAGGTGCTTTTAAAGCTCTTCCAAATAAAAAATGTATTTAATCAAAGAATAAGTATGTGTCAATGTCTAAATACACCTATTGATTTACAGAAGGCCTTCCTTTTTTCTACTGCTCCTCCAATCTTTATTGGTAAATAAAATTATAATTTTTAGGCATTTTTTAAAATCTATGTAGAATGTGTCAACAGTTTCCCTTTGATGCTTTATAAAATGAACAAGATATAATTAGTGATGCTGACAGCTTTTGTTATTAATTTGAGGCTTATACTAGTTTTTGTAATGGCCCCTCTGAAACAGAAAAAGGATAAACATTCATTTTACTGTCTGCATTTCATGCACTAGGAAAATGCTATTGTGTTTGAATTACCAATGCTGTCGGAAAATATTTAGGACCCTTCTGTTTTTTCTCCCACTCTTAAAAAAAAAAAAAAAGACATCTGTTTTGTTGCAATTAAGGATAAATGCAAGCACACACACAAATAATAAAAAACTTTAAACCTACATTTTGTTACTGCTATTTGACAGCTGTGGCAGTAACCTTCAAAAAAAATCCACTGCTAAAAAATACTTACAATATTTTTTATGATAGATGCAATTTTTCAGAAGCCAGACAGGGTCAGTTTAAAGGTAAGGCTGACACTTCTGTTTTTTTACTGTGCAGTATGCATAGCTTAAACTGGATCTTAATTTCTCACAGTGTTGAAATATGGTTATTTCTTGAACAAATATTTATTAAAAAATGGCAAGAAATACCAATTTCATCCTGTTTTCCTAAATACACAGCCAGTTTCATAATCTTTACAGTCTTGAAGGCTCAACATAGGCTTTACAAATTCTAAAACCTGATCCTGCTAGAGTCTCCGTGAGGAAAGACCGGTCGTCTTACTGGAGCTTTCCATGTTTGCATAGAGCTAACCCTGGGGAGGGGCTGCTTTGCCATCACTGCTGACACACGTGAGCTCGTGCTGTCCACACACTGTGCTGGTCAGAAGCTATAGTAGCCTGGTGCTGAGCCACCAGAGGCTAACAGCCAAACTGTGCAAACTGTGTACTTGTTTCCAGTGGTAGTGCAATTTGGGCCTTAGTTTTCAATTCGTATCTTCTAGTAAAAGTGTCTGTCTGGAAGAGAAAGGTACTGGAAATTGTGGGCTTATATGGAAAAGAAAAGGTCTTTGTGGCAGCTGCTCTCCTTGCCCGTGAGTTTCTTGTGCTTCTGAGTTCCTATATCACAGGTACTGTGGATCTCAAAGTCTGAAATAGGAAAAACGTATTTCCAGCAGTAAAGGAAGACAAATCTTTGGGAAAGGAAAGACACACCTCAGAAGACTGACAAAGGGTCTGATACCCAATTCCCACCCAGACCCCAATACTACAGACTTGCATCTAGTCAAGTTTACTTATGTTAGTAGTTCCACTGAATTCAGTGGCTTCATCAAAGTTGTACAGCTTCCTAGCTGCATAGGCTCACTTTGTGGAAGTGCTGCCACTGGCTGCATCACTCAGAAGGCAGCCAGAAATTTGTAGGAAATTGGAAATGTAAGATTCCTGAGGACTCCGTTTATGTAAAGAGAATCCCCAGATGAGAGGCAAAACGAGTAGGAAGTGCATCTTCTATCAAAGTACTCGAGACAGAGTTCTTCTGGGAGAAGTGAGTCAGAGTTCCCCAAGCATTTGGCATCCCTTGGCTACTGGAATAAATCAGCTAAGTTGTGTGCAGTTAAATGTGATGTAGAGCATGGGCGACTGCACTCCAGGTGGCAGGGTCAGGGAAATGCAAAGGTGTTGGAGAGACAAGCTACAGGTGATAGGTATGTTCCACCTGACCCTGAAACCTTGCATCATACATTATGCTTCCTAGTTAAGGACAGATCTAGAAATTGGCAACATGAACTGATGAAAGACTTTCTGAGCCAGAAGTTGTACTGTATTTTATAGCCAATTCTTTCATGAATCTGTCTAGTCTCCCCTTGAACCCATGTAAACTTTTAGCATCCGTGACATTTTGTAGCGGAGTCCCACAGTTTAACTTTATGTCATGTCATTAACTACCTCTCTTGGCTGTTTTGAACCTGTTGCCAGCTAATTTCATCAGGTGTCCCTACATTTTATATGGAAAACATGTCAAAGAAATCAGTCTTTGTCCAACCTTTTCAGTAACTTATGGTTTATAGATCTCTAGCTAACTTTGCCAGGATGAAAAGTTCCAAACTTCATGGTTCCTCACTGAAAAGCTGTTCCGTAGCTTTGGTCATCCATGCTTCCCTTCATTGAATCTTCTTCAGATGTACTCTACACTTTTTAAAATGGGACCTGAACTGTAGACAGAGTTCAAGGTGGAGGCATAGCATCAATTTAAACACGGACATAATTATTTTCTCTCTCCCTTTCCTACTAATTCCTGGCATAGTCATGCAGCTTGGATAATGGGATTTCAGCAACAGTTGTCATTACAAAGATTGTCACCGCATAGCTTGATGAAAATCTATCCCAGGACTTGCTGACACAATGGCCAATGATAGGATATTTTCTGCTCAGATTGCTTTTTGGTCTTGTTCTGACTTGGACTCAGGAAGCTAGCCAGAGGAGTTTCAACTGAACCATATCAGCTTCCTAGCAACACGGCATGTAGTTGAACATTAGAAAAAGAGGGACAGACTTTACACTTGCGGGACCTTTGGAAATGTTTTAAAAGATGGTCTTGATTTGCTAAGCACACGTATATTTGCCTATGGATAAACCTCTGAGTCTGGGGTCTAAAAGCAGGTGCTGCCATCAAATCTTTTCTTGGGTTCATTTCATACATTTGTAGGTTGGAAAAGAACATTATGATGTGACTGTGCACACTAGTTGATCCCAAAATAACTATGAGTTCCTATTCATGAGAATAGGAAAACAGGGCCCTAAGACGTCTTAGGAGCAATGTTTCTAGCAGAGTTTGGATGGGATTAATACCATTGTCCTTGGCTCTGGCAAGATACCATTTAGAACACTGCATGCCATTCTGGTCATGTATATTGAAGAGAAATGTATAAAACTGAAACTGGAGCAGAAGGCCACTACTGAGATGAGGGAGAATGGAAAGTTAGGAGAGCTGAGCTAGCTTAGCCCAGTCAGACAAAGGCTAAGATGGACATTTCTGTCTGTAAATGCACAAAGGGTAAATATGATGGAGTAAGAGCTATTTAAGGCCAACACTGGCACAAGAACAAATGGATATAAACCAGTCACAAATATATTTAGCATGAAAATCAGAAGAACGTTCTGGGAACAGCTTCTCAGTGGGAATTATGGTGGCAAAAGATCTTAAGATGAAACTTGATACGTTTGTGAAAGGAATTATATAATACAGCATTTGCAAAGGCTGGAGGCTGCAGTGACTCAGGAGATCCTTTTACCTTACATTCCAATTTATTTTGACCCTGTTAAGGCACAGCATAAAATTTCATGCTTCAGTTCCTCTACCTGTTCTAACCATCTGCAACTAGATTTCAGCACCTCTCTTAAAAGTCATTTAAAGATTGAACAAGACAATGAATTTATCATATCCTTTGGAGTATTTGAAACATGAATTCTTGTTTGCTGTTCCTCAGAAAGGAAACAGTTTTAGAAAGTATTGTCTAACATGTATATAAACATTTATATTTATTGTCTTTTTATACATATAGAGAGTATTTTTTATCCAGTCTTTCCTAGTTGACAGTGTTGCTTATCAACAAATTTTCCATAGTATCTAACCAATATGTAAGAGAGGCGTTATGAGTTGAGTTTCCTGCTCAAATGTATTTGAWAGCCATTCCCTAGATAATACACTTATTAAGTGAACCATCTAAAAGTTTCCTGCTTCTGTTCCTGGGAGTGCTGTCTTTACTGTGGTCTGATGGTTGCAGCAAGATACAAACTTTCTCAGGCAAGGTGTCTTTCACCACCAGCCTCAGAAACATTTGACTCACAGGTATGAATTAGAACCAGGATCTGTTCTTTAGGGAGATTTCTGTCTGGCTTACACAATCTGTTTTCCATAGAGAGAGGGGAAAGGAATGCACAGGTTCTCCTCTTCCCATTAGGCCGGTTCTTTCCAAAACGTCTCTTTTCTAGTTATACTGGGAGTGTTTTCTCTTCTATTTTTATTCCATGTGGATTTTCGGAGATGTCCATCACTCCTTTATAAAACTAACGACTGCTTTCTCCTTCCTTTTAAACAGGCTTTCTTCAAAGGTATGTTATCTTTGATCTGCATGGAATATCCCTCAAGTTACTTACTGTCCACCAAAAGAATGTTGTGAAGACAGTGTTTCTGAGAAAGGCAAATTTGCTTCTACCTAGTGACCCTGTTTCTTCAAAGGTATTATCTGGCAGGCTCTCCTCTATTCCCTCAGTATTTGGGCCAGATGCCCATCTCCAGCAGTTTGCATTCCTGATGCTTCATATGAAGTCATACATACATTCACAGTTGCCTTCCAGTATGTTGTTTTGTATTACCTCAACAGGCTAACATTTCACCTGTCTGCACAAAAGAAAAAGCCATAGCCATATCAAACTATGATAGAGAAACTGATAGTTAGCTGAGGCTCCAGCCAGCTTTCATACTCAGAAGTCCAGCTTGGGATGGGCAACTCGATGGTCGCTGTTCTGCAAATCATTGACACGGGCAATTCTCACTTCCTTAATAAAGCAGTTTTCAGATCAGAGTGTGAAGAAACTTATGTGATGGTGTTTATCTGTAAAAGTTGCAAAGGAATTTTCCCATTCCAGTGAAAGCTGGTTTAGAGATTTAGAGATAGCACTTTTCACCTGTCAGGATAATTGATTTTGTTCACCCAGGGTGTGGGGGGTGCTTACAAGTGAGGTTTACCCAATCATCAAGGTAGTGGATAAGCTGAATGTATTACTCAGCTTACTCACCAAATCCTGCAGTACTAGAACTAGAGGCCTTGTAATGAAACTAACAGATCAGTTTAAAACGGATAAAAGAAACTACGCAGCAGGGAGTGAGCTTCTAGAACTTGCTGCCATTGGAGGTGGTGGAGACAAACAGCATCAAAAAGGGATGAGACAAATTCACAGACAACACGTCCACAAATAGATACTATGGGAAATAAGCAGGGATGTCCCCTCTGGCAGCCCTAATTCAACAACTGCAAATGCAGAGGAGGTACGAGGGGACAGACCACAGAAAGCACCCCAGCTTGCGTCCTCTTCCAAAACAGCATTGCCACTATTGGAGAAGTAACACTGAGTTAGCTGGACCGCTGGCGTGGCCCAGAAGGGCAATCTCTGTTCCCAGTGGCTGTGGCCGATGCGAGAGCCCCGCATGAAGTGCAGCAGGTGGCCGAGACCACTTGGCCAAAAACGTCTCCCCTGGGACCTCGGTGGCTGCAGGGGGCAGTAGGTGCTCACATACTACCGCTGCGGGTGGAGGCCAGCAGCTCCCGAGCAAGCTCGGATGCTTTAGTGTCACAGTAAGTTACACGGAGCGCCGGCCGCAGGCAGAGGAGCAAACGGGTCTTTTCGGCGGTCGCCGCGCCGGGCCGGGGCTCCCACGCGGCGCGACGCGGCCACCTCGCGCTCCGCGCTGGCTCTGAACCGCGAGCGGGGGGCGCCAGCGGCTCCGTCTCGAGCCTCCCCTCCCCGGCGGCGG
>NW_020447375.1:217271-234514 GCF_003343035.1 Apteryx rowi | reverse complement strand
TGTCCCGGAGCGGCCCCCGGCTCCCAGACATGACCGCCATCATCAAAGAGATCGTCAGCAGGAACAAAAGGCGCTACCAGGAGGATGGCTTCGACTTGGACCTGACCTGTATCCGTGCCCGGTCCGGCGGGAGACGGCACCCGAGCGCCGGCGGTGCGCGTACAGCTATTGCATCAGACCCTGCGCGGCGGTTACCTAACGCGCTCCCGGTGCCGCTCCGCCGCCGCCGCCGCCTTTTGTCGGGGAGGCGGGAGCGGGCCGGGCCCCCGGGCGCGTTAGCGGGTGGCGAGGACGAGYGTTCGGCGAGGTGCAGCTAGCGCTCGGCCGCGGCCGAGGTGTAGCCAGGTGCTCGGGTGCAGGAAGCGGCGCTCATCAGTGTTCGCCTAAATGAAAAAAAATTACTTCCCCGGCTAGCTAAAATGAGGCGTAAACCGCGCTTTGGCCTAATCTCAGATGCTGTAAGCATGAGCATGTATTACAAGCGAGAATGCATCAGGGCTTGCTGAAGAGGATGGTGAGGAGTGTAATTCTGGAATATGTAATTCGTATGCAGTTAGAACTAATGAGTCAAAACATAAAGCAGCATTAGAAGTGGATAGTTTTGGTGGCCTTTTGAACAGATGTGCTGCAGCAGCAGCAGAGAGATGTTTAGCTTTGAATGCCTTGCAGAGGTAAGAGTACGTGGAGGCAGTGCTGTGGCTATACCCGTTCTTCATGGTGGAGAAGATCGTTATTGTGTTTGAGAGGTTATTAAGTGAGAGAAGAGCCTGATAGTCTCACCTAAAAGTTAAAACTGTTAGGAAAAATGAATATTGACAGTAGTATTCAGAGCTAGACTTATGTTCCTCTACAGAATGAGAGTGCTTTCTGCTCTGCAACAGGGTCAGGGTAGGCTTTACTGTTTTTCAGAGCGAGTACATTTGTGTCATAGCAAACGCTACAAATACAGTCAGATTCTTGGGCAAGGAGGAAAACAAATAACTGCTGTAACTGGTGTAGAGCTCCTGCTGTTGCTCTGAGACTTGGCCTAAAATTTTGGGGGCTTTAAAATAGCTTGGAAGCTTTTTGACATTAGCAGGTGACTGCTGAGCTTGCCTAAAAGTAGCAGCCCTGTGTAATTCTTGTGCTCTGTTTGTGGTATTGATAAAATATACTTTTCGGCTTGTATTTTAAATGTTTTCACTTGGTCGTTTCTTTGGCCCACGATTTGGACGGTTGTGACGCTGACCTAGGTCGATGCAGCGCTTAGCTTATTGCTGACTTAAAAAGAGAAGTCTGAGCTAGGTTTTTGTTTCTCTGAGTAAAGTGCTTGTTGGGAACTTCTGGCTTAAAAAAAAGTGTTAAGTGGTGACAAAGTGATTAGTTTTTGGCTTTTCAGTTGTGGAGCTGTGTTTCAGATATCTTTGCCCAAATGTGCGGTTGGTCAGGAGGGATTTTTGACACAGACAGGTCTTCGGATCTTTTTAACTGGTAATCTGCTTGCACTTATTATCTGCCTCTTGGCCAAAAAAGTTGCTGAATTTTAGTTGATCCTGGATTTTCTTGCTCAAGGCTTTTAACGATATGCCAAATAGAATTTATTGTTTTCTTTTTTCAACTTTTTTGTCTCATTAATTTTATTCTTAGAATTTTGCCTTAGAAGTAGGTCGCTGAAAACTGGACTTAGGCTGATTTTCCTAAAAGCAGTAGCTGGCTGCAATTCTGTAATGAAATTTATGGGGAAAAAAATGTATTTAATGCTTGCAGAAACACCTTTGGAAGAAGCTTATGCTCACATTGGGTGCTGTTTTTCGGTGTTCTTTATTCATAGATGCACATTTCGGACAGATAATTAATGAATGAAGACACTGCATGCATGATGATATAATGGCTGTACTGGAAGGCCATCATTGCTACAGTAGTGGAAGTTTAATATTTTATCATTTTGTGCAGGCTTTTCATGGAGATGCTCTTTTCGCATGGTTTTGATGGAATAGTTACTACCTAATTCTTGGAAAATAGCCTGCTTATTTCTAATATGTGTAGACAGAGGACTGAGCTTGGAGCTGAGCTTTCCAACCATGCAATGTTAGATGAAGAAAGAGGAAAAGATTGAAACCTAAATGAGCTCTTTGGGAAGGTGTTTGGTGTATGATAGGAGAACTGGTGTTTAATTTCTCAGAGAAGTTTCTTGCTGTGTGCTGGAGTTTACAGTTCTAAGACCGAATCAAGCTTGCATCTAGATTTTTGTTGTTGAAGCTTTGCTCCCCTGGCTTTCCATATCTGTCAGAGCATCCTCTGTTAGAGATTGCTAGTTATTTCAGGGTGGTTGCTTCTGTCCAAGGAGAAAGTCTGACAGAACTGTATAGCCCAGTGATTTGGCCTTTTAGCTGGGGTGTGGGAAACGGACGTGTGAATTTCTTCTTCCAGTAAATATTTTTATACGGAGTAGATCAGAGTTAGCGGCATTTCCAAAACAGTAAGTGACGGTTACTCGGACTGTAGGAGATGCAGAATCAAATCCTACTGTGAATCTGCTAGAGTAAGGATGTGAATCCAGGTGAGGTATCTGATCACCAAACTCCTCTTTGAATTGGGATGTGTGATCTGCCTTTTCTTACGCCTATCTTTGAGGGAGGGTTCATGTCTTGGAATTGCAGGGGGACAAAGACTTGTAGTCTTTACGTTTCAGTCATGGCTGGTTCTCCCAAGGCATTTTAGGGAATATCTGAGCACCAAAGTGCAGGCTAAGTTAGGTACTGGAGTGCCAAAGTATCCTTTGAGGACCTGGGCTGGAACGTCTCTCTCTTTTTCTTCTTTTGGGCCATGTCAAATCTTTTTAAAACTAGCACAGATGCATGTATGGTAGAGTAGGTCGTGCTTTCCTGAACGGGACTCACAGTTCCTAAAGACTTGACTAAGAATTCTTCTTACATGGGTGATGCAGAATTTTAGGAATGAGAAATTCTGACTTCTTAAAATCAGTAGATTTGCCTGTACAACATAAAAATATTTGTATATACTAATCACAAAAAAAAATGTATTGATGTTAGTTTTTTCTAATCAAATCTTCCCTCTGACAGTGTTTTTTATGCACCTCTTGGTTTAAAAAAAAAAAAAGAGAGAAATTAGAAGAGGAAAGGGTTCTGAAGCTAGAGATATCTAAATCAGCTTTTTGATAGTTTATTTGAGATGCTGTATTTATTCCTGATTTATTTGGTTTTCTCTTTCGTTTTTATGATGTTAGATACCTTTTGTTGCAAATGGATGAGGAGAAATTTGGATTAATGGCTTTCTTCTAAGACGTCTGCATTTCTTTATGATGCAATGACCGTTATGTTTTTTTGAGGCACTATGATCTTTGACTGGTATTTCTGAAGTTAGGCAGCTCAGTTGTAGATCATTTCACTGCAGGGAGCAGTAAAGAGAAAACACTTGCATGCAAGTCTTACATTGATTGCATGTGTCTTATGTCCATACATAACTGAATTTAGCAAGCGAGGCTTAACTACTTAAAGTGAAATAAAAAAAATTCATATAATCGTTTCTTGTGCTCGTTATAACTTTGGTTAAACTTTCTCTCGTATTTCCAGGTCTTCTGTTATGCATGAAAATGGCCATCTAGCCTTAGCAGAGGGTAGAGCAGGCCTACCCTGATGTTCAGTTGGAGCACGATATCTCATGACCTATATAGTCGTATAAACTGCAGTAATATTCGTTAAAGATCAGATGCTGGATGCTGTTATATTTAAAAATCTTGCATACGTTTGTCTCCTATAATGAAAGGTAGAGAAAGCTTAAGTTGTGAGCAGACGTTTCTTAAAATACCATACTGCTTTATGCTATTTGCAGTCCTAAAGCTTTTTGCATTTTTAATGAAATTTTAAATTATGTGACTTCACTCAAAATGGCTCAGCTTCCAGGAACAAAAATGAATTAGAGGCATGAGGTACATACCGAGTTTAAAAATAGAGCTAGAGCTGGGAATGCCATTTGTTTAAAATACATAGTTTCATTTTAAAATTGAAGTGAAATGTTTTGTAAGAGAAGGTTTTCTTGCACACACGCACAGTGAGGGCTTGGTAAAGGTTTAGAATGAGCTAGAAGAAACCAACTGGCAGCGCTTTTTATTGGTAGAAAAATATTTTTTCGTTCAGGCATAAACCTTGTTACTTTGGGACGTTAAGAGCCTGACAGGCTTGTTTTGCTTGGGGAGACTGGGAAGGTCTTGGGTTTTGGACAAGAAGGTTAGTGTCAGTTTTTTCCTCTGAACTCATTGAAGAAATCTATTTAAATACATGGCAGTAAAACAGTGCTGACTGGGGACTTCTCAGAGTTTGATTCAGTTACCTGCTTGCTGTAGACCTATCCTGACCCTGAAGAAAATCAGTCTTTCTGTACTTACCAAGGATCAAGATATTTGAAATGTCCGGGTAGAGAAAGCAAGGTGTCGATAGATGCAACTGTTTTCATGCATTTTCTCTCTCGAGGTTAGAGACTGGCTGGTCAGGTGATCCCTTAGTTTTCCTCACATCCTAAAAAAAGCACGTTGACATATTGCCGTAGTACATGCATATTTGTGGACTGCATTGTTTGACAGCTGAAGCCTACACACAGAAAAGCCTACTAGCAAGTGCTCTGCTGTGCAACCCTCTCTGCATCCATTCAAAGAAACTCCAACCCCTTTCCGCCCTGTTTTTCTCCTGTAATTGCTGGAAGAAGGGCTTAAAGATGTTYGACAAACTGTAGCTCGTCTCTTTGCGCTTTCTTACGCATAGTTCAGGCTTCATAATGAACTACTTGATCTTGCATCATCAGAAAATGTTAATCCATGTGCGGCGTTGCTGGAGACTGTTTGCACAAGCTAAACATGAAGTTAAAAAATAACTGCTTGTGCACACTTCTAAATCAACAGAAGCTGCAAACTAATTCTCTGTTTCACGTTGCTCTGCTGTTAAGGGATGGCTAAATGTTCCTTTCCAGTTGAGGAGAGAAATGAGTAGGGATAATGCGACTACCCTATGAAAATTTTCTCAAATAGTGGCCTTAAGAAAAAAAACAAAAATGCACAACTGAAGCTGATCTTTATCAATATCTATTTGTAAGCTTAGTTACGTGTATAATTTTTAGAACGCCCAAAGCTTTTCTTTTAAACGTTGTTAAAAGGGTGATGCCGTATAAAGTGCGAGGATGACCAGGTTTTACTAGAACAGATACCGCTTGTGAGCGCCCTGATTTTCAAGGAGAAATCAAAGTACGTCTTCGTTAACTCTTTTACCGTAACATTGACGATGTGTTGTCACTTGAGGCCCTTGAAAAATCATCTTTGATGCTGGTTAGCGAATTCGGTGAGGACAGTTAGGTCGGCGTTGAGCACTTGTGAAAATCCTACGTGTTAAGCCCATTGTTTAGCCCTCGGTGCAATTGCTTGGCCGTGTGTTGACACCGGGTTAAACTTCAGCCTTGAAGAAGGTTGATGAATTTTGAAAGTGAATCTTTCTAGGAACTTGTGCTAGTCGTTAAGGGCCTTTCTGTCCTCAAGATAATTGCATGTGACTTCCACTGACTTCGTGAGATGCTTACAGTGTATTTAGGGAAAGAATATAGCCTTGAGTGTGGAGCTTACGCAACACTTGAAATGGCTTTTATTGCCACAGTGTAATACATGCAGAAAGATTAGTTGGCTCTTAAGAACTTTTTTTTATTACCAAAAGGTTTTGAGGTACAGTGACTGCTGTGGAGAGAGCTGGTATTTGCTAAATGATGCATTAAAACACTGTGTAGGAGAGTAGAGAATTTTCTAATCCCCCCCYCCCCCCCCCCCAAGCAAAGGGATTGTATCTTGCCTTTTTCTCCTTGTGGGATGGTTTGGATACCTAAATCTTCTTTGCTGTAGTGGAAGCAACTGATACCATATTCATTAGTAATAATATTATTGAAATAATGTGTTTTGAAAACCCTTACGCTGAAAAATGTAAAGCCATGTTGAAACTAAACTTCAGAAAGTAATAAAATAACTGCTAAGTTGAAATTTTATATGCTAAGTTTCTGGCTACAAAGCTGCTTTTGCCAGTTGTGAATTTCTGAATAGTTTCTTGAAAGAAATTATATTTTTAATGAATTAATGTTGTTGCCATATTAACACTGTGTAAACTGACAAATTATAATTCCGGTGCCTTAGCCTGGACCGTTCCATTACAACATGTTTCAACAAGAAAATGGTTCTTGTATAATGATTTAAGGGACAATAGCTGTGTTCTAACAAACGGGAAAAAAGGGAGGGAATAGACAAGTTGAGCTATCAAATCTCTTAGTGATGTTACAGACCCAGGTGCTGCCCTTAGTCATAACTAACTCCCTTTAAAAGCCCTCCTTTTCTAGATTGGGTACCCAACTAGTAATCTTGAAGTAGGAGCTGCATATGATTTGTGTTTATTTACTTTGCCTAATGCAGGAGGGGTACTGAAGATTAATTATTAAATTATTGCGTAGCTTTTTTAGGGGTGTAAATGGGCTATAGTATGGGGTTGTGAATAGTGATTGCAGGATGTGTCTGACGTGTGGGATCTTTTTAGTCTGTCATTCTTATGAAGATTTTCGGGCTTAAAGCTGTGCAAGTTTGTGCATCCGTGTGAGTTGCTGGGATGGTGATCCCTAGGCTGTAGGAAGGGGGATTATCCTAGAACATGGGAATGTCCATACATGGCCCTGTAGAGCACGATCCCTTCTGAAACAGGAATGCCGTCTGGGTAGATGACTCTACTTTGGATTCAGAGATTGCTATTAGCTTTTCAACGTATGTTAATCCAGATTGATATTTCAGATATAAACAAATCCTAGTTCCAGTTTCTAATTCAGGCTAGCATCCTCTTTGCTCCTGCAGTCATCTGCCTCGCTTACTGTCTCGCCCGTGAAGCCATTAGAAAGAAGTTCTGTAGAGTAGAAGTACGTAATCATGCAATTAAGCCCTGTATCGTACTGCATAAATCTAGGTTATCTTAATAAAGATTTTTTTTAGGCAATGTAGCGAAAGTAGTGGGCTCTGTGATTCAAATGGTAATTGGCTGTGCAGCTAAAAATTTAAACTCAACTGCTGTGTGTTTGGGATGATGATTATTGCAAATGCTGGCGTTGTTCCCTTTCAAGATGAAGCCCCAGCTTCACAGCCCCGACATGAAAACTGCTTAATATTTGGTTTTTGTAGTGAAGTGCTTAAGAAATGTCTTTACAAACTTAATTCTGCCTTTGTGTAGATGTAGTATAATAGCTTTTAATTGCATGATTAATTTTTTGAGAGGCCTGTGCTTACTTCGTTGCCTTGCCTGGATACGTATGCGGATAGAATTGAACTGGTTGTGTTTTCTATTCTTTAATTTCTTGAGTGGGTGACTTAGAGAGTTAATGTCCTTTTTTTTCTTTTTGTGTTAACATTTAGAGGAGGAAAACAATAGATCTCATTAGAATTAAATGAATATAATCCACTCAAGGCTGGCTGATTGAGAAACAGTTTATTAGGATGGCTCTCCCTTGTATTGCTGCTTGTTTTTATATTCTCCTGGGGGGGGGAGGGGGAGAAGGTAAGGTTTCTAATGGTGACAAATTCATATAAATCCTTTTTTTTTTTTAACTTAACATTTCACAGAGCTTTTTGCTGCAACGTATTTGTCCTCCAGACTGATAGCTATTTTAAATTCCCTTGTCTCTGAAAGTTTTGGATGTCCTTTCAGACTTTCATAAAGTTGACACGGAGCCATTTTTCACTTCCTGTCAGTAAATATCAAAGTAGTGACTCTCTGCGCTGAATTCTTTCACTGAATAAAATTCTTGTATTTTTTCTGTGGGTGTTTGAGGTTAGGATATGCTTAAGTACACACCAGTGCCTCTCTAAAGGAGATGTTGCAAAGTGTGGCAGCATTCTGAGAACGTGCACCGGGGAGATTCCATATTTCGTCTTGAGTGAGTTCGTGTTGAATTTGCTTCGTAGGTTAAAATAGGCAAATTTGCCAGTTTAAACATCTCAAATTGAGATGTGAAAGTTGAGCCGCTTTTATGCGTTACCTACCCACTGAGAAGATATGCTAAGCAGAGGTGTTACCTGGAGGACAGCTGGCTGTTCAGCCTACTGCCTGTGGTTGTCCTTTGCCACTGGTGCAGCTCTCTGCCTCCTGTGGCTTTCTTGCCCTAGCTAGTTAGGATGCCAGGGTATGTACGAAGAGATGGGATGCAGCCTCTTCAGAAGGGTGAGCAGAAATTTAAAAAAAAAAAAAAAAAAGTGTTCTTCAGTGGATTGCTGCACGTTTTCACTTCTGGAAATTGTTGTAGCAACTTGCTACATGTTTCCTTTCATTGCTGTAAACCTGACTTGGAATTAAGAAAGAAGTTAATGCCCTCTTTTTGGTTTTTGCCCTGGAGAGTTCTGTCTGTCATATTTTATTTGAATAATGCCATGCGCTGTTGCATCTTTTTTACACTGCTGTTTATTCTTGGCTTTTTCTTAATGCGGAGGGCAGCTCTTTTTCTGTTCTGTAACATCATCAACTATTTTAGAGGGATTTGTAGCTCTTCACAACACACTTGTTTTCTTTACTATCTGCAAGTCTTACTATCTTTATTTGCGATTCAAAACCACGTTGAAATGGAAGTTTAATGCATCTTTTTCTCAGTCTTTGTCAGAACAAGTTCTTCAGTGGAGTAAACATCATTCTTTTCCCTGCTTCTCTCTCTATTGATCGTTTTTTGTATTTATGCTGTGAAGTTTATGTGATGGCTGATACCATGTTTTGCAAATTTATTTGGTGCCTACCCACTATGTGGATCATGTTTTTTTCAATCTTCTTGACCCTGTTAGCTGTATAATAAAGCCTCCATATGGCTGAGAGCCCCAGAACACATTTCATATACTTTACAGAGCTGAAGGGAGAGACGGTTGCTCTGGGAATAATTCCCAAGTGCAATATGGTCAGCTTACCTGGATCCAGCAGCCCCGTTATGGGATGGGACTGAGCTGAGGATATAGCCRGTTTTTGAGACAACATGGCAATAGCATCTTCTAGCATCTTCCCGTTTGCTTCTTCCCACCTTGCTGTATTTATGTTACAAGCCGAAAAATTAAAAAAAAAGTTATACTTGCAATACTGAGCGTGAAGGGGTTAAATACATTTCTTCTAAATCGTAAAATGTTTCTCTCAGCCACATCTGAGTTGGTCCTTTTTCTTGTTCTTCAAGGCACAGATGGTAGAGTTGGCAAGTGCAGCTGGCTGGCTACAAGAAATCCTCCTTTACTCTGAAGAACTTTCTTCCTGTTCGTTTCCTTTATACTTCCTGATTATCCAGAGTCATAGAAAAATAGTAAACTTATTTTATGTTTCATGTTGCCTAATGGAAATACAGCCTATTTAAATAAGCTATGTGTGTGTACAGGCTAATAGTGTATATTCTAGGAAACTTTTCTAGATTTGGCTGGGCATATTTTCCTATGTCTCTTTATTTTATAGGGATGCTGTCAAGAAAATGGCACTAATAAGAGTTTGGCCATTTGTCAGGACACTTAAATCTGTTTGAGGATGGAGTGTGGACACTTTTAGTAACACTCTCTCTGTAGCTTCAGGCTGTCAAGCTGTTGAACAGCTAGAACAATTTTTTCTTGCCGTTGCTATACGGACTAGTTTAAGCTAGAGTTAAAAGGGTTGAGGTTAGCATGCTAACATTTCATAGCTGTTAAGGACAGATGTGCTGCTAGACCACATTGCATGGTTACTGAAGTCAAAGTTCCTGAAAATTGAGGACAAATTGAGAGAACAAAGCAACTTTCGGAGACTTCAAAGTCATGTTGTTCCTCCGCTCTTCATCGTTGCTCTCAAGTGGGGGTTTAGGTAGTGGTTGACAACTTGACCACCCCATGCTAGAGGCTGATTTCCTCCAAGGCTGGTGATGGGTGAAGAATTTGAAGGCTTACGTAGTGGAGCAAAACCGACAGCAGTTTTCACACAAAAGGAGGAATGGGCCAAGTAGGAGCAGATTATAAGTAGTATATACCTTACTTGCTTAGACTGGAACCAAAATTTGCATTGCTGGYAGGTTTCGGAGCTTTTTTCAGCCTGTAGATTCACCGGTTGAACTGGGCTCTTTGTTAAACGAGGTTCATATTCAGAAGCTGGAAACTGTGAAGGTCACAAAAATGAGACTGTTGTCCTTATGTTTGAAGGGGACAGGTTCAGATTTTGCAGAAAGGAGTCCTAGCTTCAAAGTATAACTCAAACAGTGGCTATCATTCACTGGTCCTGGAACATTCAGCTTGTTTTAAATTTCCTTTTTAAAGAAAACTGAGGTCTAATGACTGGTAGATCTTCCTGCAGCCTTTGATTATAAAGGCCTTTGGAGTAGTGGTTTGAAAGTTGTTTTTTTATTTGTGCTTTAATTTAAAATCTCTTCAGCGTTGGTTTAAAAAGCAAATCTATATGTAAATTCTTATGCGGAGCATGCTCTTGCATGCTTATAGGAAGATTAGGTCATTTGATTTCTGTTATTTTCTTATAGCTGCCTTCATGAGTGGAGTGAGGGTAAGGGATTAAATGCATACTTTGTTTGAAATGGGACTTTATAAAGTTACTTAGAAATTCTGTTGACTCCAGTTCCAGATTTTAATTGAGAATGTTGTTCATTACAGGAAAGGCTTTAGCTGTATATTTTTGCAGCTTTCTTGTGGCTGTTCAAGAACTTAAGAATTGGGAAATATTTCAGTATGGTTTTTTTGGCATGCTTCTGTTGTTAGGGAAAAGAGCGAATTTGTGCGAAAAATCAGTCATCCTAAAGGACCAACACAATAGTCATTTGTTTACATAAATATGTTAAAGTAAAAATTAGCGTGTACTGCGCATCCTTTAATTTGATCTTGGCATAATGTGAATATCTAGACAACTATTTTTGAAAATGATCCTAAATGCTGATTTGCATAATATCCAGGGTTTTTCTCATCGCAACTTTAAAGAATATCATCTTTAGCATGTGGGAATGATTTCGGGGATTAAGAACGGTATCTTGTTAAATCTACAAACAAGATTACAGACGAGATGTTCTTAAAGTGGCGTATGGATTATTTGCTTGGGTATGTCTTAAATGTTGAAGAAGCGTCTTTTTTTTTTTTTTCATTGTGGTGTTTGATTGTTAAAACAGCAAACTGTTGAGTGCTTTCCTTATAAGTTTCTTTGGGTATAGCGTACTGTAGTCTTTATTCGGTTGAAAGCTGAATATGCTGTTTTGTAGTTAGTAAGAAGTATGAACTTGAGTAAAGGACAGCATTTAAGTGTTCAGCTGTTGTGTATTATGAATCAATGCGCCTAGGTTTTTTTTTTAATTATAATCATTAACTAAAATCTCAACTTTCGTGTTTACAAGGTTGAGAAAGGAATGAGTGTTTTAAAAGCGAGTGAAATCATTTCTGCAAATGGGGTTCTTTAGAAAGAGCTGATTTGGCAGTTAACAATGGTGGTTTTTTTAGAAAGTCCGCTTCAAATTCCTGATACTTTATGACGATTTGGTTAACTTTGTCTTGCGTGTTAACCTGAAAGTGTTGTAGAACTGCTCCAGTAAATGGCTGAGGCTTTATCCGTTTTCGTTTCCCTGTCCCTAAAAACAAACCAGCGAGGTCTGGAATTGATAATGAGCTTGTTACATAGATAAATCATCAGTTCTTCCAGGTTTCTAAAATTATCAGTATCATTACCAATTTCATGATGACTCAGAATTCTTGCTTTGAACATAAGCCCAGTCTCCCAGCTCCCTTGTAAGAAATCTTGCCTTGGTAGTGAAGAGCAGTATCTTAATCTCAGTTTTGGAAATCCATTTTTAATTTCTTCGGGTGAGAAGGGCAACATCCCTGAACCACTGAGCGTGCCCGATCATAGGAGAACTTGTTAAAGAGGATGGTCCATGGACGTTTGCTCCCGTAACTCAATCTGCTCGATGCTCTTCTATGCAGTAATCGCAGGCTGTGTCTAGGGGGGAGTGTTTTCTTCCATTACATTAGGAAAAAACAAGCTGGTACAGATGYGGCACTTGATTTTTTGGGCATCTCTTGTGGGGAGGGGAAAGGGTGGAAGAGTTTGGTTTATAGGGCAATTTTTTTTTTACGATTAAATGATGAAACTGCTATTTCTGCTCACAGATTAAGATCATCTGTGCAAACAGGAACAGTTCTTCCACTCCGTTCTTCCGTCTTACAGCGCTTCGTACTGCAGGCAGCATTCTTCGGCTGTTCGAACCAACAAAGTTTTTCCAAGCAACGAGCTGCTTCAGCGTGCTCGTCGGAAGCGCGTGTTCGCAAGCTGTAAAGCGATCTTTCCCCGGCAATATGAAGGCATTTGCTAGAGCTGTCACTTTCTTTTGTCCCGTGCAAGCGAAACCCGCGGGTTCACGCRCGTGCTGTGCAAGAGGACCGCTTGCTTGCAGCGGCCCCGTGTCCTCTAACGCCCGACTTAGTGCAGACAGAAGAGTGAGTCAGCAGGGGCATGCGAATTGCATTCCAGTGCAATGCTTTGAGATAATACAGGAAGGTACTTCAGGACGCTTTTATTTCGGTGGAGGAGAAATTGCTTGGCCTGTTTTAAAAACAATCGTGTTTTCTTCAACTTCCAAAACCTCAGAACATGCAGTATTTTTATTGAATCAGTATGATTGATATGTACTCTCTTTTTCCAGTTGAAAATTGTTGGCTTTACCACTGGCATTTTCTGAACTTCTCTTGCAGTGCTAGGTACGAATTAAAAACTTGACTTGTGCTTCTGACACACAGGTAAGCTCCAGCATTAGATTTTGCTGGGGTTTTTTCCATGCAAAAGAGTAAATGCATGTGCAGCTTGCATGCCCTGCAAGCATATCGCCCTCGAGGAGGGAGGGAAGGCAGAGGGGTCACAAGAGATGCCGGAGCCAGAAGGGGATCACGCTTTCCGAAAGCGTGAGACTGCGCTGGTTCTTTTAGAAGTTTTTCTCTCTGCCCGTGTGTTTGAGGCTTCGGTGTTTGGACCAATCTGTTAGCCTGCGAACTGGAAATACCGTTGCTAAGATGCTCTGTTCCCTTAGCCTGGTGTTTGCCTGCCTCGTTTCCATCTTGTACCAGCTGGGAATCCTGGAAAGTGTCTCATTCCTTAGCCTGTCTTAGACTAAAAGCAAACAGCACAAGGAAAGCACCTTAACGTAAGCTGCCGTCTCAAATACGCGAGGAAAATGCGTAGTAGAGCTCGCTGTTGTAAATACAAAATTGAGCGAGTTAGGTGGTAATTTTGTGAAGGTTGGGCATCTGCGTCATGGGTGAAATTACAGTTAAAATTGGATTTTGTTTTGGTGCAAAGGCTTGGGTTTCGATGTGGTGTGTCGAAATGAATTTATTTTACCCGTGTTGCTAGCGTAAATGCCTGCCCTTTGTGGAGAAGCGCTGTGTAAAACAGGCTAATAGATTGGATTATTTTGCTATGGTAATTTTATAGCCTTGCTGCTGAGCGCAGGACGCAGATGGAGGTACCTTTGAGCAAATACTCTGAAACTGGCAGTAGATGCAGGCTTTGGAAATCAGGAACAGGGGAGCGATAGCTGCAAGTCAGGTAATGCACTGTTAAGTGATAGGCATAGAGCAGGTGTACATGATTTATAACTGGTTTCTTATGCTTATGGCAAGTAATAACTGATAAAATAGTAAATACATAGCTAATTATATGGCACCTTTTACTAATTTGACAAAAAGGTGTGGGCTGCTTGCGGAGTGAAATATGTTCAGAATGAAGTTCAAAGTTTAAGATTTATGTGGTTTGATAGTATCTGAAATTATCGCAAGCTCTGAAAGTTAAGCAACTTAATGGGTTTTTTTTTTCCCCCAAGATAAGCTTTTTTTAGGGTTTGGGCAAGTTCAGAGTAAATTGGAAACCAGTCATAAAACCCCTTGCAGTATTTGTATTTAAGGTGACTACATATATTTGGATGTCTGAAAAGCTTTTGTTCTAATTACCGTCTGCCTAAATTGTCTTTCGGTTAGTCCAAATAGAGTAATGTCCATTAATACTCGGTTTAATGCTCAGTTTACTACACCGTAAATGCTAGATTCAGTTTTTAGGTAGAAAATGTAATTCTGTGTAGCCGATTCTTAAAAACTTTTTGCCTTCTTAAGTCTTTTGGCTAATGAACTATATAAATACAGAGGTCTTGAACTTAGTCCGTGCTGCTTTGATATAAGTACTTGGATGGATTGATGGGAATTCTGCAGTGGGACAGCAAAGTAGTTAGTGTAGCGTGTACCCTGCTTCACGTTTTTCTTTGCGTACAAATAACTTGAATATTCCTCTCTTGGAAGCTGCTGCAGTTTCCTCTAGCCTAATGATTACCTCTCTGCATGCAGTTATGTTGCTGATATTTTCATCGTAAAACTAAAAATCGTGCTTGGGATCGTACCGTGTTTAGGTTGAAAAGGCGCCTCTGGCCGTGTCCTGTTGCAACCCCCTTGTTCGCGGCGGGGCCAACTTCACCCTCGCTGCTGCGCTTTTGTTCTTATTCTTTCTAAACTTAGGCTGAGGAGGAGTATGTTAATGCGGTTGGGCACAGCCTGTTTCCAAGCTGCTAGTTTCATTTCTGTTTTGCTTTTCAGCGAAGCTGCTTCACTACACTGCCTTTTTCTAATAATCTTTACAACGGAGTGTTTTCTTCTTGGGAGCTCTGTTGAAAAAAAAAAAATCAGTATATCATGACACTGCCGGGAAAATAAATACTAATCATTGCCCGGGAATTAATTGTGCATTCTTTGCCACGTCTGCTCGGGACTTGAACTTTTAATTTTCTTATTTGGCCTTTTTTTTCTTTTTGCAAAGAGGTGCTTTTGCTAAGTTCTTTACCTCAGGTTATATTGCTTTATGGTGTGTGAAATACAGGTAGTTCAGAATAAATAATTAGAAATTTTGGCCAGAAATAGGGGATTGGGGTATTTTGAAATAAAATCCTTTTCAGAGTCTCTAAATTCCCATTTAGTGAAGTGTCATACATTCGGGCATTCAGAGCTACCTTAGCAGCTGCTATCATGGTCCAGTATGTAGAAATCATGGAAACTGGTAAAAGCATTATTGTTTGTGTAGCGTTGCCAAGGCTTGCATGCCTGAAATACAGATCTGTTGTTTGTTTTGCTGTTGTGTGTGGCATACATATTTTTGGGATCATCTGGGGCTTTTCCATAGCTTTTTATTTTGGAACATTTTGCAATTCAGTCGCACAAGGCTTTAATAAAATACATTCCCATTGGATTTAACGTGTCGTTCAGAAACTGTAAATGAAGACCAGTATTTATCAGATAAGCAGTGGACTATTTGATTTTACTTCTCTGGCGGATTGCCTTCCTAACTGATGTTAGCATCGACTGTCCAACAGTACACACTTCTAATAACTTATCTGTTCCTGAAGGAACCTCCTGAAGGAGGTTTCTATTACAGTAGCCGTGGTCAAAATACCGGTTTTTGAGAAGTTGCCCTACTGATGTGCTTTCCCAAGTTTTTTCTCGACTTTTATTGAAAAGTCCCCTTATTACTTCGTATATAAAGCTGAATTGAGTGCATATGGGAGTTGCTCTGAGCTGTTGCTCTGACTTTGGAACAGGAGTATATAAACATATCTTATTGATGTCCATTTTATACTATTGTAGTAATTCCACCTATTTTACAAATGTTTCCATAACTTGCATATTCAGATATTTATCCAAACATAATTGCTATGGGTTTTCCGGCGGAGAGGCTTGAAGGAGTATACCGGAACAACATCGATGATGTAGTAAGGTAAGACTTTATTTTTTCTTAACTTTTTCTTAACTTATTTATTTAAATCTTAGGTGGCTTTTTCTGCACTCATTTACATACTGCCAAGGAAGATGTGTGATCTGACTCTTAGAAATGGCAAAGTTGATTCCTCATAGCCTTATTATCTTGTTAGAAGCAACAGAAATAGCATTTTCAAGGATTTTAGACCCAGCTGCTGTTCTGTGTTGATTTCAAATTCTTATAATCTGCTTTTCCAGGTGAAGCTTTGGCCTCAGCCAATTACATTGGAATAACAGCAGGTTTTTAGGTTTTAGAAAGATGTGAATCTGAGGCTCTCTTCTCCATACAATATTGAGAGTTTCCTTAGATAGCTGATTTCAGAATATGTTTGCCCATATCCTTTCTTATTCAATTGATAAATGAAGTGCTTGAATAAGTTAATTTGGTTTTAAAGTAGCAAAGGGGGCTTAAGATAAAGGCTTTTGCAGCTGGCTATGTTTTAAAAACTGTGGAAAGGAGAAAAAACAGCTGAAATTCCTTCCTGCTGGCAGCATTTTATAGTACATTTTGTCAAAACCTGCAGTTTTGTTTTTAACCTCAAATTATCTACTCTGATATACGCGATACGACTTTGGGCGGTGTGCTGAGCAATTTAAGAGCATAGTTCTAATTTGTTTACTTAACATCCTACCTGGAACGTGTAGCATGAGGGATTCCATTAAAAATTAAATACTGAGAGGAAGCAGCTGCCAAGTGCTAGTGTTTTTGAGGATCCTAAGTTCTGGGTTTGTGTTTTTAAGTCACTTGTGAGGCTTTTGAGAGCTTGGCCGTTCAGAGGTCTTAACTTCAGTAGCTCTCGGAGAGACTTGGTTTTGGGGATGGGGGGATGCTGCAGTCGGGGTGTGATTATGCAGTAATGTTAGAAAAAGCTGTAGCTGGGCAAGAAGATGCTGCTCCCCGATTTGAGATGCCGCAAAGACTTGCCTCTCATCATCGTCAGGCAGAATTAGCTGTGCTTGTATTATACTGGCAATTAGTTTCGTCCAGCTTTGTACTGAACTGAGTTAAGACCGCTCTTCGGTTCCCACAGTTTGAGGAATTGTAACCTTYGACTGAGAATAAGTAATCTGGAGGCTGTGACTTCCTTAGGCAGCTGCAGATAGATTCAGATGAATCTGAGAGGGTTTCATTTTTGCATATTTAACCGTCGTGACGAAGCTTGCTATCCATGAATAGTACCGAAAATGTCAGAGTCTGGATTTGACCACTTTTGCAGCAGTGACCTTGTCACGCTGCAGGAAAGAGAAGTCACTTCCAGAGCTGGTCATCTTGGTGAGCTCCAGCCTAGCAATCTGTAGATACTGTGACAACCCCAGTGGAGATGTAGGCACTCTGCCAATGAGGTCATGAACTTGTGTTTTCTGACTGCAAGGTTGGTATCATTGGAAACAGGTTATGCACAAAATAAACTTCCACGAACTC
>NW_020447375.1:6704-217237 GCF_003343035.1 Apteryx rowi | reverse complement strand
CCCCCCCCCCCAATTAATGACCTGGACACTGCATTTGCTATTTGATATTATTGGTCCCCGATGGACTCCATCGTTGTTGGAACGAGAGTTGGAACAAGAATGATTTCTAGGTTCGCTTCAGAGGAGAAGAATCCAAGCAGGGAGCCTGTGATTTGCCCTGGATGGGAAATTTTAATTTATTATATCAGCCTAACCAAATTAATAATAACATGCAGTAGTCTTTGAAGGTCCTTCTCAGTTCAAAGTATCGATTTCAATTGCTCGTGTATGAAAGAAAACACGTTTTCTTGGTTTTCCTGGTCAAGTGTGTGATATAATGTGTAAATTGGGCTTTTGAAAGGGAACTACTACCCATTATTTTCAAGTTGTCCATAAACACAGTGTTGGTCAAAAGAAACGTCTGTCTTTCTGAGCAATAGCCTAAGAGTGTCATCAACCAAATGAACATACGAAGAGGTGTAAATTAAGTGGCTATAGGGATCTGGATGCTAAAACGGTGTAAATGTTGTCCCATATTTTAAAACCCCAAAATGCACAAAACAAAATTGTGCAGCATTCTGCCTGTTTGTAGTAATCAGCAGGTCCTCGTCTGCTTCTGTAGTCTTTTTATTGTTGGCCTGGGATTTTTCAAAGAGGTTTTTGTGCGGAAATTCAGTGCGTTTGAAATCTGGAGCTGTTGGTTCCGAGCCATGGGGATATGCCAGCGAACTTTTCCTGAATAGCTGCTATCTGGATAAATTTGCTGGTAATATTGTATCAGAAGTATAATCTTGCCTGCTGGTTGTCTTCTGTTGCTTGTACTTTGAAAGGTTTTGCGTGGAATTTAGTCCTCGGAGAAATGCTTGCGTGAAAATTCATACTTAGCTTTGCGGATATCGTTGGCAGAAGCTCTTCAACGCGCTTTAAACAAGTGGGGACATCTCCTGGGATAAATTGCCATGTCCCCCGTGCTCCTTAATCTCTCTCGGTCTGCCAACAGGGGCACCAGTGGTAGCTGTGAAATAGTTTTGCAGATGAAATTGGAGTCTCGTGTTCAGGGCTGCAGGAGGAGCGTTCACATCTGTTCTTATTTTAACGCATCAATTTAACCACAAAGTTCTTCTAGGTTCTTCTGGAATATTATGACTGATAACCAGAGCTTGTTTTTGCTTGAGCTTTCCAGGATTTTAGCAGCTAGTGTTTCTTTTCAATTCGAACAGCATGTTCTGTCATGGCTAATTAAATTCCTTCTGGCTGATGTGCAGATACACACTGTTGATGATGTTAAGTGTAAACATTTGTATGTTATTTCTTCTTGAACATTGCCAGGTGACACATCATATATAATCATGGCAATTTTGATGAATCATGTTTGCAGTTTGGCTCTCGGAGGCTTCTGTACGGGAAGTTTTTGTTGCAAAGTTGGCATAAAAACGACACGAGTGCAAGTGTGAAAAAGTGGAGTGGTCTCGCTCGTTCTTTTTGAACCCAGAATATCGTTTGGCACCGTGCTTAGATTTCAGTGGCTAATAATGGCTCTCTTAAAAACCTCTTTTTAAAAGTAAATGGATGTGGCTGTTTTAACTGACTGCTGGTATATATAAGTAATTTTAACAGCGTTTTTTCCATCGGAAATACCACTGCGGTAAAATATTTTGCACAGATGATTAAATTGGAAGTAACTGTTTACAGATACTTCATGGAATCGATGACCTTCTGCTGTAAAAATAAACAGCCCTGCCTCAGCTTCATATATTGATGCGCAGATCTCTTATAAAAGCAGCCCAGATTGGTGCATACGGTAAATATCTCAATTGCAGATCAGATCTTGGTCTCCTCAGTTGCATAAGTAGTCTTATTCATGCTAATGGCGTGTCTGTAGCAGCAAGGTTTGCAGCGTGATGCCTCCTTGACTTTGAGGTACTGCAGGGCCAGCTGGAACTTGGGATGCAAAACTGCCGATGTTGGATGATGTTTTAATGATGCTGCGAATTAAGGTCGCTAGTGCAATGTGTATTAATGTATTCATTTCTCTTTTTTCTTTTTAAGGTTTTTGGATTCAAAGCATAAAAACCATTACAAGATATACAATCTGTAAGTATGTTCTTATAGATGCACTTTCCACAATAATTCTAAAAATAGCTTACGAGTGAAAGTGGCTTGGTCCTGTACTGAAGCGGAGTTAGAGATGTTTTGCAGATTTCTTAAAACAATTAAGCCTGATTGAGAGCGCTGTTACTTCATTTAGTGAAGCTGAGTAAGGTTAAATGAAATGCTGGCGTATATTCATGTTACTTGAACGCCTTTAAATGACTTGGCATCCAGCCCATCTAGAGCTTGTACCATGTGATGAAAAAGTGAAAAGTAATTCACAGCAGGCTTTCTGTGAATGTATTAATGTCTTCAGTGAAGAAATTGCCAAATGAGTATTTTCTGTTTCTTTTGTAATTTTTTTTTTTTTGTAGAACTGTATCAGTACCCAGGTCCTTTGCTTCTGTTCTGTGCTGTCCTCATTTGTTGCTTTGAATAAGCTGTTGCACCAATGAGTAGCTTTATGGTTTCCCGCTTTTATAAGTGTCATGTTTCCCTCTGCAAATTCAGTTATGCAAAAAACTGTTCTTGTTAAATAAAAGGGAAATTCTTTTTGTTCTTTGGTTGCCTTAATATATTTTCTTGGCCTAACTTCTTTTGTACCTAATGGTTTGGTGATGTCAGCTGATATTGAAGAATAGGTTCTGCTTTTTTTTTTATTTTAACCCCTCATTTTGCAAAAAAGTCTTAAGTGTAAGATTTTTTGATTCTCTGAACTGTTAAGGCTTTTTAAATAAATTAATTCCTAAATATCTTCAATTAATAGAAAAATTACTGTAGTATGGAAATACAAGAAATGTATTGCACTGTAATCTGTGATTTAAAAAAAAAAAGTATTTAAATATGCCTCTAAGTTAAAGAATCATGCATCAGCAAATCTGTTTTCTGATGCTGAAGTGAAGTGATACTAGAAACTGAGAAATGGATGTCTGGTTTTAAATTTTTAAAGTTGTCTGTGAAGGCTGGAGTGGGATGGGACAGACAAGGATTTGTAACCAAAATATTCATTCAAATTAAGCAATTAGACAACTTTGATATGGCTCAATAACAAAATTACCTTCTCCAGCCTAGAAGCTATCCAGAAAGCTCTTTAATATAGCTTTTCAATAAATGATATCTTGGTGGCATTCCTGGGTGCAAGGGTAATATTTCCTGGAATAGCTGATGGTTGCTTTTGCCTATGTGTGCAGCTCGAGGGAGAACACTTTCTGGATATCTTTCGCCTCTAAGGTCTTCTGGAGCTCACTGATAGAGAGCCACAATGTCTAACACCTAACGTTGTTGGTCCTAGTCCTTCCCTAAAGCCTCTCTATAGGTGGTTCTTGGATTAGGGAGAATAATGTGGAATAGCAGAGATAAAACTTAATTTCCTCCTGCTTCTTAGGGCTGGGTTCAGCCTCCGGTTTCAGTGAAGTATGATTCTGATATCGCTTACAAGATCAGAGATTGCTGAACTGCTTGATACTGAGCTTGTCGTTTGAAATTGGCTCAGAAGGCGACAGGTAAAAACAGGGAAGCAAAAACAAATAGGTTACTGTGTGCTGACTTCTGGACTCCATCAGAAAGTAAGAGTTCAATACAGCTCTGGGGTTTTTAAATGAAAAGAGCTGTGATGTGACAAATGCTTTTATTTGCGTTGTTGATGCACATTTTTTCAACTGCGCAAAGACCTTGTTCAGGTGTATCAAAGCGTTTTGTCTTCAAGTTCTTTATGTAAAAGTCTTAATTTATTCTTTCCAGTTGTTAGTGCAAGCAACACTCTCTTCTACAGCATCAGTTTTGCTTGTGGCTAACTTAATACAGTCTTGAGAGGAACTTCCCGAAATGTCTGTATTAACCCACAGATGAAAACTTTCACAAGAGAAAACATACTTTTCAAGCGTGGGGTTTTTTTTTTCTTCCCCAAAACAAGGATTACTCAAAAGTGAAGATTCAAATCGTTACTCCATAGGTTGGAAAGCATGACTTGTAAACTTTGTATCTCCAGCTGGAGAGCCCAGGCTACCTCTTTATCCTTACGTGTGCAAAATTTGTACACATTAGGTAAATAAATGCCATTAGGTGAATTGGTGCAATGTTTGCTCATGAGACGGGAAGAAATTACAGCCTTGAGGTACTTCAGAGAACAGCAGCTCTTTAGATTAAGCCGATCTTTTGCAAATAATCGAGTTCTTCTGTGTTTAAAAGGAGGAGGTAGGCATTTGTGGGGCGGGGGTTATGTGATTATATTGTTCAGAACTGTATCAAACGCTGGCGTGGTGTTTGAGTTCCCTTAAGGGAACGTTTTTATATGAAGTTTCTAATAATGTGTGTACTGAGCAGTTTCATCTAAAAGGATTTGGAGACATTTCTTGCTCAACTGATGCCTAAGTGATGTCAATAACACCTTAGCCTAACATCTTGGCGTTTAACTTCCTAGTGAATGTTTGAGCACGTAATCTCATTTTGTTCCTCATTTACGTTCTTGTCATGTGTGCCTTGAACCCTTTGCTCTTCCTCTATATTCTATATTTTAACACAGTCTTTCACTTTCATCTTCTGACTCTCACATCCCCAGATTGTGGTCTTCTCCACTGTAGTTGCTGCTTCTCCATTTTTCTCAAGTATACTTCTTTGTCTTTCATGCAGTCAGGTAGTTAAAGGAAGGACCTGTAATGAACAGCGAGGATTTTCTTGTGTGCTTATTTTGTATATCTGTGTATATGTGGTTGGGCTTTGGCACAGGCTGCTGTCTTGTCCGTAGCCTTTAGTCCTGCCAGCAGTGAGACTGTGGTTATAATCGGAAAGGCGTCCAGCTGGCAGCAGTTAAGATCTGAGTTGCTTTAAACTTGCTACCATAATTCCTGCTCACAGGTTACAAGAATTTTGGAGGGGGGGAGGGGGAGTTCAAGTTTCATTTGGAGATCTAATTGTATTACAGTTCTAATTGTATTACAAATGCTTTTCAAATGCTAAATGAGGGAAACGCTTATCACCCAAAGTTGTGTGTCAGTGGGATCTCTAATGTAGACATACATGTGTTTTATGTAATGAGATGGGAGTATATAAGTCTATTTTGTACAGCAATGTCTGGGGCTCTGCATTTGCCCCATGTTGCGTACAGATCCCATATGAGGGCCTAAAGGGTGGTATGGCTGTGTTCTGTGCTCAGTTTCTATCCCTGGTATCAACAAAATTATTATTTTTTTATCCTTTATGGTATCCTAGTTGCTATTCTCTCAAACTTTAAAATTTGTAGGCTGTTTTGCCCATATGTGAATTTTTATGCTTTGAGGAGTTTCATCTCTTACCATTCCTTTGAACTGCTTGCTTCTTTAGAAGGAAGAAGGGAACTTTGTTGAAGAGCACAGTTGGATAAGATGCTTTGTGTTAACTGCTTTGCTTCCTAGCAGCTCAACTTCCAAAGTTCAAATGCTGACTAGCTTATAGCAGTCCTTTGCCCAGCATGGCTGATGGCTTTTCCAGGTGTGGTGACTACATCTTGGGCGTATGCACTCTATCTAATCTTTCTTCTTGAAGACTCAAGCACAAGTACTTTTTTTGTTGTGGCTTTTGGGGTATTTTTGAGTTCCATCTGCTAGCTCAACCTGTGCTGTATCACTTCTGATCCACAAAAATTGTCAGCGATGTGATCAGAGCTATAGAGACTGACTCTGGCCAGACTTTTTCATAGCAAAGGCTAGACTGGAGATAGCTCTGAAGTTCAGAGAAAGGAAAGCACAAAGCGCACGAGCAATCCTAGAGGATTGGCTTCTTTCCCCAGTGTATGAGTCTGGACAAAGCTGGATGCAATGCAAGTGTGGCTCCAGTTACGTGGAACAGTCATGAAAGTAGACTTCTAAAAGCTTGCATGTCTGAAAGTGTCAAGTAAGCCCTATACGGCCCCAAAGACTGCGGTCATAACATACTATATTAAGAAAAGATAACTTGGTACCAGTCCTGAAACTGTTGTTGGTATTTCAACCCTATGACAATTGTAGGTTATAACTGGGCCAGAAGACCTAGACATGTTTTGTCTATTGAAATGATTTCCAATCATTTTGTTCCAATTTAGAGTCCTATTGTTTTGAGGAAGAATTATTCTCTTTTTCCTTTCTGAACTGCATTTTCACTTGCATCATGTAGGGACACATCATCTTTCCTGCAGAGAGCAACTCAAAGATTGCAGAGTCCCTCCTGTTCCTGGCTTCTTTCCCCCTACCTTCCCAGCACCTGATTTAGGTATTTTCCTTAAAGCATGCCATTTTGGCTGTATTGGAGCCCTACTGATCTTTATACCTGGTTACTGAAGCTTGTACATGAGTAATACAGTGTGTTTTGCTTTGCTGTTAGCTAGCTATGGTGAGTCTCTTACGGGGTGGCAAGATAGACTTTGCAACTCTGGAGTCTTCAGCAGTGTGCCTGTTCCCAGAATCTGTGTGGAGGAAACATGCTGACTGGCCCGATTTTTTTCTTTTGTTTGCTTTTTTGTTTTGAGTTGACCTAATTTCAAGAACATATGCCACGTTGGAGAGAACAATATCACAATYGCTGTTTGATACAAGTGATATTCTTCATTATATTACTCAGTGATGCCTGTTAGTTACCTGTAGGGATCCATGTTGTCTTTGAGGTCTCTTGACATGTGGTTTGAGCTCAGAGTCAATTGGATGAAGGTCACAGCCATCTACTCTTTATGTGCTTTTGTGGGAGCATAACTCTGCTTGGGCAGCAGGAGTAACRCTATTCTGTTAAAAATTATATTGTATTGCATTAATGTCTACATTGAGATCCACACTGACTAAAACATACTGATGGACCACAGTTATCATAGGGTAAGTAATTGTTTTCCGGTAGGATCACTGATATTTCATTGAGCTGCTTAATGCATCTGCAGCAAAATAGTTTGATTTCTGCCTGTAACTCGTAGCCATAGTTTTAAATCATAAGGGTGATGGGAATATGGGGAATTTTTTTTATGTTGATCTGTATGTTTCAAGGTGTGACAGATGTTAGAAGTGCCTAAGAGACTTGTCTTGAACTCTCATCTGATTTTTTTTCTTTTTAGATGTGCTGAAAGACATTATGACACCGCCAAATTTAACTGCAGAGGTATGTTTGCATTGTCTAGTGTGTGTTTTCATCTCTAAATTTCTCAATTTCTGAATGAAGGAATAAGTAAAGCTGCTACATAGTAATGTAGGAGAGTTGGGAGTGAGGAATGGTGTGAAATAACTTCTGATTCATTAGAGAAACTTGCGATGTTCTTGATGCTTTCTAAAAAGTATGATCCTGGCAGTTAACTAGATCAAGGCCTAATAGGGTTATCAAATAAAAATCTACTGATTTCAAGAATTGTTGCAGAATGGGTTATATGGAGGTCTTTGTTTAATTTGATGGGCAAACTTATTGTAAAATTCAGCTGTGAAGTTTAGAGGAAAGCCCTTTTTTAATGAAGTAGTATCAATTGGAATAAAGATGGACAACGCTGCTAAGCCACTGTCACTGTTCATATAAGTTTTTTGAAGATCTGGAACAAGTCTTCAGTTGCTTTAAAAAAAAAAAAAATTCCCACGTGATGCCTCTTTGAGAGAAGTTGGTTCTTGGACACTTTGCAAAGCTACCAGAACCTGTGGGGAAACTTTTAGGGCCTCCTAGAAATTAGTCCTTTTGCATTGTCTGACCATCAAGTGGATGAGAGACTTTTGATCAGATCCTTGGTGAGTGGAGACTGAGGAACCTGTTTTGTCAGTATTAACTCCCCAGGTAATAAGTACAGACTTACCTTTATTCTTTGTGCAGAGGAACATCTCTGTGCATAGGAAGCTTGTAGTTCCTCTTCACATCRTGCTTTAAAATGGGTGGGTAGATAAGGAGTACTTGTGCGTACACTCTGGAGTAATTACAGGAGATGAATGAATTTTGGCCTTACCGGTTAATACTAGGTGATAGCAAGGGCTTGGCTTTTTTTTTTCTTTTTTCCCCCTCCTTTAAGTCCTTCTGGTTTTGAAGAGGTTGTTTAGAACATGACCAAAATGTAATTGGTTGCTTTAATGTCTGAATATAGAGGGGCTGAAATTTTCATTTTTGAAGTCATCTTTGCTCCTCATACGCTCTTATGATGTTGAATGGCAGTGTCCTGAAATCCTGCTCAATACACACAAGCCAGAAAAAAGTATTTTAAGATCTACTTGAGCAATTCTTTGTGTAAGAGGAGAAGAGGTGTAAATGAAAAGGACAAGCCTCTAACATCATGTCCACAATGTATGCTTGCTTTAATTTATGCTTTCTATTACGGAGGTGCTCAGATTCCTTCACTGTCAATTGCATCCCAAAATGCTGTTTCTTTGACAGAACCTTTCACAGTTCCTCTGTGTAAGACAACACAGTTGTAGGAAGCTACATATTTCGTTTTTCCTTTTCATCCCCAAATTAGTTACCTTAGATAACCAAATATGTGACTCAGAACTTCTCTTTCCTTAGCAGAAGAACAGTTGTACTTAAAATCTTCTGAAGTGAATTAATTTCCAGGGTACTTCTCATTTGTATGCTTAACATGAAACCCCATAGTAGTTCAGTATTCAACTGGAGATTCTTGCATCAAATTCAAAACCAGACACTGAAAGGTCTTCATTCTCTTTGGACAGTAGCTTTCTGACTAAGGCTTGTTTAGTTTCTGAAGTACTTCCATGCTGGAAATTGGCCTCTGCTTTGCTACAATTTTTTTTTTTTCCCTTATGTGCTTTGAGATTTTTCTTGCTGTTTCTAGGTGCTTGGAGCGTGGAGTCAGAGCAGTTCCCCCTTGCTGTATGCTTCAGTGTTAGGAACCTTAATCCATGGAGTGCCTGTCTCCTCTAAGCTTAAGACTATGCAGCTTAACGTTTCCCAAGATTGCTTCCTGACTTTTAATCCTTCTGCATCATCGCAGGGGACCCGTTTTACAGGCTCATTTACTCTTTGCAGAAAGTCCTGCAAGGTTTGAGTTGGAGGGCATCTTCAACAAGCTATTGCTACTTGGAATTTTTCAGGCTGTTCTTCCAGGACTGCTTTGTGTCTCTTCTTCACAGCAACCTTGTTGGAGGTAATTAAGGTAGAATCAAAGTGGTAGAGACAAATTTGGAGCACCTCCTGAATGGTTTCTTTTCTGAGCAGTTTCTAAGTAAAGTCCACCTTTCTCCACATCTATTGCAAAATGTGAAGTCTGTGTAACTTGACATGCAGTGATCTTTTTTGGGAGTCCTAGGATCTTCCATGTGGAAGAATTTATTAGTGTATATTCATATTCGTTAAGCTTTGATTCTTCTTTAACGAAGATTGTTCACTCTATCAGGCTTCCCTTTTTGGTCTCCTAGAAGATGAAGCGGACGGTCTGTACTGTGAGTGAATAAACTGTCCTTGCAGTTTCCTCCAGAAGGCTTCAGACTTCTGCTACAGTGATTTAGCAGTTCCATAACTTCATCTCTCACTTCTGCTCTTTTAAGTCCTTGGGGATTCATCAAAAGGAGCCTTGCGTGTATGACAAGAGAGTAGTACTTACAAAACAAATACAAACACTTGCCAAAAAATGAAATGTATTCATTTTTAGACCAGAAAAGGAAATGGTGTTTCTAGCTGAGAATATTTAAATGGACCAGACTTAAAAGTTCTGGATCTTATAAGATCCCAAGTCTGTCAGTCAAGAATTGGGGCGTGTACTTTGTGTAGTGCAATTCCCCTAAGCAGACCAGTATAACTTTATGTAATACTGTCAATCGGCATGGCATTAACTGGCACTTTATTTGATGTATCGGGCAGAGGTTTGTTTTTGGGTGCTTCTGTCTGCTTATTGCTTATTTTTTGCCTTTTTTGAATTTTTCTTTTATTTCTTGCATACTAACTTGAAATTCTTTACATCTCTAGATGGAAACTGTGTGTGTGTGCGCATATATATAAAAGACAACTTCATTAGGTGGCTTGACATTTAAAATCCATAGGTGCTACAGGTGCCTTACATGAGATTCTTTTTCTGATTACCATTTTTTTAAATATGAAATTTACTGTTTCTTTTCAAAACTTCTTTGAGAAAATTTTGAGTTTGTCCCCATTGTAGAGCCAACTGCGCTCAGAATTTTTGCGGAGAAATTCCTGTTGTCTGATCAGTGAGTGAGGTCTAGCCCTGTTTTCTCTGAGCAAGTAGCTCAATTACTGCTAGAGTAATGTATTTTCACAAGGCTTTTCTTTGTGCCAATACACCCTTAAATTCCAAGAAACTCATGATGTAAGATTTGGAGCATATGCCACTCAGTACCACTGTGTAAAATAGTCTCTTCATGTAGCAGCATGCTTGCTTATTTATTACTAGAGAAATGTCTGTGATGCATTTAATATGCAGTGCGTTGCTGAATAACCATGGATTCAAAGCATTTACATATCTATATATAAGATGGGTTTTATTTAGAATGTTAATTTTTTGCATGCTTGTCAGAAAGTTGACCTGTCTAGTTGAGCTTGCTGAAATACTCTTCTGAGATTTTGATAAACTGTTTCTTCCCATTGCAGTTGCACAGTACCCTTTTGAAGACCATAACCCACCACAGCTAGAGCTTATCAAACCTTTTTGTGAAGATCTTGACCAATGGCTAAGTGAGGATGACAATCATGTTGCAGCAATCCACTGTAAAGCTGGAAAGGGACGAACTGGTGTAATGATATGTGCATATTTGTTACATCGAGGCAAGTTTTTAAAGGCTCAAGAAGCCCTAGATTTCTATGGGGAAGTAAGGACCAGAGACAAGAAGGTGAGTATTTCTGTTCTTCCATTCTCCTGCCTCTGTCGTTGTGCTTTTCGTAGTTGAGGTGAATTTGAATGGTCAAACCCATTAAAAAATGCTTTCATCAGTTGTGATATATGGTTTGATTTAGCTTTAACATTATTGGATCAGTGCAGTTTTTCTAAACTGAAAAGCTTTCTTAAGCAGCAGTAGCAATTAGTCGCAATACTGAAATTGTGTGTGTTTTCCCATATTGTGTTCAAGAAGGTCTGGACAGTTTATGTAGCCAGAAATACTGGTCTGCCTTTTAAAGGGCATTCTGCTTTGTTTTGCATCAAATGGGTGGTTGATGAGTGAACTTTCTCATTCAGCATTTTCAGCCCAAATAAGAGGATTGTTCTACTTTGTTTTGCCTGAATGGAAGAGCTGTTCAGATCCTCAGGTTCTCTAACTTCTGTGGTGTTGTTACAAGATGCTTAGTCATTTAGGTGCTTGTTACAGCTGAATATCCCTTCCAGAAGAGTATATCCAGTCTGTCATGGGATTCCCCTTTTCAGTAAAAGGGTAGTTAAGCCCATACATTGGCTGCCTCAGCCTGATTCCTGAGATGCTGCTGTTTAATTTCTTGTGCTTGCATCTCATGAGAAGAAATGGGAAGATCTCATTTCAGAGAAATGATGCTAATAGCTACAAGAACTTTCAATTAAGACCTTGTCGGTAGTAAGGACAGACTTAACAGTAACTATAGGTTGAACCTTTTGGGCACAATTAAGCCTTGTTAATGGGAACCAAACTTCCTTATTTCAAGTCCTCTCTGGATGTATTAAGGTGTGCCTTTCAAGGTCATTTCAGCAAGCTTCCCTGCTCATCTTCCATCAGTTCTTTGTATACGTTGTTATAGCAGCCTAGGGAGATCATCCCCAAGGACCAGTTTCAGCCTGTTCAGGTACAGAGCACTCTGAGTTCCTGTAATATTTGCATAAAGTATTAATTTCACAGTGTGTAGACCTCTAATAAGTAGAGT
Source organism: Apteryx rowi (assembly GCF_003343035.1). Classification (NCBI taxonomy): domain Eukaryota; kingdom Metazoa; phylum Chordata; class Aves; order Apterygiformes; family Apterygidae; genus Apteryx; species Apteryx rowi. Next base: position 205,414 of record NW_020447375.1, on the reverse strand, counting down.
TTGGGGTTTGAAGGCTCTTGAGAGTAGAAGTATCATATAAGGAATTTTAGAATTTGGCTGTTGATTCATTAGGAGTAAATAAATTCTTAGTTTGCTCTCTTTATAGGATGGAGCTGTTCCGTACACTGCATAGAAGGTAATTATGGTGTGATATGGGAAAGGAGACAATGTCAAGGTTTCCCACCAAAACTTAGTGGGTTTTCGTGAGAGTGCATGATAGTGAATAGGCATGAGCTATGTGATGAATAAACAGTGTAGATTACTGCCACTGATAAAAATTAAAAAGCCTCTAAAAGGCTAGAAAAGATGTCACAAAAATCACATAACAAATATGTGGTGAAGCATTCTGTGCCTCAGTTTCCCTTTTGTAAAGATGGTAGTATTTCTTTGCATGAGTGTTTTGAGGATATGGTTGGTTAGGTGTTCACTAATACCCCAGTGGTACCTCCAGCATGTTTGGGGTAACGGAGGATTTAGTAAACGGGAATAGTGAGAGCCTTGTTTAGCTTCACTGTAAATACTGTCTGTAACCAGCAACTTTGTTTTGGTTTCAATGTCTCTTCTTTAAGAGTTGACTCTTCCATCTCCACTTAACCTGGTTAGTCTTTATTTGGACAATGGACAGTATGTGATTTATGCGATCTTAAAAGTAATATTTATAAACAGGTATTCCAGTGTAGATCCTGGAAGTTTTTTTTTTCTTTCCTTTTGGCCCATATTTCAGTATTATATCTCAAGTGCTGCTCTCCGATTTGACTTTACCACACCTTTATATCACTGACTTCCTGAAAGCATAGTAAAGGAGGCACCCAGAGACAAGTAGATGCCTTTTTTGTTGCTGGATCAAGATGGGCATGATTAAGGATAACTGGATTTAAGTAGATCCCAAAACTTTCTTTGTTTAAAGCAAGCTCAAGGTGCACAGCTTGTGAGTAGCTGCTCAGAATAGTGCGACTAAAGCGCCCATTCTGCTCCGTCGCTATTGCCATTAACGCGCGTAGCAAATTGATTCTCGGGAGGATTTAGTCCAGGCAGGCAGGAAGTGTGAGCCTAATTGCAAGGGGAAGTATGACTAATTGGTCAAGAGAACAACCTCGACTACTTCTATAGCAAGCACTTCTCAAATGCCTGATGGGAGAAGAGGCCTTTGCAACATCGAGTGAGAGTTGTTGTACGTTAGGCTTGACAGTTCCTGGATAGTTTTTTAATGTACGACTGTCTATGTCCTGAGGAAGGTAGTGGGGAAATAAGACATTCTCCAAACTGAGACTAGAAGTCTGTTTTTGACCAAAAAGTGATTTTTCCACCCCCCCCCCCCGACTGCCTCTTTTCAACTTCTGTAACTCTCTCAGAGGCAGGAGGAACCCTCAAAAAAACGATGCAAGTACTTTATCTTTTTCAGAAGAAGGGACTGGGAAAGATTAGAAGGTATTGGCTAAAATATTGCGAGTATCAGTCACCACCAAATCAGTAGAATAGGACTTGTTTCTGTTTTCTCTTTGAACGGAGGGAGACAAACTGTTTTCTSAAATTTGGTATAGAATTGTAATTGTTCAGTCAGTTTTCAGAGCTGGGGGAAAGGTAAATCCAAAAAAAGTAAAACCCCAAAGTCTTCTAAAAAGTCACTCCGTCCACTGTTTGAAATTGCTAGCTTATCACCCATTTTTTCCTTAAGATGGGCACTGTGAAATACTACTGTGATGACGAAGACTGGCAACATACCTTTCTATGGCTGGAGAAGGTCTTTATACCCACTGCTGCCTTGAATTGGTTTATGGTGGAGGGTTAGTCTTGGAAGGAGAAACGTGTCTTGTGGTCTGCTTCTCAAAGAAAGGTATCAGCTGGGAATAACCGTTCAAGTCCTTGAGTTGGAGATGATCCATTCAAGACCTTTGTGGTGCTGTATTTTAGAAATGGCCCCTAATAGTGGTGATAGCAGCAATTAACTGTAGCTGAACAGGAAATGAAAACCAATTATTTTCTGCAAGGAGGTCTCAAAATGGGTCAAAATCCAGTGTCTGGTGTGTCAGAGCTGATGGGTTTTGATCCCTGTTTGGTGGACATCCTCAGATGACGATCCCTGTTAAACCTGATGCAGTAAACTTAATCTGAGGCTGCAGCTTTAGCGTTGCTCTCACAGTTGGGCACTTCAACAATATGAATGTGGGAATGCTACTTCCAAAAATGTTTGTTGTTCATAATACCACTTGTACTGTTTTCCGGTTCTTTATACTTCCTTGAATAAAAGTCAGGATTCAATTGCACCTCTTGGAGTGCATTACCTTGTTATAAAAGGTCGTTGAAATCAGACCTTTGAAGAATGAAGAACTTTCTATTCCACTTTAGTGTGGCTGGCTGCTTGGGATTGCCATGTAAAGGCTCTGTCTCCTGGGAGTAAAAACTATATGGCTGGAGGGATAAAATTGCCCTTTTGGCTGTGCTTTGGAGATCATCTGTCCCTTTATGTAGCCACATAAGTGAATGTTTTCCCTTCATTCTGGTCCCAACCCTGGTTCCCTTGGTAAGGTTTGCTGGGGTTTATCTGTGTGGCACGTCCATTCTGGAATGGAGAAACTATGGGCAGAGAAGAGTGTTTTCTCTACCTGTATGACTATATACCTATATGGCTTTCTCTACCTATGTGGCTCTACCCATATGACTATCGTGGGTGGCAGCGTTGGCTGATTGCTTGCTCTGAGGTTGAGATTGTCTCAGCTGTGAAAGTTAGACTCCAATAAAGAAAACTTTAAAGCTCCCTTAAGAAACAGGTCTGATAACTACTGAGATGACACCTGAACCAAAAAATGTCAGCATGGAGGGCTACTTAAGAAATTGGTTGTACAAGTCGTATAGGGAAAAGTCTTCTGTGTAATTTAGAAGCAGTTGAAGTGGTAAGGAGACGTGATTATCGGCATTTTTTTAATAAGTGCAAGAAGGTATCCAACTAAATTTTTTTCCTCATATATCGAATTGATACTTACTGAATTAAGTGTTCTGGCCACTCGGGGCTTATGGCTGCTGTAAGGTGAAGCAGATATTAGAACAGAGTTTACAGAAATACTGTGTTCTAGATTTGCGACCAACATGTTTGTAGATTTATATATGAAAACCTTTCACTATCTCCAATTTATTGCCATTTCACACTTTGTTTTAATGTAAAAGTATACCTACTGTCTCTGCAAATATATTGCACGAGCTGCTATAAACCATATAACGTATTTTCTAGGGGATAAAATGATTTTTTTCAACTTTGTCACTTTCTCCCAAAAATATTATCTATGAGAGCTTTAAAACTGTTCCTTCCCTTGAAGTTTAAATTGGTTTAAAATCAGTAATAAAAATGTTCTTTGGTTATATGTTCTCAAGGCAAGTGTTTACTTCAGAGTTGTAATTCAGTTGAAAAGCCCTTCATATAACAATTTGGCCTATCAGACCGCGTGTTAATGCAACTTGCCACTCTGGATTTTTTTGTAAAATACTTCAGAAGTATATATATATAAATATATATATTATATATATATATTTTAATATAAAATAGTGTATTACTTGGCTACAGTGATATTAGCAAACAGAACTGGAATCTTTTGATTTCAGATGTCGTAGAAACGTAATTCCGGCATCGGTGCTTTAATATTACAATATGTGCAAGGGGTCTGCTGCTAAAAATGCTGCTGGAGGGATTCTGACCCCCTTCCCTGGCCCTCCCCACCCCTCAAAAGCAGTATCATGATACCATCTTCTGCGTGACCCTCAAAGCCTCCGAGGTCTTTATATTTAAGACATGGAAGAGAGAAGCCTGCATTCCTTGCCTCGTCGCTTGTAAGATGGATGCAAGGAAATGCGCGCAAAAATAAATGAAAAATCGGCGTTCTGCTTGTTGCACCATCGGGACGTGGTTGGTAGTTGCCTGGTTTTACACGGTGCGTGTAAACCTTTTTAAATAAGGTGCCAAGCTACGTTCTGAGCTAGCGGGTGGAAGCTGTGTTAGTGACTGCTAATAAATGGTTTTGATTGCTGTTGAAGCTTGTTTTCCCCTTTGTTTAGGGAGTAACGATCCCCAGTCAGAGACGCTACGTGTATTACTATAGCTACCTGTTAAAGAATCACCTGGATTACAGACCAGTGGCGCTGCTGTTTCACAAGATGATGTTTGAAACAATTCCCATGTTCAGCGGCGGAACTTGCAGTAAGTACCGAACGCTGTTGGGCGCTCTGCTCGCTCTCACGGTGAAACATTTTGGGCATCTGAACCTGCGTTTGGTTACGCCACCGCTTGCGCCTGGAGCGGCGCGTCGTTGCCCAACGCGAATAACTGCACATAGAGCAGAAAATCCTATTTAAACACTTCAGGTTCCCAAATCTGCTGGGTTGCTATGGTCTATCCCCTTGCATCCTTCCAGGGTAGTAGCTTGAGGCCTGTTTCACTACGGTTTTAAATGGGGAAATATTTAATGGTTTGAAGATAACGATGCCATATGTATTTTTGGATATTTGTTACTTACAAATGCAGTAACGACATTCTTCCCATGATGGTTCAAAAAAAAAAAAAAGTCAGTTCCACTGGGCACATATATAATTACCTCTGGAATAAACTTCTCTTTAGATAGAGGCTTATAAAGTAGTACATACGCATGTACATGATTAATTTGCTGATACAGCGTGTTAGCAAGGAACAGCAAATTCCTCGAAACTCATTTATTAGCGCAAGTAAGTATTTGCCTCTGTCCTTCTGTGGACTGCATTACAAAGCAGTAACTGCCTAGCGCTGCGTGCTCATTTTCTATTATTGCGGAAAAATACTTTTTATGGTTTTGCTGTGGGCACTGCTGCAGTGTGTAATTAATTCCGGTGCCTCCTGTGGCTTTGGTTAAAATTGCACTCTTTTTTTTTTTTTTTTGTGAGGCAGTACCTGAACACGTAACACACACACACAAGAAACAGTCGAGCACCTTGTCAGGCTAGCTGTATTTACAGGCRGAGGAAGGGAGGAGCCTCTGCCAAAAAACCTCTGCCCCCAGGGCAGAGGTGTGGAGGTTACAGATTTCTGCAGTTAACACTTATTTAATGTTTTGGATAAACTGTGATATACTTGCGAAATCGAGCTACATGCTGTATGAATTTAACTCGCATGAGCGTTGACTTGTGTGTCCGGACTGTGCTGTTAGCATGTTAGCTGTAGGATGTTAGGACAGGCAGATATTACAGCTTTTCACATGCTTATCAAATAACTACCAAGTGGCTCAGCACTTAAGCACTGTAACATTTGACATTTCTGTGGAATTTTCAGTGACTTTCCAAATGCAAAACCAACGGTCTCTTATAACCTGCAGTCGCCGCGCGTCGACCGCGTCGGCAGTAAATTTACCAACGCGACATGTTTAAATCTTACTTCCTTGTCGCCTTCCTTCTGTTTTAAAGTCCCTGGCTGAGCAGTCGTGTCTCTCGGGCGAAGAGAAGGGATGACAGGGGTTCGCAGCTCCGAGGATTTGTGAGGGATACGTAACAGCTTTATAGAGCAGGCTGTTCAGCGGCGTGGTATGGGTATGCTAGGTATCGACTTCCACAGCTCTGCTGCGGTGGTTTTCAAAGCGGCTTTGCAGTCTAGCATAGAGTTCAGCGGGTGTCGTCTAGACCTGAAAAATTAGGAGTAAATGCGGAAAGATTTCTTTTAATCGGTCGCTCGTTTGAAAAACCAACTGTAATATTTCTGGCTTTCGTGCTAGTTTCTGTTGRTAGTTTCCAAAAAAAATAAAAAAAAATCTGCTTAAGCTGCAACGAAAACCCTCACGACTTGAGCTGTTACGCCGGAAGATTTAATTCTGAAAGTTACACTGTGGCTGGCGCTTTTTTTTTCTTTCCTCCTGGTGGTAGAGGTTTATAGGACAGGCTTACGGGCTGTGTCTGTGTAGTCTGTCAGTGTTGGTTTGTATATTAATGTTAAATTTTGTTCTTGTTTCGTTTGTGTAATGGTTCTGTTTGTGTAAGAGGAGAAATCGGGTTGTTCTGACGTGATCGCCCACTCTGCAATGCGAAGAAGAGAAGAAAGGGAGAACAAAACCCCTCAGTTATGTCCATAGCATAGAGATGAGAGGAATACGCAAGGAAAAGTCAAGAAGTGTTGCTTTATATAGTCATTTTCTTAATATAGCTGTATTAAAAAGATGCAGCAACTTTTTAGGAATCTGGTGGTAGGCTGAGAGTATTGTTACAAAGCACGGCTATCTGTGGTGTTGTTTCCAGTAACATTAAGTGAAGTTTTTCTTGATGCATTGCAGTGCTTAATGCTTAATATATCTTTTTTTAACCTTTTAAAATATTGTAGCTGATGGTTATGATTCTGAAACTAATATTATGTTTTTGACAGTTTAAGAAACTTCTTGTGAAGTGACGCTCTGTTTTGCCATGCAGATCCTCAGTTTGTGGTGTACCAACTAAAGGTAAAGATATTCACCTCCCCTTCAGGACCCTCAAGACGTGAAGACAAGTATATGTACTTTGAATTCCCTCAACCTTTGCCGGTATGCGGTGATATCAAAGTGGAATTCTTCCACAAACAGAACAAGATGTTGAAAAAGGTTGGTTTTCTCACTCTTCTCAAAAGTACTGTAAAGCCAGCCCTGATGCAGGACTGGGATGTTGGTTATTTGTTCGGTGATGTGTGATCGCAGTATTTAATTCTTTAATGCCTAGTTTTCCCAAGTAGGCAATTTGCCACAAAATGAAAGCTGGATATTTTGAGAGTCAGTGAGTTTAAGTATAAATGTTGGATAAAAATTATACTAGATATGTACTGCAGTAGTTAGGGTAGTAGTGAGTAATCTAATTGAGGAAGAAACATTCTCATCCTAAAAATAGACTTGCATACTGAGCAAGTTAACTCCAGATGTTTTCTTCACTACATTTTCTTAAAGTTTTAGCAGGCACATAAGATCTTGATGTCTGTGTGCTGTTGGCTGATTTCTATCCATCTGTCAAATTTGGTTGAATCTTGGAGATAATTGAGTTCCTACGCGCTTTGTGAAAATGTCTTTGCACTCTATTCAGCCATCTCCTGGGTTCGTATTGTAGCATTTCCCCCAGCTGGAATGCCTTGACAGGCAGTTAGAGAATCTGCTCAGAAGTGAGACTTCTATCAGTGTCCTGGTTGTGGGGGAAGAAATGAATCTGGAACTTACTTTGGCACCGGAGTCAATCAGTTCTTGAAGATGAATGCCTCATCGTTGGGTTTCATTAATTCTGGTGCTTGTGAAGCTAGTTCACACCTACCTAAATGAAGGCTGAGGATGAAGCCATGTTGACTTACATGTTACCTTTGTATTTCTCACTTAATTCTGATCATTACAAATAGTTGTTCACTACTTAATGGATGTTATAAAACTTATTCATTGAGCAAGTCTTCTGCACAGGCAAACCATAAAAATAACAAAACACTGTAATGGATTAGGAGACAGAAACCTAAGTGTCTGAGAAGGTCATACAATCTGTTATAACCATGCGTGCAGGTTGTACCTGCTAGATGTGTGTCTATATATATGTACCCACTCTTTTGTTTGTGAGCCTGTTCAGTTACAAAATTGTTAACTAGTTTAATGATAAATTTTCAGAGGCTGAAAATGTACTCTTCCATTGCGTGCATTTGTCATGTGCTGGTGCTTGTGAAAGTTGAACAGTTTCTCAGTGGGAATATTTTCTTCTTCTGCCTGTTAAATCAGATGTCTTAGTTGATCAATACAGCTATGCAATACACAGAACTGTAAAACAGCATTTTTAAAATAGGAATTCTAGTTTAAGTCGACAGTAAAGTTGTTTAAATTTAGAACTTCCATGCACGTGAGTCAGTTTTGAGAAATGACTTTTACAAGAGCATCCAGATAAGTACTGTGGGCTAGACATGAGGGATGTAGGGAGGAGATGAAACAAAACCCAAACATCTGAGACAAGGTCCTGTTTTATCCTGTCTCTGTCCTATCTTAACTGGATATTTTGTCATTTCTTTACTGTCTTCAGTAATACACGGTTTATGAACAGACTTCATAGGAAATTTTCTGCTGCCCTTCCTCCCAGTGAGCTCTGAGTGTCAATACAGATTTCTGATGCTGGATCTCAGCCCTTTAACACCAGCAATGAACTCCTGTATTTGTTTTACCTCTGTGGAGAGCATTGAGTTCCAGGGCTAGCACAAACTTTGTCACAAATCCTCTTTGTCACTACGTATGTTTTTTGCAGTATATATTCTGTCTTTAAGAATGCTTCAAAAAATTTGTGTAGAATTGTCTGTGGAAAGCATGTAAATGTGCTGAAGTTTCATTTCATAGTGTTGTATTAGCCAAGGTTTTGTTCCTTAAGGAACCTAATTTTACTCGCTGAGGTTCTTTATCCCTTTTTTCCTAGTTTTTTTCAAGTACCCTAATTATTTTGGTCTSTGGATTTCAGATCTTGTGGAGATGCTCCTTTTCTCAGTCTTTTTGGACAGCTGGGGCTAGGAAATGCTGAGATGGTGGAAGCTGTGCTTTGCACAACTGCAAGCTTTTCTGAGAGATAAAAACTTTCCCTTCTCCAGACAGAAAAACACTGTCTTCTGTGAGGCTAGGAGAAGCCACCTAGATAATCTGCTTCAAAAATCTGTTGGATCAAATTCCTAATTGCCTTCAACCTTGTGTAAGAATTGATGCCAAAAGTAGGTAGGTATATGGTGTTACACAAGTCTAGTAAGAATATTTCTGGGAGCACTGGTGTCAATGCAATCACGCAAATTCTAGGGCGTTTGGGACTGGGTCTGTGGTCCTGTCAGGTGTAAGCATCTTAGTTGTTAATTTTATGAGCCCACTACCGAGTTGTTAATGTTGAGAATTAGTGAAATACTCTATCTCTGACAACTTGCTTTGGCACCAGAGACACTTCTTCCACACCATCTTTTTGACAACCTGTTAAATAAAGGGACTTGAGATGAGAAAAGGGCAAAGGGTGAATATTTGTGGCAGAAAACCTGTCCTGGCATAAATTTGAACACATTTATCTGTACAGGTGTTTCACATCTGTGATGCCCCCTCTGACTCACATAGCGAACTCTGTTTCTTTTCTAGATAACCTCACTCTGCACTATCTTTAATCAGAACCCACAGAGAGTGCCTTCCACCATGGAGGTTTCTCACATCTTAAAGATGATCACCTCCCTGGGGTGACCATCTAAGCTATGAGGAGTAGCTTAGTAGGAGTAACAGTATTTTTTCTGAGATTCTGGCTTATTCACACGTTTATGGAAGCTGGAACTACATGTCTGTTGCCTGTTGCTGATTCTTGCTCTTCCAAAGTTTTCTCTTAGCAGATCTATAGGTAGCTGAACAAGCTTTCTTGCACGTACGTTGAGGCCTCACATATCTACTACTCAGCATTTTAACTTTCTATAAGAAATCTAATTAAGAAAATAACATTGAACTGTAATTTTTGATCCCTTCTGGGCATCAGGCTGGAGAAAGGCTATATCTTATCTCCAGAGATAAAGGTAACTTCCTTGTCCTCTTGCTGGGTCTTTTCTGGTGTTTGATACCACTGAACTCAGCTGAAGCATTCTGGATTGGCTCACCTTCTGTATTCACTTTCAGACTCTTTAGTCCTTTAAACAACAGTAGCMTTGCCTGCAGAGCTCTCTAGTACGGAGGATCCTCTTCAGCTTTGACGAAGCTTTTCTTGGATAAAATTAGTTTGGATGAAACAAACTTGAATGGCCAAGTGACTTTGACACTGCAATGCTAGGTGCTTATTGTAAAATTTAAAGCAGTCAAGTGTCCTGTTTTATTTAGTAGCAGAACTTTAAGCAAATTCAGTGGCTGCTGAGAGCTGACTTCCATCAAGGGATGATTAGTGCTGGTGAGCAGATGTTGGTAAGGGGCTGATAATTTGTGCCACATGGCAGCAGCTGGTAAGTCCACAGCTTTTGGTCTTCTCTTGTCTAATAAATTTGTTCGCTGTATTCTTGGGCCTTCTGAGCAAGCACATCCTTCAGTGTGATGTAGCTGCTTCCTTTCACTCTGTGTGCTTGCTCAAATGAGAACAAAATGGCTTGAGAATCAGGTACAGTTACTAGTTTCGTGTCAAATTTCTGATGGATAGAATGTGATAATTTGATGTGGGTTTTGCATCCATGTACCTATCTTGAAGCCTTTTTCTTCTGGTTATTGATGTTGACAAGATAATCTTAAAAGATTTCAGAGTATCCTGAAGTCACTTGCCTCAGCAAGAGTCTGTTTAATAATAATAATGCAGGGGGGATCCTACCTGTGGAGCCTTAGGGTAGAGGAGACCTTTTTCAGGAGGGTTACAGTGCTGAGCCCTCCCAGTATTGATATGAAAGAAACACTGTTGTGGGTTTTCTGTAATAGTCATTGCTGTTTTATACCCAGAATCTAGTATAGGCAGTGCTGACAGCATTGCTGACAGCTGGGTATACCATTTTGTCTCTGAGTCTGTATAGATGAGAAGAGAAATTATGCTATATAGGGAAATGGGACTTTGGGTGATTGCTGCTTAGCAAACATTGAACTTACTCTGAAAATGACAGAAGACCTTAACTTGTTGAGCTAAAAATGGTACAATAAGTTCCATCAGCTGTAGTGACGGGAAGGCTGTAAGGCTGGCCTGGAACAGGTTGAAACTTGATCTCCATCTTCTGATTACTGGATAGCATGACGAAAACCCTTAGATGTTGCTCCAAAGTGATTGAGTGCCTGTAGGTTTCTCTGCAAAATTAAACTCTCGGAAGCACGTGGGAACTCCTAACTGATGGCTTAACTGATCTTGGTTTTGGATCTCAGGCTGAAGTCAGAGGCAGGTATCAGCTCTGGACTGAAGGGGTTTTGTTTTGTTTTGTCAGTCTGAGAACTGAAAAACTGTACAAGGTAGGGATAAGTATTATATGTCAGAACAATACAATTAAATCAGCTTTTGTTTCAGGTGTCTGATACTGCAGTGTAGATTGTATGATATAGATTTGGTTATGAAAAGAAATATATCTGTGATTTTTAAGGCAGATTACTGTGTAACCGGAAGTGAAGCAAAACATTCAAAAAAAGAAAAAAGCCACCAGCTAATACTAATTCTCAGAAGCTGATTCATTAAGTAGCGTTGCTGTGAGTACTTGGTCCAATACTCTGGTCTTCAGTAGTTTTCCATGTAAAAACTAAGTACAATTCTTGCCTTGGTTTTTAAAATTCCTCTGATTGGCCCGTACTAGAGCTTTCTTCATCGTCTCCTATGGAATATCTTGGAGCCTGCCATTTTTGCTGAAGCTTGGTAAAGCTGATTGAATTCTCACTTGGAAGAATGGGCTTTGTTTTTCAGTGGAAGCAGTGACACAGTTACCAGCTTTAAGAGCTAATTCCAAAAACGTGACTAAGTCTTCTCTCAGTTTTTGTGACCATGCCATGTTCCAGTACCCAAGAACGTAATTTTTTAGCCTAATTAAGTTAGCATAGCTGAAAAGGAAGAAAAATAACTCGATGCTTTAGAAAGCTGGAAGGTGATAAGAGCATAAGTGGCCAGCTTAGCTGAGGTGTATTGTTTGGCTCCAAGGCCTGGAGAGCTCTGCAAATTTATCCCAAGGGAAACAGGTTAAAAGATGTCTGGTGAGAAGTTCATCATTTTTCTTGTCTTCTCTAGACAATATCGGTAAAGCTGAGTCCATGCAGTTTCAGTTCAGGTTGGCCCTTAAGTGCCAAGTAAATCCTTCCTTGTTCTGCTCCACCTGACCAAGCTTAAGCTGAGGCATGACAACGCCATGCTTTCTGCCTCCACTGGCACTGGTTTGCATCCAGTGACCTTGTTTGCTTTGGCACTGTTTTCCTGCAAAGCTGTTTCAGCACTATTGATATAAGCCATTTTGCAGTTTTTTCCATCAATCATCTGCTGCAGCGTGTTCATCAGCTTCATCCTCTCTTCTGCTGACATCGCTGGAGGCATCATTTGTGGTACTAAGGACTAGCACCAAAGTGCATTGCTACTTTTGCAATTTGGTACTGAAGAAGATGCAAGACTTCAGTAGTACCATCACCATAGGTACAAGAGGTGGGATCTGAAATTCAGTTTCTTCTCTGAATCCTTGCTGGAATGATGGCCTCTCCACCAGTGGTGAGGCTACAGGTGATATGTCTGCCTGCTTACAGAACTGTTGAGTGCTGGAAACACCAATCTCAGGCTTCCCTTCTCTCCCTGTTTATCACAGATTGCACCTGGAAACCATGTTGTTCCTGTTCTGTAGCTGAAGGGTTGATGTCCTTCGTTGTTTCTCTGTTTTGACCTGAGCATCTCTTCTGTCTTGAGCAGGAGGAGTCACCTCATCTCTTCTGAGAACTGTATGTCTTTAGGGGCTCCATCTCCTGGGCRTAGGAGAACCTTGGAGACTCCTTCATGGGGATTTTGCCTACTTGCACTTTCTTCATCAGGCAAGAGTTTAAAGTCATACCTGGCAGACAGGCTGGTGACTTGTTGGAGCTGGAGTGTTACAGAAGAGTAAATCCTCTTGCCCAGGACATTCAGGCTCTACCTCCAAATCCCAAGGATGTGCATTTTTAGATTGTTTCTGGGGCAGTGTTAGTGAAGAAGAGTGCTAGGTGTATGAGCAGGTTGTTCCTGACAAGTCTGGTGATTCCTGTAGATATGATGACTTGAAGGGACTTGGTGGCAGTGGCAAACATCTGTTAGCATTCCAAGACAACTGCATTTACAGCATGTTCTGGTAAACTAACTGTTGATTCACAAAGGTACTGATGAGGCCTGTGTTGGAGTGGGTAACTGCTTGACTACCGTAAGTATTTCTGACAGATATTTAACTTCCTTCTTTTCCCTTGGACTTTTTTAAAGGTTGCTCTCCCTTTAGTGTTTATAGAAGTACACGCCAGCTGGAATCTATTTTGTATGCTTTSATAAAATACTGAAAATGGGACTACTAAACTTTGGGGGAGAAGACATATAGAAGTTGTTTCATCAGACACTTTTGAATTCCCTATATGTCTGTGTGCTTACAGACTTCTATTAATTTGTGAGGAAAAGAATGCAACTTAAGCAATAGTCCTTCTCTTTGCTTCCCTCCTCTTTCCTTCGCCCCGACGCCCCAGGAAAATGTTGTGATGTTTTGCTRGTGCAAAATTGCCTCCAAGAGGGAGGGATCCTAATGTGATATGCATTAGAACCACTTCGGTGCTATCTCTGATATTCTCAATTGCCAGCAGAGGTTTATAGCTAGGAAGATTGGATAGGTCGTGGGTTTTCCAATAAGAAAGTTGGAATTAGATCTGACTGGCTTGTAAGCGCAGTACCTAAATTAGCTTGGATGGAGTTTGGTCCACATTCTGTTCCTGTATAACATCAAGGGATGTTAAATTCTGGTATGTACTAGCTTTGTGTCATCCTCTCCCTGCCAGCTTTAGGGAAAATGTAGAGATACTGACTATTGTGGGAAGACGGACTATTTGCATTTTGGATCTTTTGCCATAAAACTCAAATGGCTCAAACCAGAAACCTTTATTTGTAAAGAGGAAGTAAATATAGCTGTGAGTTTCGGATACAGAAGGTTCAATGTGCTAGTCAAGACCCAACCTATTAATAGTAGTTGATCTTGGAAACATCTACGCTTGACTGACAAGTGTGGCAAATGATAGAGAAGTATTACAAGAACCTTTAGTACATACTATGCAGCTATTTACCTGAGAGCTTACAGGTGAAGTTCCTGAGCATCTAATCTTCAGCCATTGCCTAGCCAACAGCAAAACATTTATTGCTCCTGGTTCAGCAGCACGTACGAAGACAGCCACCCACGACAGTATTCAACAGTGGTTCTTGTGGTCATGAAGGATGTGATGTACGGGCTGGTATCAGCTAGCACTCCACTGACTTCTTAAAAACATGGGTATATTTGTATTTTGCCTTTTTGTGTGTGGCTGCATGTGGCAGTATTATATTAGATAAGCTAACTTGTACCTTTCCAGATAGCTATTGACTGTCTCTTGTCAAGTTCCGCTTAAGGAGAATATTCTTAAACCGCCAATGCCAGTATCCTTAAGCTTCTAATTAATTGTGTGTGGAAGAACAACAGACAATTTCAGAGTCTGACTTTCTCTTAATTGTCAGCAAGCATCTGACCATTAGAAATTGCTGCTGTAGACCAAGGAGTCCACTAAGATAGCAGATCTGTGTTTTGGGTTGTTTGCTCAATACTATTTCTATATCAAAATAAAAAAGCATCCTTTTATACAGGAAGCCAAGGAGAAAGATGTTCTCTAAATGTTACTCATCCAAGCTCGTTTGTGAAGTTGTCTATTAGGTTTGGCTACTGCTTGGAAGATACATGCAAGAAAAATCTCTTTATGCCTTGTAATTACTATTTAACACTTGTTTGATTTACTGTCATCTGCTTTTTTGTAGGTCTGATTGTTTTAAAAGCACCTTTTAATAAGGAGTGACTTCTGAAAGATTAATGGGTTAAAATTTAGTCTGATCAATGCAGAGTTGTGTGTATTGTCTAGGAGAATTGGAGAAAATGTCTTTGCATGCAATGTAACCAGTGATGTACTGTTGTCCAAAAACGTTTCATTTGATATTGCTGATTTGTTTTTCACCAAATGATATATTGGTCAAATTAATATGCTATTAGTGAATACTAAAGCAACCTTGTTCTTTGTGTTTTTTCCTTCCCCAGGACAAAATGTTTCACTTTTGGGTAAATACATTCTTCATAGGACTGGATGAAAATTCAGACAAAGTAGAAAATGGAAGTCTAGTTGCAGATCAGGAACTTGATGGTATTTTCAGTACAGAGCGCTCAGATAATGATAAGGAATATTTAATCCTTACATTAACAAAAAATGATCTAGACAAAGCAAATAAAGACAAAGCCAACAGATATTTCTCTCCAAACTTCAAGGTCAGTATATATTATGTGTAAACCAAGCTGAAAAGCTGCATGCAGTTGTCTGACTTGTCTGTCTTGCCTTGTGGAGGAACCATTTGAAACTGCTGTATATGGAGAAACTGAATTCACATGAGTTTTCCACCATTTAGCAAAGGTTCTACCTCTTGAAGTTTATTTGCTTTTCAGGCAGTCAGTACATGGTATTGGAGTGCTTATGTTAAGACGGTGGAAAGCTGGGAGTAGAGGCTTTGTTTTTTTCCATGGAGTGTCTTAATCAAAGTCGTTAGAGACCAGTGGCAGGAAACCCAGAGACCTGGGTAGCGGTCTTTATACCAGCAGTCCTATACCAGCTGCATTGCCATTCAGGAAGCTTTGCCATTYGCCCCGTGGGCTTTACACAGTAATTCCTCAGCTGATTTGAAGAGGTACCTGCTTTAAAGGACTGCCCAGTGCTAGCCTCCTATAACCTCTGGGTTTAGCTTTGAGGAGTGTGAGCCCTTGCCAGTGCTGCTTCAAAAAAAAGTAAAAACCAAGAAGGAATTTTGGGTTGTTCATAAAATATCATTTGTCCACAGCAGCGCTGCAGGTTTTCCATATTCTTTCCTTTGAAGGTAATGGTCATAATTACCTGAACACACATGCTATAACTCAGAGTACAAATGGTTGATGCAAATATGCAAAAAATCTTTTGGCTGGGCCTAGAAAAACTGCCATTTTGCAATTTGTTCTTTATTTTGCGGGGAGTGGAGGAGAGGGGCGGCTACCCTTTGAAGAGCACCTCCTTTCCTGAGTAGAGAGAGGAGCACTTGAGTGATTCAGTGTAGCAAAAGGAGCTGTGCTGTTCAAAATTGCATTGTTACCTCTGCTCAGTTAATGTTGAGGTTCCCTTTTTAAATGTTGTTTTTTCCTTTCCTAGGTGAAGCTATTTTTCACAAAAACAGTAGAAGAGCCATCAAATCCAGAGGCTAGCAGTTCAACTTCTGTAACACCAGATGTTAGTGACAATGAACCTGATCATTATAGATACTCTGACACCACTGACTCTGATCCAGAGAATGAACCTTTTGATGAAGATCAGCATACACAGATTACAAAAGTCTGAATATTTTTTCTATCGGAGATAAAAAAAAAAAAAACAAAAACAAAAACAACACACACATACGAAGAGTGACAAACTTGAATAAACTGAAAAAAGGACCTTTTTAAATGGCAATAGGACATAGTGTCAGATTACCAATTATAGGAACAATTCTCTCCTGACCAATCTTGTTTTGCCCTATAAATATACAGGGTTTGACACTTGTCCAGTTGGAGAAAAAAAAAAAAGGTTACGTAGCTCTGATATGTATATACCTTTTTGTGTCAAAAGGACATTAAAACTTCAATTAGGAACTATAAAGATGGCACTTTCCCATTTTATTCCAGTTTTATAAAAGTGGAGACAGACCTAATGTGTATACGTAGGAATTTTTCCTTTTGTGTTCTGTCACCAAACAAAGTTTCAAAAAAATACAAATATACAGGTTCACATCCTGCCCCTTTTTTTGCACTTAATGTGGCAACAGAAAAGTCTGCAGTTGGCTCAGAGAAGTTTCTAGAAGGTTTTACTACATTCTAATGCATGTATTTTGGATGGGGGATGGAAAGTAATGCTCAGAAAGGAATATAGTCTGCTGGAGCTTGGCCTCTGTACCATGTCCAGCTCTTTACATGCACCTTTCTTTAGCATGCTACYGTAATTCATCCTGGACAATTGAAGAGTTGGCCGCTGTCACTGCTTGTTGTTTGTGCATTTTATTTTTTTTAAGTGTAATGGTGCTAGAAAAGGCAGCTAGAGGGAGTGATTCTGTATAGGGGTACAGGAATGAACCTTCGCAACATCCTAAAGACCCACAAATGAAGGGATAAAAATTATTGGGGTCACAGAAAAAAAAMCCACAAACACAGCAACAATGACTTAACCATACAAATGTGGAGGCTATCAACTAAAATACGGGCTTTAAACAAATTGTTACAAAATTTGACAATGATTTATTAATTGTTTTTTCCGAATTGTAATGGCTGCTCCATCTCCTGTGTAATCAAGGCCAGTGCTAAAAGTCAGATGCTATTAGTACATACATCAGTCAACATCTTACATTTATATTATTAGTTTTTCAATCATATTCCTGCTGTGAATACTTCATGTGCTGCCTTGCAAGCTTTTTCTCATTAATATAAAAATATTTTGTAATGGTGCACAGGAAACTTCAATTGGAGATTCTCCAGGTTAGTGTTTATTTTGAAGATTTATGATGCATTTATTCAATCAAACCTCTGTCAGCCGTTCCACCCCTTTGACCTTACACATTCTATTACAATGAGTTTTGCAGTTTTGCACACTTTTTTAAAAATGTCATTAACTGTTAGGGAATTTTACTTGAATACTCAGTACCTACAATGTTTTAAAAAGAGACATCACACATGGTGTAGAGGAAACCAGTGTTGCAGTAAGTTCTCAACACTGCACAGAAACGAGGATGTGTACTTTTTAAAACCAGAACTTGTCCCAAATATATTGTTTGCTATTAAAAAAAAACAAATTAAATTTCTAAAATGGCAATATTGTATCATTTGTTCCTAGGGATATAGCCAGGAGTAGGGATTTGAGATTCACTTTCAGCATATAATTGACATGCCCAGACTGCAGATGACTTAACAGAGTACAACTACTGTTGTATATAAATGTGAAGTAGCTGACAAAATTGTTTGCTCTGAAGAACACCACGAATAGCTGTCCCCAAATTTACACTTCTTTAGGATGTAAACCCCCCCATTTAATTAACTTATTGGTGCTGACATCAAAGTTCATTAGCTGTGTTCTCACCTAGATAACAACTGCGTATGGAATCAATAAGAGCCCTGTACAACAGCATTAATGGTAAGATTTTGAATAAGACAAGGCAGGATTTCCATTAACTACTCTTGGTAAATAAAGGTATAAAGTGCTTTTTTGGGGTATCTGTTGGTCAGTTTTGCTCACGAAATTCATGACTCTAACTTCTAACCAAGCTGGTAAATATTTTCTGACTTGTAGGTTTAATTAGACTTTAATATCTTTAATATCGGATCAAGATCGCTGGTTCCAGCACTCATTATTCCCATTGTTATTGCCGAGCAGGAGGTGGTTGGTTACCTTGAGACGTGACACTTAACTCGTACCCTTTGAATCATGTTTCACCCTGTCTGTTTTTAACAGTTGAAAGTTGTTGGCTAATAAACAAAAATGTTCATGCTTTAAAAATCCTTGGATATTGACACTGTTCTGTGTCCCGCTTTTGGACTCATGATAAGAAAATTTGATTGGAGAGGTTCCAGTATGTAACACTGAGGGCCGGATTGGAAATAATGACGTGATGGGCTTTTGCACTGTTATTTTTCCTTTGGAATGTGAAGGTTGGAATGAGGGTTTTGATTTTGAATGTTTCGATGTTTTTGAGAAGCCTTGCTTACATTTTATGGTGTAGTCATTGGAAATGGAAAAATGGCATTATATATATATATATATTATATATATAAATATATATTATACATACTCTCCTATACTTTATTTCAGTTACCACCCCCATAGAAGTTGACAAGAATTACTATGACTGAAAGGTTTTTGAGTCCTTATTAAAACTTTATTTATGACAGTATTCATAATTAGCTTGAACTGCATTCTGTAGGTAATCTCTCCTTGAGTTTCTGGACTGTATGCTTAAACTTTTGGATGTGCAACAGCTTACATGTCTGAAACTACTTGAAGGCATCACTTCTGTAAGAGCTTACTGTTCAGGCCCTGAAGCATCCCTAGTCATTGGTAGCCCCACTCAAAATATTTGCCACAGCTATTAAAGGGCAATTGTATAAATAGCATCCGGATTCCTTCCTGTGGCACACATTGTAAACTGAAGTGGAGTTTACATGCAGCATCGAATGTTTCAGCTTTCAAAAAAAAATAAAATAAAAAAAAAATAGGATGCTAGTGTGCAAGTTCCATGTTTAGTCATAGCAAATGTGTGCAATATGTTAACGATGCCTGTGGTTGCCACGAAGTGCCTCGTTTACCTTTTAAATACTGTTAGAAAGTGTCATGCATGCAGATGGATGGGGTGGAACTGTGCACTAAAAGGGGCTCCAACTGCAGCGTTCGGCAGAGCTGCCTTTCTCTGCCAGTTCAAATTTTCAGTCTGTTTTCATATAGCATATATATATATAGATACTAAAAGGAAAAAAAAAAAAATCAGTCTGTTAAGCAGCCTTACTCTGATTCAGCCTCTTCAAATACTATTGTGCTGTGCAACAGTGGCTCTGTGTGTAATGCTATGCACTGAGGATACACAAAAACCAAGTATGACATGTACAGGATAATGCCTCATACAAATCAGATGTCCGTTTGTTATTGTGTTTAACAACCCTTTATCTCTTAGTGTTAAAACTCCACTTAAAACTGATTAAAGTCTCATTCTTGTCACTGTGTGGGTGTTTTATTGAAGTATTTTTGAGCATAAAGTGGTCAGATGCTGATCTTGCTTTTCGGCAATGCAATTTTGAGCATGACGGTTAGAGCAAAGGACGCTTCTCTGGAAGGAGCTCCTTGTATGTAACAAGCATATTTTAAGAGAACTGTGGTTTAAAACCCTTTTATATTCAGAAGCTTTAAACAAATGTAGGCATTAGAAGTGCAGATTGTGTGCAGTGACTTCTGAAAAGTTTTTTTTTTTTTTTTTTTAACTGTGACAGCACTCTGATTTCCTGGGGAACTAAATTATTTTTAGTCTCCAAGTAAGAAAATTCCTGCCAAAGTGTGTTTTGCCTACCTTTTTTATATAATCTGGTACATTTCCAGCAAAATGAAATGCTAATCAAACTGAGAAGGCTTTTCTGAAACTCAAAACTCCAGTAGCTTTAAATTGACAATGAGATATCTTTTTTTCCCTGGTGGAATAACATGCTTTGCACATGTTAAGTACCAGGGTTTTTTGGGGAGGAGTGGAGCAGGGGGGCTGGGGAGCTGTTTGCTTTTGTTCCTCTTCTATTTTCAAGATAGATTTCATAGTAGCACTTAAGAAATAGGTTGTCTTTCCCTTCTGCATTAGGGTTACCRTTTGAGCCTGTAGGAAAGAAAAGACTGATAGCGACCTTAGTGGAGAGCGTCTGCATTTCCCGGGATTCTGGAAAAAGTGGAGATAAAGTAGGGTGCTCTTCTACACTTTTGAGTTCCTGGAAGGTGTTTGGAAGTCACTTAGCAGAACTCTGAATAGTTTAGATAACTCTCATTTTGATATCTTCCTTACCCTTGTTTTAACCTCGGATCTATATGACATCTGACTGAAGGTCTTCAAAAACACACCTGCCTTTTAACTCACGTATTGGGTAGATGTTTGGTACTGTGAGCCTTTCTCCTCTTTGTGGTAAGAGAAGTGAAAAGTGTTTTTGCTGTTTATAGGCGTTGGAATTTTTCCCTGCTGTATCTGGTCCTCTTATGTGAATGATAAGTGCTTAATACTGGTTTAATAACACAGTATTAGGCTGTTAATGCACGCTTCTTTGGTACATATTTTTATGTAGAAAATGGGAGCGGAGTGGGCAGGTTTAGAAAGGAAGGATGGAAGTTTTAAGGAAAAGTCTGGACAGCATTCAGTATGTGTTGAGTAGCTACTTTGAGGAAAAAAAATGTATGTAGAGAGAGAGATATATATATATACACATATCTCTCCTCACATGCGTGTGTGTGTATATATATATATATGCATATATATATATATATATATATATGAGGGATTCTAGTGTAAAGAGAGGGATAATCTTTCTGTGCATTTCCCTTTGTGTGTATTGTCAGACCAGTTCTCTGTGCAGAACAAAACCCTTAGCAGGTGCCGTGATGGCAAGCTGAAAGTTTAGAGATGCGTTATGCCGTCTTCCCAACTTGTATTTTCAAGTATTCTGCTGAACATTAGGGACCTCTGCTAGGTGCTTGCCCTTCGCCGCTGCTGCGTTACCGCTTTGCCGTGGATATAGCTTGTTGATTTTTGAAGTGCTGTTACTACGTGAATGGAATATTGTATTTGATTTATATTCTTGTCCTGTTGAAGCTAAAAGTTGCATGCTCCGGTACTTTCCAATGGCTAGCAGCTTCTCTATGAGAAATACCAACGTTATTTTTTTCCAGTCATGGCTGTACACATGAACACTCTTGTAACGCATGTGCTAATTGAGCTCTCTAGGATCATGGTAGGTGACGTGTGGAGGGCGCTTGTGTGCTCCATCTCTACATCTGTGATTCCTCTGGTCTTCTCTTACTGACTGTCCTGTTGAGAGCTTTGATGCTGGTGGCTTTGTGAGCACCTCTTCTCCAGTGGCAGTAGCAAACAGCAACTCCGTTTATGCAGATGCCATAAAGTGATTGTCAATAACTAGCTTGACTTGTTTAAACTGGTCTTAGTTACAAATTATGCTCTTTTTAGGAGGAGTTATGTTGGTAGCAGACTCTATGGAAGGACTTCTTTGAAGTTGKTTGGCATTTTTGTTATGAAATGAGTAATGGCATACGCTAATCAGGATGTTTCTGTAGACCAGACGGGCCACCACTTGTTTCTCTGCAGAGTGGCCATCAAAGCCAGCTTTCAGTAGTTCCACTTGCTGTGTTGTATTTTTCAAACTCCAGAGCTCTGAAATAATTTTTGTCTCAGTTTGGCTTATTTTCCTTGGTTTTCAGCATGGGGACAAAAGCAAAGCGGTTCCTCCAGCTTCAGGAGGAACATTGGCGTGACACGAAGATTGCTTCAGTGTCAGGCGTGACACGTGAGGTGYCCGTGTTTTCACTGATGCCAGCCAAGGCAGATTGGGAATAATGCTGAAATAAAAACAGAGGGAACATCCAAGGGAACATGTTTGAAACCCCTGGATATTTTATCCCTAATGGGACTAAAATGTGACTTAGCTAAGTGAAATGGCAAGAAACTTAAATACTTTCAGGGCATTTTTGGGCCTCTTTGTGGCCAATACGGAGAGAAAGCCCTAGTTTGATGGAGCATCCTTCTTGAAATTACAGTAACCATGTTATGAGCAGCRTATGCCAGTAAAACGAGCGTATTTCCAATGTTGCAATTTGTTTTTGATCATATGTGTGGATGTGCGCAGTGAAGGGGGAGGGAAGAAGCGATAGAGAATCTAGGCAAAGTTGTTTCTCCAGACTCGAATCAGTTTAAATTGGGCTGAGGCTATTGATACAAAAGGAGGTAAGGTAAAATAGTTAACTGGCTCAATTTTTACAAGATGATGTTTTCTTGAAAATGTAATTTGAATTGCGTGCTAGCTCTGCTTCCACCTTTTTCTTGTGATTCTTCTCACCCCCCTCTTCCCACCGCTGTCCTCCTTTGGTAATTCAGGTCCTTATTTCATGCAATTGAATACATCGTGTGCTAGGCAGGCAAGAAAATACATTTATTTTGAACTGATGGGTCTGCTGGAATAAAAATCGATACTTGTTTTTTGCCTTTTTGGCATCTCGCTCTGTGTTCTGAGATTTTTTTTCCTGGTTGAGCTTTTTTGGTGTTTCATTATCTTTTTTTTTTTTTTCCTTGACTTCTGCTTTTCTTCAAACTTTTTAGCCACTGGTATCTTCATTGCAGCAAAGACCCAGATAATTCTTTTCTGTCTGTTCCCTATTTCATTTTTTTTTGTATACAAAAGCTTCGGTCCAAAGACATAGCAAGGAGAAGTACTTTTAGGTTGCTTGTCTTAAAAGAATGGTTCTGAAAAGTGTCAGGGTTGTGCAAGTTCAGCAGATGTTTGCCTCAATGAGCTGCTGATGCACTGCACAGAGCCAGCATGCATTTGTACCGCCTAATGGGAATGATGTGCGCACRTACTCGTGTTGAACAACCTGCACAAAAAATTGTGTTAGT
Organism: Apteryx rowi; assembly: GCF_003343035.1. NCBI lineage: Eukaryota > Metazoa > Chordata > Aves > Apterygiformes > Apterygidae > Apteryx > Apteryx rowi. The sequence continues at coordinate 182,581 of NW_020447375.1, read as the reverse complement.
TAAATGCAGTCTAGCCTGGCCTACGTTTTCCTGTGCCAAATCTGTCTGTATGGTTTGAACTTCTCCTTATGGCAGAGTAGAAAAGGGTTTAAAGGTGGGCTTTTGGCCTTCAACAAACTAGGGATAATATAGGCTTGGAAGATGAAGGGGCTTGAAAGCAGGTGAGAAACGTTAAGAAATTTGAGCAAGTGGACAGTTATTAGCAGAGAAGAAAGTTTCCCCTTCCCTCATGACAGTTGTGGGTTAGAAAAAGGAAAATGACAGAGATGAAAATAGGAAGGATTCTGTAATGGAAATATGTGCATGAGTGAACATTTCTTTTAATGGAAATTAATGATTTCAGAGGATAAGAAAGCAAAGTCTTTGATGTGAGGCAGGATTTGGTAATGGGAGAAAAATCTTATGAGTGGAGTCGGGGAACTTGTGAGAGAAAAGGAGCGATGGAGCATATTTAGAGAGTTCTGCTAAACTTTTGCTAAGACGGTAGTAAAACAGCTGATGAGAGGTGTCTGAGAGGCATCTGGTGAGCTGAGCTCAAAAAGGAGGTGAATTTGAGATACTGGCTTGGGGATCGTTTGTGTTAAAGGTGTGTAAAGATCATGAAGCAGTGGAAGAAGACTGATCATTCTCCTTTTTGCTTGTGAGTGGATGTTATTTCCATTCTTGGAATATTAGCCCTAGGGAAAGACTTGGCTCTTCTTTTCATATGTGTGTGTGGATCCACATAAACAACTCAAGTAAAGTAGCCTGGGTCCATGATTTTTCAGTGTCTAAAGGCTCAATAAGGTGATAATGCTTGGATCTGATTACAGTTTGGCCATCGAAGTAAACGCATTTGCAGCAGAGACATGTTTGAGAGGGCTGAGGGCCTCATAGCTATGTGGATAAACTCTGCTGTCACACTGRAAGATGAAGGAGCTGAAAGCAAGTGAGAAATACTGAGTTAAGAAATATTAAGTAATAATAAAAGGCAAAGAGGAACGAAGAAAAAGGAAGAAAGTAGTAAAGAGAAGGGAGATGCTTCTGCCAGACTGGGATTACTTGAACCACAAAGGGGCTGTCCATCCTGTTAGCATCTCCTGTTAGCATCCTGGAGCTCTTATGTGTGAAAGGGAAGGAAAAGCTTTGTCCAAGAATTCATACTGATATCTCATATACTTGTGCCCTGCCTTATGAACCTGGAAAGCTTTTCCTTGTAGAGTCTCTCAAAGATGATCCCCTCCTCTCTTCCTGTTAAGCATGTGGCATGTAAGAGGGATCATACCTGCTGCCTGGCTAGTTGCTTTCCGCGAGTTGAGTGGGAATGCTTTGCTGCTTGATTGTTTCTTGATATGTTGCTAGCTGTTCTTTGCCATTTGCTTCTGATGCCTTCTTCAAAGGCCTCCTTTTGAACTTCGTGCTCCGTGTGAAAGTTGTATCCTCTTCCAAATGGCACTCCTGCTGTTCATCTCGCCTCAGAGACACCTCTGTACCCCAGATCTGTGGCCATTTCCTAAGTGTTAAACAAGATGAGAGCTTAAGCTCTGGATTTTGTTGCTTGAGTGTGCTGAGAAGATGCCCTCCAGGCCCTGTGACCAGCTCAGCCCCCAGCATCTCTTATGTGGATTTATCCTGAGCAAAGACATTCCTAGAGAGGTATCTGCCTTTCTCGCTTGGCAACTGGCATGGCTCCAGACTGATGTTGGTCCTGGGCCCATGAGGTTGCCGTGCAGTCCCTTTCCGAAGGCTGGCTCCCCAACCTTCCTCCTGCATGACCGTGGTGCACCCTATACTGGTTTTGTCATGGGGTGTCGTCTTTCCACTTTGCTGCTTCTCCTTTACTTCTGCTCCTCATGATGCTGGAGACACTGAGCTTTGAGACCAAGAGTTCAGGTGTTGTGTTCTGTCCCTCTGTGACTTACCTCTGCTTTCTTCTGAAGTTTGTGAACGATCTCCTGCTCTGAGTCCATCCAAGGTTTCTCTTCCAGCAGAGGCTGTTTGGCAGCTGCCAGCTTCTTGTCTTGTACTCCTGTGAAGCAGGTGAATGGATGGCACCCAAGGATGAAGTYAGTGTGTCCTATTCTTGTTGGGTATGTGCTTTGGCGCTCCAGAGGTCACCCTTGCTTCCCCCGAAGGTTGAAGCAAAGAAGCAAGAAGCTGCAAGGAACAAGCATTACCTTCTTCATCTGTCCAACTCCATCTGGCAAACCTATGTTCAAGTCACATAGAATAAAATCCTACTCACTTGATAAAATCTTAGGTTTGCAGAATGTCTCTTGCCCAATACGAGGAGGAAGATTTGATGCTGRTGATGAAAGTATGGACTACTTTATGCCAGTCACTGCAGCCTGCTGGTAACACTCACCCCATGGCTCGTGGTTGCTACGTTAACCAAGGAGGGAGAAGCATGTTCTCATTGCTTTGCTAGGAAGGACTGACTGTGAATGGAGGGCACTGTCAACACGGTTAATGTGTCTGCAGTTAATCTGCCTGGCTCCTCTGCCTTCCTGTGGATGACTGCAAACTGCAGCATGCCAGGAAGTCAGGACCTGTGTGTTAATTAGTGCCTTCTGTGAGGGTCCCAACCCATGATGGACTTGATTGCAGACAGTGGGAAATACTGTGGGCTCTTTCCATCCCAGAGTCATTGCAGTGTAATTGCATTGCAGTTAGCTGTGGGCTAACTGGGGTTGCTTGCTCAGGTGCATACTTTGCATAGCATGGCTTGACTACCAGAGTCAAGGTTGCAGGTCCTAGTTAAATTTTTGGCCTTGAGGTTTTTCTGCCTTCTCAAACATAGGATAACTGCAGCTAGAAGCAGGATGTGTAATGCTCTCAGAAAATATGGCATTCCTGTAGGTGGATATTTCGTAGCATCATAGAAATGTTGTTTAGACAGGTTCTTTAGGGGTCTGTAGTTCAACCTCCTGTTTGGAGCAGGACTAATATCAATACTAGATCAAGGTATATATGGCTTTGCCTGGCTAAGTCCTGATAACCTCTGAAGACTGAGATGTTTCCACCCCCACTCCCCTTCACCTCTCTCAGTTCTGCTCTACCCTCATACCAAAATGTGTTTTATTCTAAGTATCAAAATGGCTTTGGGTTGAAGAAAGTTTTCTGGTAGATACTCTTGGTGGGGGGATTGCCTTGTATTGCATGGGATTGGCCCCTTGCTATTATCTTGGGATACTTGCTCCTTGCTGTTGCAGGTCCATCAGCTTTGCCTTTGTCCTTGGTCTCTCCTGTGCYGTGTGCTGTAGGTACTGCTGCTGGTCAGAGGTGGACTGGATAGCCCTTGCTGTCATATGAAGCAGGTTTTACAGTTTTCCTGATAAACCAGACATCTTTCACAATTTTCCGTAGTGGGAAAGGGTCTAAGTTCAGGGACTTGAGGAATCCCTTCTAGACTGATGTGCCTGTTGTAGGTTTAGTTTTGAGGAAAGCCAAGATGTCAAGCAAAAGAACATAAAACTCAGGTTTAGTGTGTCCACAGTGCTTGCTAATGGGCAAGGTCCTACATTACAGGCTTGTCATCCTTTCCGCTCTGAATAAACTTAGGAGTAGGAAATCTTGATTACTTTGGTTCAGAGCAGTGCCAGAGCACAACTTCAGGCTCCTCTGGGGAGGTCGGACCCATTTGTTAAGGATCTGACATTTCTCGCCTAAATCAGGAGGTGGACGGGTGGATGTAATTGTGTGCATTAGCATTCCCTGGCAGTGGTTATTTTGCTAGGTGCTCACACAGCTGGATGTCAGTGAGGAATGAGAAAGATGTGTCACAGGGAGATGGATAAGGCCTGGAGCCACTTTTATTGGCCAGAGAGGGGCTCTGTGAAGTAAGATGCCTGGGAAAGGAAATTAGTTTGGGATCTAGTAAGCAGAAGACAGTCTTCTGAGAGCAGTTTGGGACCCTGTACTTTCATCTAGATGAAGGTACATCATCAGTTGTACCTTCACCTAGATGCTGCAGCAGAGATTCTGCGTAACAGCAGGACTAGGAGAGAAGTAGATTGGCTGACAGCTCAAATTACATGAATGGGAGAAACTTGACAATAGTTTTTTCTTAAATTTAGTGTTTAATCATTGGGTTTCTCAAGTAAGATGATATATGTCTCAGTGACTGGAGAGAAAATGCAGTTCTGGCCAGCACAAGGGATGACAATATAGCCAAAGTAGAAGGCTCAGCTAAGGAAACTGCAGGTATTTGATCTAAGTAATAGTTATCAAAGAAACTAGCTCCCTTTTATAAGTGGAAAGAGGAGATGGAGTAAGAGAGCTCAGAAAAGGGTTGCAATTACTCACATTTAAGACAAGGGGACAACCTTCTCCCTCCTTTAACATCAGATGGAAAGCAGTAACATCTGAATGCGTGGGACTGAGACCCAGAGTAGCAGAGCTGGATTGGGTTCAGTTGCTGTCATCAGAGTGGAAGCACGGGGGCATTTGTGACGGTCCTTGCTGGACTCAAAAGGGGAGGTAGGTACTGAATGAATTGTAGAGCTATAGCCAGGGGCTGATAAAGTGAAGTCTGAAGTCTTTGATTTTTGGAGATGGTTGGAAGTCCAGGAGTGGCTGCAGGAGATTTTGTAATAAGAGGAAGGAATGATTTGTTAGAAGGTGCCAATGTGACAAACAGAAGAATGAGGGGGAATTTTTAAAGAAAACAAAGTGATTAATAAGAGAAAAGAACTGGCCAGTAATCCTTGCAACCATGATAAAAAATAAAATAGATGCTCAAGCAGGACAAGGCAACAGTCTGTCTGAGCTGTCCACAAAGTGCTTTCCGTAATCAAGTAACCTCTGTTAGCATTAAGATGTCTAAGGTATAGTTTGATGTGTTAGCAAGCAGCARCTTGATGTTCTTGGTTTGATACTTGACCACCTTTGGAAGAGTGCATTTTTCTAAGTTCGTGACCTTTTTTCCATGAAGCACTGTGCCCAGTGCATCTGATCTATGGCTATATCTGAACTTGTTATTTATAACTCATTCCACTTCCTGCGACAGTTGTACATGATCTGGTTATGTCTTACCCAACTTCAGACTCAGAAATTGGTAGTCAAAGTGCCTGCTCTTTCTTCCATGTTTCCATCCTGATGCTCTGTTCTCACTTGATGCCTTCAGCTTTGGGCGATTTCTCTCTGTAGAGCTGCTAGTAAAAGTGACTCATGGTAGAAGTGGGCCTGCTGCTACTTGTCACTTCCTCCTGACAAAATCATTGGTGTTTGGTTTGTTTGCACATCTGTTTGTCAGGCCAGAGTGATTTATTTAAAATCATGCATGGTTATGTAGAGCACAGCTTGTGAAGTGCTGTCCAATTCCTCTCTCGCGTCTTTCCACGTAGAGCACTTTTTTTTTTTTTTTTTAATGGGGAAGAATTAAGAGACCTTAGGGATTAAATGCAACTTGATGATGGAAAAAGTTGCACAATAGCACATTTGATTAATGCCGTCTGGCTCCTCTGAAAAATATGAAGTCTTTTAAGCAAAGCAAGGGTAAGAAGGTAAACTTGAAATAAAGAGTTGAATAACCCAGTGGTGACTTCTTGCTTAGTCTTTTTTTTTTTTTTTTAATCCGTGTCTTGCTGTAAAGCTTAAAATGTAAGAATATCAGTTCTGATTTTGACTGTGTTAACCATACAACCGTTTGGGTTTTTGGTTTATCTAGCTTGGTGGCCTGTCTCTGTGGCTGTAGATGGGTGTTCAGGGATGAGTAAGAGGAGGGTTACACGTATATGAGACTAGCCTGTAAACYAAAAACAGTTGGTGGCCAGGGACTTCCTGAGCCTGAAGTGCTTTGTCTATTTAGTAACCTCAGATAGACTAAATTTGAAGCACTGGTCCAGTTTCCTGTCAAACTGATGTATGACCTCTTGGCATCCTCTGCATCTTTTGGCAAGGGGGTTTCACAGGTCTTATTACCTCTTGGATGAAGAAGCACCTCCTTAATCAGTTTTACTCTGGATTTTGGTTGATCACTCCTAGTGTTTGTTTTGGAAGAGATGGGGAATCGTCGATCCTTCCTCTTCCTTTCTGTCACTTGTGATTTTGTAGATCTCTGGCAAAGGCATCTCTTCTCCAGGCCAAAGCCTTCGGGTCTGAACTTCACTCAAACAAACAAAACAAAAAACCCTCCCCCCAAAACACACAACCCCCCCCCCTTTTTTTTTGAAAGTAAAACCTCATAAGTTTTATGCAATGGCAAAACCATCCCTGAGGAGTTATTCACATTGCAACTGTATTTCGCCTTGTCACTTAATGTGCAGCTGGGGCTACTGGACCYGTGCAGAGTTTGCATTTCCCAAGAGATCACGCAGTTTTGGGCCGTCCTCTTCGTGCCTGTAGTTAGCGGCTGAGTAATGACAGCTTGGTAAGGAGATGAGCGCAGAAGGTTTGCCCCGTGGGGTTTGCATGGCAGGAGTCCTGCGTGTTCGGCCGTCATAGGTACACGGGTTACCGCCTGTGCCCAGACCGCCTATCATAAAGCAGGTGACACAGTAGAGTCTGTTCACTATATTGTCGGGAAAGTACTTATTTTTTTTCTTCTTTTCTATTTGGATGGCGTGTTGAATTTAAAACCACGAGAGTGTCATCATCGGTTTCTATCTTGAGTGTATGCTTCCTTTTTTTTTTTTTTTATTGAAGCCCATCAAGCAGTTTAAATGGGAGACCGTTGCTCTCAAATAAGTGTTTTGAATAATCGGATGGTTTAGCAGTGCTTGTGCTCGATAATGCTTTTGTTTAATCTCGCTCTAGGCCTGGGGCTGACCTGTCCTCTTTCTCAAGCCTTTACCGCAGCTGGGAGGTAACCCAGGCTTTCATTCCCAATGAGTCGTTCCTTGGAAGGAATCTCCACCGTAGGATGCAGCTCCTCTCCGGCTGGTGCGATGCTTGGCTGTTTCTTTACCCTTGCGGCCGTCCTGGCTCCGAAAGGCATTGTGTCCCATCTCCTCCAGCTGGGAAATGATTAATCCTGCCTGCTCCCAGAAGCGCGCTTAAATGAGGCCAGTTGCACTCTCGGCTGTCGGCGCCCCATTGAAGCCCCAGCGGGGGTTTCACGGCATCCTTTCGGCTCCAGGCAGCCTGCGAGCGCTGCTCCGGGTCTGTTAAGGCGCTGCGGAGCCCGTCGAACGCCGGCGTAGCCACGCTACAGCCTTGAGACGCTTCGGTCTTGCCACAGTTGCAGCTCAGTCTTAGGTTTTGCTCCATTGATTGTCGAAGGCTGATTTTTATCTCATCTGTGGTCTTTCACCACTAGCTGATGTGGTGCCTGCTCTGATTTCTGTTTAACCGTGCAGTGCTTTGGACCCACCGTGCGCTCTACAGGTGGGAAAGCTGCTGCAGTACAGCTGGGATGTTATAAGTCTGTTTTTATTTCCCCTTTTTTTCTTCTTCTTTGCAGAAATAAAAGCAATGTATGTGCCAGCGGCTGCTCTTATGCTCTTTGTATTGATCCTTACCTCTTTAAAGTTGGAAAAAAACAACCGTAACCCTTTAATCTGCCGTCCTCTGCAACAGAAATGATTTCTGCCTCTGCCCATAACCGCAGGTTGAGGTGAGACATCTCTTGAAAGATTTTCTATTCTAAATATACTGATATTGGGCCATCCCACCCTGGAGGTGGCAGATGTGCGGCTTCACTCTAAGGGGTTTTATTGTGGGAGCTTCTACTAAAACATGAGGCTTTATTCAATACTGGTGGACCTCCATCAGTGCAAACCACATGCTGATCCGTAACGTATGTACGAACAGTCTGGTTCTCCTCAGCGAACGCTGCCGTTCAGCACAAGGTTTTTCAGTTTTGGTGCAGCAGCAGAGGCCAAATAATGAAACCACTTCAAATTGCTGTTATTAAAAAGTTCTCACCTCCCCTTGCATGGTGCACTCTCCCAGCATGCCCAGGGAATTTACTCTTCATGGGTGGTTTTCTCTTGGCTTTTTTGTCTTCCTCCTTGTAGCTTATCCTTGTATCCGTCTACGTACATACCTATATATATATACACACACACACACACACACACACATATATATATACCCACATATTTTTAAGCTCGATTCCCGGTAATGTGCCCAAATACAAAGCTTGTGGTTCATTCTTTTGCACCAGGATGTGTTAACATTACTTCATATACTAAAGCTGGTATTTTTAATATTAAACATATTGTTCTGATTTTGGGCTCTATTTTGGATTCATGTATCAACTGTTTATGAGAATCAAAGCTTGTAACATAAGTGGAAGGAAAGGCATTCCAGGTTGAAGAGATAATAGGCCAACTCTGCTCTTACAATATAACACCCACATAACTTTGGGGGGTTTTTTTGCAAGACACTAAATAAGCCATGAATCCTATGGAAAAATTAGTGGATTAAAAACTCCCACCATTTTTGATATTGGGACAATCCACAAAAACTATGAGAAGTTTCCACGTTTTAGCATCCTTTCATGGATGCTAAGGTTGCAGCGTCCTGTGCATGATAGTGCTTGGGATAAAGGTGTCTTGAGTTCAAATTCTGGACTTGAGTTGGGCGCAACAGAGATTTAAACTGGACTTTCTCCTCCATAGACCAGCGTAGTGCTTTGACCACCAGACAGCTGGTCCTCTCCTCCTCCTCCTACGCCATCGTGGGCAGTATCCTTGCATGACGAGTCACCAATTGGAAGGAATGTTTTCCCATGAAAAACTTTGCCAAGTCGGTGCTTTTCCAATTAAAAAAAAAAAAAAGAAAAAAAAGCCATGAGCTGGAAAGATTTCTCACCTGTTCAATTAAACAGCAGCGAGCTTCTAGGCTTTGCTGTAAAATCGGGCTACAAGTATATTTATTAGAATTAGGAAATGATTTTTTCCCCCATTCCCCACGTATGACTGGATCAAGAGGGTATTTTCACCTCTCCAAAAGATCCCGCATGAAAGGCAATAATCCTGGCTTTATTCCAAATTCCGTTCAAACGTTAAGGGACCAGGAAGAACAAGCAGGTGTAATGATGTTTCMATTGGCAAATGGGTGGAAACCAATGTGGTAAGAGTTTAGCCCGGAATTAAATTGAACGTGGCAGCTAGGAGGGAGCTGACGGTGCTTGAAGTCGCAGGGACTTATCCATGCGCGTCTGCTTGATGGACACAGAGGTCACGGCGTTCAGTTTAAGGCTGGTGGTTTGCTCTCCCTGCTTGCTCTCCGGAGACTTGAGAGTGATCAAAACTGGGCATCAGGGACTTCTCGAATATGCCCTGCCTGTCTTGGATTAGAGGGATGTGTTCATTTATCCCTGCGACTGTCAGGAAATCCTTTGCTTTCTTAAAGACGGTATTTGTGCTATTTGTTAATGATGTTCTGCCAAACAAAGGACTAGAGTTTTTTTGCTTCAAATACAAATCACTTGAGTTGTCAGTGTGGTATTTGCTGCTGGCTCAGGTTTTGTGACCCTTATTTGATTAATGAAATCATCAGTAACATTTCCAAGTGTCCAAGTCTGGTTCGAGGTAACCAGGGATTTAAATATATGCGAAGGTCAATGCAACTTGGGATTCTTCCTGCCTTTTGCTTTCAAAAAAGAGCCTGGAGGCTCCTAAATTACTCTAGATGCCTTTAAAAATGGAGCTCCCCATTTGCATCAATGTAACCAAAATCCATGTTTCTAAGCAGATTCAATTAAGCTGAGACAATTTCCCGGTGAAATTCAAATTCAGTGGGTTGCAACTAATTCTTTGTATGCTGACATGCTGCAAGAGGTATTAGCTGCTAACCTACTAAGTTTAGTTTCTAACCTTGTAATATTGCCTCAGTATTAGGATCTCTGAAAAATTTCCTAAATAAATTTAAAATCATCAGAACTTCCCCCTTGTACAAACCTTTCCTCAACTGTACGTGATTTCGTTGTATGTATTCACTGTTATATATTACTTTTATACATGTGGTCATGTCAAATACTGCATGTTTTCTAATAGGAAATCTGAAATGTAGGCCTTGCTAAAAATATCAGTGTTGATTATTGTGGATAGCGATGGCAGGATAAGGCTTGTGCTCTAAACTACATCAGACTTATTCTGGAGACATTTCCTCTTTAAACAAACAAAAAAAAATCCCCCTGGAGATCAGCAACACTTTCTCATGGAGAAGACATAGCAAGTGGCTCGCCGCTTCTGATTTTATTCTGTGCGGTGGTGGAACTGGGCTACCAAACACTTTCCTGCCTCGGAGGACATCAGAGCAAATTTGGGATGTTGCAGACTGTACTGGTGTCTGTTAGAAATCTTTTGACCAACGCTACTTGTCTGAATTCCCAGGAATGTTTCTTGTTCTTCAGAATGGAAAAATGTTCTATTTTTGGCCATGACAGCTTTTTTTCTGGGAAAAAAAAAGTATTAAACAAAGCATGGCAAGGGTTCATGTGTGTGTAGGTCTTAATAGTGTGTAATGGGGATTGCGAGAGGTTTAACAAATAAGATTCAGACAGATACATGAGGAAGTTATTAACGTTCTACTTGCAATTTAAGGCTAAGAAAATGTATCATTAAGTGGATGATCATGGAGAGTCCAGCGTGTTGGAGTGGAAGCAGACTTGAATATGTGGGAAAATGTCTCTGACCAGAAAAGATCAAAACAAATGGATAAATAAACACAGAAGCATGTGTCTCGAGACTGAAAAAGATATGTTGTGGATCAAAAACCAGTATCCTTCAGGAACCCAAGGAAGCCCTAAGCGAGCAAAGGACCAGCAAACTGGCTGATTCCTAAAGCATTTTTGGGCTGGCGGCTTGAGGCTAGAGGTGGCTCGAGCCTTTGCTCTGGTTCCTGTGAACGATTTCTCCTGGCAGTGGGGCTCCTCGTGCCTTTCTACCTGGCCATTGAGGTGTCACCTTGGTGGGGGTCACCCACTTTTAGGATGTGGTGGGGTGCTACGTGCTCCCCAAATGAGCAACGGTCTCTTGTTATTGCAGGGCGTTGTGAGTTGCTCCATGTTAGATGTTCTTGGGGCAAGAAGTGTTTCCTCACGTCCAACCTGAACCTCCCTGGGCTGCAATCTGTGGCTGTTGCCTCTCGTTATGTCACTGCTGAGAAGGGTTTGGACCCATCTGTCCCCTCTGTCCCTGCCCATCCCACTGTTGGGAGCTGCTTGCAGACCTCCCTGGCCTCCCCATGGCCAGACCCAACAAGCCCAGCTCCCTCCCGTCTCCTCATGGGTTGGTCCTCCAGGCCCTGAGCAGCTTGGCAGCCTCCATGGGGCCTCACTAGGGTCTCCACGTTCCTCCTGAGCTGGGGGACACATCTGGACAGAGCAACCAGATGTGGCCTCCCCAGTGGCAAGTTGAAAGGGACACCAGTCTTGGAAAAAGGTCTCCATTTGGCTAGTGCTTTTTTTGCCAGCAGCATGTACTAGGTCAGCTCAGTTGAAAATTCAGCTGCGGTGAGTGTACTGCAAACCCCAGTATATGTGCTTTTAAACCACTTTAACCGTTGCGGGTAMGTTGGAGTTTGACACCAAAAATAATGTTACTAAGAAGGGTTAAACTCTCTCATACGTTTCTAGGTGATGGTTTGGAGAAGGCTTAGATTGACTCTGGTTTAATCTGGTTCCTTTTCCTCCGCTGGATGATGCCATGTGTTAGAAATGTTCTACGGATATAGGCTTTTCCCCTCCTTTTTAACTAAAAGCAGCGTTTGGAGTAGTTGAAATGCGTTCAGGGTCTGAGATGAAGGCGCCCAAGACTGCTTTCCTTTAGAAACTGCCCTACAAAAACTCTGGTTTGCGATCGCTCAGAAAGACTTTGAAGTACTACTAAAACAGGAAGTTAATTAGAACTGCTTTGATATCTTACAGCATGTTTTAACAGCTGCTTCGGAGACGACTCAAACAGTAAGAGCGTGGTTTAGTGCATGCTTGTGAAAGTCTGCATTGTCCGTACCGAAACGTCTCTGCGTGTCCCCGCCATGGCATTATATATATATTTTTTCCTCTTTTTCCAAGGAGTTCAAACTAGCCTGCGCAGGGATTTGGGAAAAGAAAATGTCTAAATGTTACTATAATCATGACCTGCTGCTTATCACCCTTGTTTAAAAAATAAAATAAAATTCCCTTAATAATGTGGTGTTGCAGCTATGGTCTAGAAGTTCCCTGTTCCTCACTTCTGTTTTCGGTTGTCGTTCTCTCAAGTTCTCCAAAAGGCTAATTTTTTCCATGTCTTGTTTGCCTTTAAATGACTTCCTTGCATATTTTAAGACAAAATCATTGCAGGGAAGAAGTTGGAGCTGTCTGACCTTGGTGGGGAATCTCTGTTTAACCCAAAGGCAGAAGTTTGACCCTGTTGGCCCACTCTCTTGGAGAAAACCCCCCCTCATATCTGCTGACCAATGTGAATCCACACAACAAACCTAATCTTTATAAACCTAATGATAATTAAGGGCTGCAATGGGGCAATGTGCTCTGTTGCAGAAGGAAATAGAAGCCTTTTCTAAATTCTGTTTTTTTCTTTCTTTTTTTCCTGCTGTGGCTGTTACTTTTATGCTTTTTTTTTCTTTTTTTACGACTAATGCTTTCGAGTCTCCATGCAGTATATATCAAGCCCTGTTTGTTAGTCCTACTTCAAAGCTTGAATTTTATCTGTGTGTCATGAGGCAAAGAAGAAACCAAGGAAAAATGTATATTATTGTGTGTGTGTGTGTGTGTGTGTGCAAATTACAGTATTGCCTCTCTATTGTGCTACTTTCCTTCTAATGGCTTTAATGTTAAACAAAGATAGAGCATTAAGGCTGAAGAGGCGACTTTGTGCAAAGCCCTTCTGCATTACAGAGCAGCTTTTTGCTGTGACTGCGTTGTTCTGGGCAGCGTGACAGTCTTTGTCATAAGCATAATAGAAAGGACTGCACCTTTTCCTAGAACAGCGATTGCTCAGGGGTAGCGTTTTACGCTGGGACCTGAGTTCAGACTTGCAGAACAGCTCCGGCCTAATTGGCATGCGACAGCGTTAGGCTAAACCGGGGCTGTTACTCACATTCCCCCCGGGTAGAGTCAGCCCACGTTAGGCTGATCTTAAGTAAGGCCAGCGTTTGGCTGTGGAGTTAAAAAGCAACGATTTTGCCGACCGCGGGAGGACGGGTGATGCCTTCAGTAAGAAAAGGGGCTTTCCAGATCGTGTCCTGCAACAGATCATGAAGCAACGTTAAGCCCTGGCATACAGGCAGCCTACCGCTCTTAGCTTGATGCGTGTGTTCCTAAAATGGGGAAAAACGTCCACGTTGGTCACACAATAGGACTGAAAGGAATGACTAGTTTAATCATGGACGGGGGGAGACATCCGGGCTCTTTCATTCCTCCTTGCTCCTCCTCTTTTGGCTTTGTGTTAGCTTTTAGGAAAAAATCCAACACTAAGAAGTCTTGGACTGTAAACACAGGAGCAGGTCAGCAGAGGCTGCAAACCTGCAGGGCTCTGCCGAAGGCCATAAAATTAGGCCAGTCCAGAGCAGCAGGAGAATCTGGCTTTACGAAGTTAGCGATAAATACTACTGATGTGGGATTTAGCTAATATTCTGGATGCTTGCGCCAAGGAGCGAGTCCTTCCAGACTGGATGCGACGATGGGTCTGACCAAAGCCGCCTACAGCCACGGCAGCCGTTCCACCTCGCTCCGCTGCCGAGCGCCTCTGCTTTCCCCATTCATGGGGCCAGATCAGCATCGCTAATGCTAACCCTTGGCCCTGGGCCTGTCTGACTTCTGCAATGACTTTAGCAACATCTGCTTTGCCCATTAGAGTGACTCTCCTCTCCTGGCCTCCAGCCAATGCCTTTGCTGCAATTGATTAGCAGCAATTTCCTTCCCAAACCTGAAAGTTCACTGAATGCCAAATTGGACTGTAGTCTGCTCGTCGTCTTGAAGCCTCGATGTGTGTGTGGGTGTGTGTGCCCAGGCGTATAAATAGAACAAACCCGTTGCTCCGCTAAACGTTTCAGGAATGCTTCTGCTCGGTTTGAAATTTGGATTGCCTTTCGGACGGCTCCTCTTCGAGCCCCTATGCATAACTTGTTTAATGCCCCTCCACCCCCGAGTCGTAAATCCAGGACCAGTTCTCTCAAGCGATACTTGCCTTACTTTCCTCTAATACAACTTCAGGAGTTGTAGCATTGAACACAGTCGCTTAACACCTACTTCTGCTTCCCTGAAACTATCTCATTGCCATGCAAAACCTCTTGGAAGAACTTCCCATTTGGTTCCGAGGTGTAGACCAAAGTTATTTCTAAAACCATAAATCCTACAGCTAATTTGAAGCCGTGGCATGGAGCTGGCATTAATTACATTTTGCAAATGAGTGCTCATGACCCATCTATTTAGCTAGATGCAGTAGCTTCTCATTTCCTGCACAGGTGAGTTTTTCTGGCAGGAATGTGATCTTTCTGTGCTGTCTGCTACAGGGCTCCTTTCAGACCAGATGCTTCATTTAGAGGTGAAAATCAATGCTTTTCTTGCAAGAGTCAATGGAGCCTACCACAGGCCAACGTGCTGTTGATGGGCCCCTGCTAACACACTACAAGGGAGTGAGATAATAAAAATATAAAATATCTTGTAGCTTATCACCTGATTAAAAAATTACAACTGCTGCTTCTGCAGTCTTTGAATTTATTATTATTAATAATTCTATTTATTGTATTATTTGTGTTTTGCAGGAAATATCACTGGTTTCTCCTGCCATGGAAAGCTAACACCTGTGCCACCATTCACAAAACATTTACCTGTCTTTACTGTTGAAGTGTGACAGCGATTTCTATATAAATGATCTCTTGTACCTTAAAACCACCCTCCCCCCTGATCTTTGGCCCTTTAAAGCTCTAGGAAACCAGATGCATTTAAACGTTTTTAATCAGCAGGCTGTGAACTATTTCCTATGCTGTGAAGCCAACAAAAACCTGTCCATGTTGAGTTTATACCAACTCTGTGGTGCAATGGTGGCACGTGCGATGATATTTCTTGTTTCCAGAAAAAATGATGGGACAACCCCTGGAAGAGCTGCTACTTTGCCTTCGTTTGTCATTTACAGGTTATCAGGTACCCCTGGTTCCCAGTATGACCCAGAGATGAACAACAGTGATTCAGAACTCGCTGAAGCTCTGGTGCAGTGATGCAGCCTGGCCCCGTTGTGGTATTTCCACCAGTTCCCACAGGACTTGGGGTTTGCAGTGGGTGAGTTGCTTGGCAGGAGGTGGAGTTACAGCTACCGTGTCTGCAGCAGCTCTTGCAACTGCAAAGCTTGACTCTGACAGTACCCGGAGCCCTGGCGTGCTCCCCATGAGCGCTGGAGGGGTGCAGGTCTGTCGGTGTTGCCCCGTGGCCAGAGCTGGGACCCTGGCTGAGACTTATCCCTCTTTCCTGCTCAAGGCTGTAAGAGCCTTCCTGCCTACAGGCCACAAGTGGGTGGAAGAAGGGATGGGGAAAGCCAAGCAGGATACTGAGGGAAGCTGGAGGAAATGAAATGTTCTTGGACGCTGAAGCTAAGGAACGTCCCCTGAGGTGTTTAATGCTGGAAGGTGGTGCAGAAATGCTTTTATGCTATACTGGGAATGCTTTTTCCCCTCTCCCACCTCTTGGGGTATGGTATGCCGTCCTTGCTCACCCGCTCCCTTCTGGAGACCTTCCCACTGGAGACAGCTGGTGAGGCCTTGCTCCCTCCCACCCAGATAGTCGCATAGCTCAGCTCCTGTCTCCCCCTAATGCAGAGCTGCTGGTGGTTACCTCTGCTTTTTTGCCATCTCTGCAGCTATGCCTGTGCAAAAATGATGGGGGGGGTAGGGGTTTTCATCAGCTGTATCAGCATCTCGTAGTTCCCCTGTCTTTGGGTGCCAAGGTGTAGGTGAACATCACCAGTGGAGAAGTATATATATATATATATATATATGTCACTGGCATGCCGCCAGGAGCAGAAAGCAGGATCCTTGTGAGACAACAACGGAAAACAGGAGCAGGTCCCTCCCGAGAAGTTAGACTGCATCCTCAGAACAAGAGTTTCTAGTACATGGGGGTGGTATGTGAGGTTTGAAAAACATGCAGAACTCAAGTGTGGTGGTTATCGGCTGGACAATGGCAGCGTTGCAGAATATTGCTCAGATTTTAGACAATTAAAGAGCTCAAGAAGAACATGTAGGTGAGGACACCCTTCCTGTCTCATGAGGAAGACAAACCCTTCACTGAAGCAAACAGCTTCTGTGGCAGGAGATATTCCTAGGAGAGCCTGGGTTTGTGGGACTTTAGTTCCTCTTCTACTGAAAGAACATGTTGGGCTGGTTTCTGTGGGACATGACTGCATGAAACTATCTCCAAAGGAGGAGACTAAGAGGATGGCATGCCTCTGTTTGGCATCATGACATGCAGACAAACTAAAGCACTGAAGAACATGAAGGAATAATTTAGTGGTGTATATAGTGGAGGAGAGAGGATTGAGTTTAGGATCAGAAAACAATTTAGGTCAGAAGAACCTTCTGGATGTCTCTAGTCCAACCCTTTGCTCAATGACAAGCCAGCTGTGAAGTTACATCATATTAATGCTTCTCAATTCTGCCTACAAATGACGTTGCTGAAATCAGGTAGGATGGCTTTGCTGGGATGTCAGACTGCTGATTATGATCTGGTTAGAAAGGCACTTGGCCTCCAGGATCCTTCCTGTTGCAAATGGTATCTGTCACCAAGCTGCTGAAAATGTGGAGAGGAAGGGAAAAATTGCAGGTCAACATCCTTCCAGGAAAAAAAAATGGAATAATGGTGTTTGGCTCATGCTAGAGAACAAACACAAAACCTCTCTGACTGCCTAAATTGCCATCTGCAATAGAGGAAAAGGGAAAAGATTGTTTACCATGGCAGACTTAAGGGTGATGCAGGCTGTCAGAGTTATAAAATATTCTTGGAATCGCTAAATATTATAGATGATAATTCCACCTTGGAAAATCTCCCAGTGCAAAGGAAATCTATTAAGTGTCGGCTTGACAAAGTGAAACTGGGCATAGAAGTAGGAATTAGCTGTTGCTTGGTCTCCTTTTATCATGACTTGCTCAAGGATGTTTTGCCAGATGCTTCAAACCCTGTAGCCCAGTTAGAAAGTCTGCACCGGTTAAAAAGCCAAGCTGGCATAGAGGGGAAGTCAAGAGAGCTATTTAAGACTAAACCAAACCTCAAAACAATCTGTGAGAAATGGAAATAGTAAACTGACAGCCATGAATATGAATGAGATGTTAGGAGCTGCTCAAAACTGACAAGGAAGTAAATGAGAAGACATTTCTGGCCAGCAGAGTTAAAACCAGAAGATAAATGCCACCTTCTCCCCTTCTCTGTTGTCATAATTTGGAGATCTGAGCCATCAGGTAGGTAGTTGTTTCATGGAGGAAAGGATTAAATGGATTAAGATGTAGTCAGGGTTAGACCCTAGAAGATGAATTACATCAGGATAAATTGACCAGGAAGGTATTAGAGGTTCTTAAAATCAGAAGAATTGCTCTTGGGACTTTATGCAAGCATAGCTGGGGTGGGAGAGGAGGGGTGATGAATCACATCCTCCTGCATTACTGTTTGAATGAAAAACAGCCAGGAGAAAGCCTAGCTGCTTTTAGATCACCTTTAAGTAAGTAGCACCTGAGAGCACTGAAGAAGTTTTAGGCTGAGGAGCTCTCAGAGCTGTTGAGAGTCACCAAAATCCAGCACTGAAATGAAGGGCAAGGTCCCAGAGAAGCCGAAGGAAGACAACCTGAGCCTTCATGCGTGTGCAGGCCCCCGGCAGCCGTGAGAGGGGACCCTGCTGCTGCAGAAGAGAAGAGGATAAAGTAATTAATACTGCTCAGTGGGTGGCCATAGGAAAATATCTAGTGAAACCTTTTCTGCTCCTGATTTGCAAGTTTTAAACCTTGAGTCTGGTGTAGATGAAATATGTTTGACTTCTGTAAAGGTATTATACTTGGTCCTGCAAGATGGCCCAAATAGCAGATAACTAAAAATGTACATGGAACTCATTAAAGGGATTAAAAACTGGCTGGCTGATGAGTCTGAACATCCGTCTAAGTGGAAATAATTGGTGGGTGTGATTCTCATAGCTAGGGTCTTGCCTGGACTGATTCTCGGAGATGCGTTATTTTACGTTAAAAAAAAAATAGATTTTTTTCGATGGTCTAGTATGAAACATGAAGTCTGTGCTAAAAGTTTTCCAGTGAAAGAGGCCAGGAGAGTTGCAAATACAGGAGTATCAGTCATGCCTTATCTAGCCTCCAAATTATGGAGCTTTGAGAACAACCGTGTTCTGAAGTGGACCAAAACCTCCTGGCTGAGTTGTTCAGTAAAGTGGAGTGGATATCTGTGTTACACATCTGTGCTGCTTTGTGGGGAAAAAACACCATCAGTATTGCTTTCATGCTTTTATGAACTTACATGCTTATGGGTTTTCCCAGTACTGGCCACAGTCCCGTGTCAGAAATACGATTTTGTTACAGTGCCGGTGTTTGCCGAACTGTGTTCAGCTCCGCATGGTACAATGGCTGCGCGACTGCTACCCCATCTGCTGCTCAGATTTCCAGTTTGAATGTGCAACTTATTCCTACGTCCTAGCGCTGATGTGTGCGTATGTCTTTTTTTTCTATTTTACTCTGCCAAACAGTTATTTTGGAAGGACTGATTAAAAATGCTCTACGGAAGTTGACATGTAAATAGGAGGCTGCACACACACAAAATGAAAATGGAGTTTGGAAAGGCCAAGTAATCCAGAACTTGGATAAATCCTGCTGAAGCCGCCTGGTTCATTCTACTGCCACTACTGTGGCCTGCTGCGAAGCTGAATCGTAGGCTTGGGAACAGGCCAACCAGATGCTATTCTTAAAGGAGAGGAGGAAAAAAGAAAAAAAATGCCAGAATTCAACAGCTGTTAGCAGCCTTAGAGTTGCCTGCTGACATTTGCAGCAAGGCAGGGAACCAAAGTAGAGGCTGCAACCCTCCGCCATCCACAGGTACCATACGATCCTGCAGCTGCCTCTTGTCTCGACTCGAGAAATCTGTTGGATCGCAAACTGTGGTGTCACGCTGGGTCCTGCCACCTATGGAGAGAGAAATGTCATAGGTGGGCTGAGCAGACAGAGTCGTTGCTTCTGGGGGTTGCGATTGAAATTAGCACTGAAGATGGGGAGTGAAAAAAACGTAGGGTGGGACAGATGGCCTCAGCTGACCTTACAAATGGAAATTGCCTAGGCAAAAGCCCCACTGGCATATAAACTTTAAATGGATATTGAACAGGCATTACTGGATAGAGCATAGCTTTAATGATTGTGTCTGTTCTGAAAAAAGTGCAGTACCTACCAAGACATGAGCTTGCACACAGTTTAATGTAGAATGATAGAAAATCTTAGGCAGGGAGGCACCCTTGGAGGTCTTAAGGCTGACGTTGCATCTACAGCAGGGGCAACACTGGCCTGGGACCCTGGGCCACCACCCTGGGTCCTGCCCCAGGGATGCACCAGTTGCATGGGAAGAACATGCCTTCCTATGTAATGCTTAACACACCCAGGTAATACACCAACAAGCATAACTGTCAGCACTTAAGTTTATGGTTTATATGGTATAGATTAAAGAGTCTAGAGGTCTTTCTTCAATCTGGTCTCCCTTTGGAAAATCGAATCCTGCCCATAAAGTGACACAATATGACCTTGCTGAAGCACAATTCCCTGAGAACAACTAAACCTCTAATGATGGACCTGTGGTTATTTTTGGATGCTGAGTTCCTATTACTTGGGTTGTTTTTAGTTTTTCTTGAGAGAGTTTGGCCATGGAGATCTGTGGTTTCTTTTCTGGATTCGATAACAGGGATCAAACTGAGTCACTCAAAGTACCAGTGTGGTTTGCCACTTGAGTCGACAGGCTTCTGAACAATTTTCTCACAGAGGAAATTTTGGGGAAGTAAGGTCTTAGC
Organism: Apteryx rowi; assembly: GCF_003343035.1. NCBI lineage: Eukaryota > Metazoa > Chordata > Aves > Apterygiformes > Apterygidae > Apteryx > Apteryx rowi. Next base: position 162,683 of record NW_020447375.1, on the reverse strand, counting down.
TTTCAAATGTAGCTGTAATAGGGGACAAAAAAAAAAAAAGAACAGCAGCATACAGAAAAAAACAAAATGTGCAGAAAATCCATACTAAATGCTGTACCGTTTGGAGAATTATTGCATTCCTTGCTAAAATATAGTGACTTAGCCCTTTTCTTTGGTTATGCCATGGGTGCGGACRGGATTTTTCTCTTCAGGAGCCAACCTGATGCTGGGTAGCAGGTCTAAACCTGACTGGGATGTTTCCAAAAAGAGTTTGCCTTTGGCAGAAAAAACTCTACCTAGTGGTAAAGATAAACCGTGATGTTCTTGCCATCCTGGATGGTTCGCTGGCAATTTGTAGGAGAGGGAGCAAAGATGGAAAATCCTCATAAGACAAATTTGAGGCGTGGGATGCACTTAAAAAGGAGCAGCAGCACTGAGCGGAATAAAGGGATGGGAAAGCGGCGGATGGAGAGGGCAATGCTGGAAGGGCTCTGTGGGTCCCAGGGGATGGTGAGCTGGCCCAGAGCCAGCAGCGCACCCTCACAGCCATGGGCTCTGCTGGCCAGGGCAGAGCCAGCAGGGCAAATGAAGGGCTCATTCCCGCTGCTCGGCACTAGGGAGACCCCATCTCCGTGCTGCGACTGCTTTGGAGCCCTCAGTACAAGAGGCAATACCAACAAGCTGGAGCAAGTCCCATGAAGGGCTGTGGAGATGGAGGAGCAGGAGCTCAGTAAGTGGCAATTTTTCTTTTTAAGGTGATAGACACCGAATTTTGAAATGAGTCCAAGGAAATCCTCCCTGCAACAAGTGTTTCTCTTCCACGAAGATCTAGGGAAATTGTATGCTTTTATTTTTTATTTTTTTGTCATCTAGAGGTGATTGCAAGCATTTGTGCACAGCTGCAAAGCTGAGACACTGTGGACTGACTCAAAGCACAGCAGTTTGAATGACTGATTTTATTTAGAAAGTTTCAAATCCACTTACTTTCCGACTGTACTGCTTGTGCTCATTTATTAACTTCCTTCTCCACCTAATTTACTGTGGGTCAGATGTTCACACCCAGGAAATGTACGCTTGCATAACTGAAACTTTTGCAACTTGAATGTTCAGTGCAGCTTCTAGTTTTTTAAAATTGTACTTTGCAGCCTCCACGGTGTGTGCAGGCTTATAGTAATAGCGTGCTGTTAATTCCTAGGCYGAGTAAAACAGACCCACTCTCTTCCTCTGATAGGTGATAAAAGCTCTGAAAAACAGCTCTGTGTAGCGTGGGAATTGGCTTGGGGCGGGGGGGGGGGTTAAATGAAGCACGTAAAGTGAAAATGTGAAGCAATGACAAGAAGTAAAGCTGCACAGATAAGAGCCACATCTGCTCCCGTTTTGATTCTTGAATTCACCCGTTTTATTTGGGTGACCGGCAATTTCAGACATCTCAGATGAATACCTGTGGTAGGCAGGCATTCATTTCAAGATCATTTATTGCAAATCAAATTAGAAAAAAGTTGATTAGATCTGTATTTTAGTTAATGCTCAGGGAATAACCTTGCCATATCCCCATAATTTCAGTCAAGGGCTTCATTGTTTGGAGAGCGCGAGTAGAATAAAAGAAGGAACATGTACAGCACCCTATAAAAGCATTGCTGTTTTCAGTCTTCAATTTGCAGCTAGCGTTTTCCAGGGCATTACTGACTCTGCTCCTGTATGCAGAGTTGTACATTTGGGAGTAGGGCTCTGATCCCCCAGTTCTTCTGCTCACAGTGTTGCTCTGCACACCGCGAGATCTCAAGCCCAGGCTCTGTAACGGGGTCAAGTTACGCATTCGTGCGCCGCTAGCGCAGTTGCCTGGATCGTTCGGAAAGACTTGAGCAAATCACGGGTGCCGCGGTGCCATTAGGAACGGCCGCAGAAGCGATCTCCCTCACCCAGACGGGTAAGTGGCTAGGTCTTGAACGATGATGACTGTGTCGTTGCTGCTGAACTGCTTCCTATTACGGAATATCAGAATATCGTTTACCCAAGTGCCAAGGGAAAATCATCAGCATTGCTTAGGCAGAAATCAGGACTTGAAGAGTCTTGTCTGAGCATTTTGGCTTGGGATAAACATTATTTGCAGTTGCATATAAATGGAGAGAGCCTAATTACGAGCTAATAAATGTGCGTGAGTGCAAGCCCTGTGCACTGGAGGGTAAGGAGGCTCTGCTTCCACCTCTTGGTGAAGAGGGAGAACAGCCGCAGAGCTACAGCACCCTGATGAGCAAATGCTCTGGTGAAGACCTTGAACTGTCCTAGCTGATGCAGAGAAAGCAAAAAGGTAGGCACGGACCACATAACCCCTGGGAGAGGCCACCAGAGAGGGAAGATCTCCCTCCAGAGAGGCTTTCATCAGCTGGCTGGAAAATGCTGGTCTAATATTGGCAATAGTCCTGCTCCACATGGTTTGAGGAGTTTTGGGGGCACATTGAGAACATTGTGTCAGAAGCTGCTGAGGAATTCTTTGAGATGGAAGATGACRGTAAAGTGGAAGCAGTCCAGACTGGGTAGCAGAGGTGGATTTTTGCAAGAGCTGCAGAGCCTGCGATGGAGCAAAGCTGAAATCTGACAAACGTCTACATGTGAAGCTGCTAGAGGAAAAAAACCTGTGTGAGATCATTTGAGAGTCAGCACAAACAGCAGACCTTGGGGCAGGACCAAAGACCTCATTTGATGGTGAGGTTGCCCAAGTGCATCGTGGGGCTCTCAGGCTGGAATTTGCTGTCATCCATCTGAATGGGATTAGCAAACTGTAGGAGAGGGTGACATTTGCCTGTTGATGCAGGGAAACAACAAATGGCCTGGTGTCTAGGCCAGCACAAACATAGTGTGGGAGCTACAGAGTGCCATCAGGCAGGACAACCCCTGCTCCAGCATCAGAGTTAGCATGGGGAACATCAGTTGTTCTTACAGCGGCTTGATGTTGCATATGGATGGAGAAGCTATTTGAATGAGGCTGTCAACATCTGCTGCAAGGATGAAAGCATGCTTTCCTATTGCATCTTCTCTATTCCAGAGAGCAGAGCAGAAGCTCCACTATGAGCCTAAGTCTTTTTGAGACACTTACAGTTCTTTCACACTGTAAGAACAAAATTATTTCCAGACTAACCATACGTATCTGAGGTGTTATCTAGAGCATACATTTCATTGCTTTAACGTTGATTAACGTGCTTCCTAGGCAATCTCAAAAAACAGATGCACATGAAGATGTGAGGTGAGATGAGTTAAGATTGTGATCTAGCGAGGTGGTGAAACACATGTGCAATGATGAGAGAGTTCCGTGGACTTTACTGGCTTCTGTATTTGATAGTCATGCAGATAAAACTTTCCCTCTTCAAAGGAAAGAACTGACTTGCAAAAATCCAACTTTTTACTAAGTAAAGCTGCTATAACAAAATCCTGCAGTGCAATGAACAGGCTTGTATCTACTGTATGGTCACACATGTTGTTATTGCCTTATCTCTAGAAAGTCATGTGCAGTTCTAGAATGACCCTTGAACTGGGAATTATGGTAAATTGTGTTCCTAAATTTACAGCAATATAGCAAAGATGGTTCGATATAAATATTTTACTGGAGAACAGCTTGAGTATTATCTGCATATGTAACATACTGAAGACCCTATCTCAAACCACAACAAGGACAGCCCCTGAAATTAAATTTGTGCCCTGGCAAAAAAAAGTGGAAATAAGAGCTCCTGAGCCCTTCACTTAGGATGTTAAGGATGCAGTGCTGAATTTGCTGTGTGATATATAAATATCACACTGAGAAACAATGCAAAAGTACATAGATGGAATCAGAAATGCATAGTAGTGGGTGAAGTGACACTCAGTATTTTGTGATTTATAATCTAGGTTCGGTGAGAACTGATTACTGATGAATTTCAGACCTGGCTGCTATTTGGCGGAGGGTGAAGCTCATCATCAGGGGAAAAATGTGCTGTGAAAGAGCAAGAAGAGCAGAGAGAGAACAGTTGAGTGTGAGTGGTTTCCCAAGTGAAAGGTTTCCCAGATGAAAACAGAGCCTGAGAGACTGCGGAAGTGGGGTGTCACAAGCTTGGAAGTGAAACTGGAAGTAGGGTCACCAGTGAAAAGGGTTTGGGAACGTCTGCTCTCTGATCAGCGATGGTGGTCAGAGAGCTCTCACGATGTGCAAATCCCTCTAAGTGAATGTTTTAACCACCAGGTCACGTTACCTTGCCAATCCCAATAAACTAAGGGTAACCGCAAGCCTCAAGAAGGGGGATCTCAGTCTGGGAGAAGGAGAGAGCTATATCCCAAAACAGTCAATAAACTGAAGGCGGAAAATCCAGATTCATTAGCAGGAATTTACATCTGTATGTCCTTATTCCGCAGAGAGTTTTTAAGCGCCAAGGTGCTGCTTATTCTTATATGYTCCTATGAAAAGTTTCAGTTGTAATAAATCCAAATTTTCCAGGAAAAGCATTTTGTTGTGAAAAATCTGCAAAATTACCTGAAATCACAGGCTTATTAAGAAAATGGGTATATTATTTCCAGGGTAGTGAGACTTTTTAACAATCATTCGATGACTCATTGAGATGTGAGAGTTTGTTAGCGCATGAGCACGCACTGACCACACAGGTCTTCTGGGCCTTGTATTCCTGAAGGGAGCCTGGTCTCCTAGTTTGTGTGGAGCTGCTGTGGAGATTTATGACCTGCTCTTGCCCTAGTCAGCATGAGGGTTTCATAAGCAACAAGTGTGGTCTCCATGTTCTCATACTTCCAGCTTTTTTTGGGGGGGGGAGATGATGACAGCTCCCTCTACGAATGCTATCTAGCATTTTCATGGTATCATTGTTTCTCAAGCTCATTTTGTGATCCAGTGCAAGCTTGCATCAAGGCATGTACATCAAGGCTGCACACCAGAAACATCATCTGCTTCTGAGCTGCCAATAACTTGAGAAAGAGTATCTAAAATAAGAAGGACCTATGTTGCTACAAAGTAAAGTTTAGTGCTTAGAGATTGGGGGAGCTGCCTATTTTCCTTTTGAGTGGAGAATGGGGATTTTCAGAATTTGCTTAGGATGCAGTTGGGTAGTGTTAGAAGTCTCTGGTTTTGGCTTTGGTCCCAGATGAAATCAGCTTTGAGCCACCAGCTCTACAAAAGCTCCCTATTTATTTGGTACATTTATTTGTTTTTAACTCTTTTTTTTTTTTTTTTAACAAAACTTCTATCCTTTTCTTTTTGTGTCCATAGGAGAAAGAACTGCTTTTATGGCAGCCACCAATAGAGCAAGGCGTGCAGCGGAGCAAACAGCGTGTTCTTCCTGTAGCATAAAGCTTGGCTCTGGTGGTGCTCCTGTATTCAGGTGGCTACATGGGTAGTGTATATCCTGCGAATGACTCAGATGACTGCAATTCTTAAAACATGTTATGAGGGGTTGATCTGAGGTGAACAGATAGASGAAGGAGAAATCATATGGCTCTTTGGACTAATTCTTTGAGGGTGATGTAGAAGTCATTTGCCTGCAGAGTTCTCCCTCTGGAAATGCTGAGTATTACAGTAAAATATTCTCAGAAGTTCTGCTAARCTTGTGAAAGACAAATGAGGGAGGGAGGCCTCAAAGCAATACAAGATGACCAACGTACCCTGAAAATCAGACCCTTCCTGATGTGTGTGTGAATGCAACCCAAAGACCTTTTCTGGTATGCCAAACTGCTGTCAAAACTCTTCCAAGTCTAGGATTTAGCTTGTGCATCTAGATCATCCTAGACTTGTTTCTACAGGAACAACCTTAGGCCTTCAGGAGCCTTACCTTCTAGCTTGCCCCATTCTGAGTTGCCTTCATCTCTTCTGGAGAACCAGAAGAGTTTCAGAAGAACTGATTGAGATTCCTGTAATCATTAATATATTTCTGTCTTGTTTCAGAGGTGCAGCTCCCCTGTTCTCCTGCCCTGATGTGATTGGAATGGGTGAATGGATTCAAGAAATGCTGAAATGGTGCATATCCAGCATCAAATACAATTTTAAGCCCTTACTAGTTGTCACTAGCCCAGACATTTAAGCGTGCTTGTAACCTCATGCATGCTGCAACAGAAGAGTCGAAGGTTCAGGACGATATTGGTGGAATGATTTTAACTCAATGTCCTTATTACTGAGCTGTTGATGGGCAATCTGTGCATGCAAGTGAAAAATGCGAGTAATGAATACGTCATGGATGCTCAAGTTCCTCTGTGTCCTGGGGCAAAAGCTCTGGAGATCCCGGAGGTTCAAGTAGCCCCGCACTTCTTGAGATCTAAAATTCGCATCTGCCTTCAATGGCTTGGACTTAACCTTAATATAAGCAACCACTTTGGCATGTTACACTGAGACTCTGTATCTGGATGGTGTTGCAATGTCCTTTGGGCTATGGGAGAAGACAGTGCGCTTGAAATATGCATGTTTGAGCAAGTTCTATGCAGCTTGCCTTTGCTGGAGCCTGACTTCCTTTCTTGGATGGAGCCAGAGATTTGCGGGCTCTAATAACATGGCAGCTCACCAACTTGGCATATAGAAATGAGAAGGGTGCGTCCCTGTTCCAGTTACATAAAAATGTCAAAGCGTGTGGAGAGCAAATGAAGGTAGCATGAAGACCCAGTTTATTTTCTTTCTTTCAAAGTGTATTGTGTTTCTTGCTGCTCAGAATGGTTTCATAATTAAAAACATATGGTGAAAATTTCTGGGTATCAGTAGAGAGTTGAGATCTGAACTCAGGTCTAATCTGGTCTACTTAATCCTGTGGCTGTCAGGTGAGTAAAACTTCTTGTAGCCTAATTTCTTGGCATTTAAACATAAGGAGCAAAAGAAATGGGCATAAAATTATGACCAGAAGAGCACTGGTGTAGGTGATTTCCTGGGAGGGATTGTTCCAACCTTTCCTCTGACAGACGCACCGCTGTAACTTCTGCTCTTGTGATCAGGTTCATAAAATGTGCCATGGAGCTGGTACGTAACCCACTGCTAGCCGTGTGATGAACTGGCTAACCCACTGCAATCTCAGAAACCCCAGACTATTACAGCATGGAGTATTCTTTGTTTTCCAGCTTTACCAACGTGCGCAGGATCGTGTTTCAGAGCTGTACCCTGTAGCCATGTGGACCAGATGTTTCCTTCTGACAGTGGGGAGGATTGAGACTAATGTAACTACAGGTTTTCAGGAGTGCAGACTTTAAAACAAATTATCAAAAGTTGCAAAATTTGTTGTAAAGCTGAGAGTTCATGTTTTACTTGTTGCTGTTGTTCCAAATGTAAAACCGGAGAGCACTTCAACGTCATTGTTACTGCACTTTTCCCCATGAGGAAAAGTGCCTTTGGCCTGCTGGGAATGACAAACAATACTGGCAAAAGGAAAGTCAACAAGGCTAAAATCAAAATGCTTGTATTTATAATTGCTTTTAGCGTGGTCCCTAGAAGGCTCCTGTAACAGATGCAGGGTCCTGTAGGGTTAGGTGCTATGCAGAAATAGAACAGAACACAATCCCAGTCCCTGAATGGTTCAAGTTATGTAGGAGTTCTCCACGGGCCAGATGACATCAACATGCTTGGAGACCATGTTACAGACATACTGTTTTTAACTGACAATCATTTTTAGACTTTTTTTCAATTGCAAATTAAATCTCTTCCATCTTGTCAACGGCTCATGGATGGCCACTGTAGAAGGTTCCCTTTTGTGAGACAAAAAGGCTACAAAAATAACAGAAGTGAATGTCTGCAGCTGAAGAAGTTTGGCTCAGGCTTGAAATGTTTGCTTTGGGTGGGATCCAGGCCCTGCTGAGGTCTGCAGGAGTTCTACTCTTGGCCTCAGTGGGGCCAAGCTTTCACCCTTGGAGATCATGTCCTGAGGAAGAATTTAGTCTAAAATAATTTTCAGAACTTGTATAGTTTGACTCAAATCCAAGTATTTTTTAAGACTGAGTAGCTTTGTGTTTCTGATTGACTCAAATTGCTCCTTTTAGCATCTTCCATCAGTGAGCTCCCAAAGAAGGGAGAAGGCTAACCATGTTCACCAGTGCAGCCCAGTATGTGTGGCCAGCAAATTGAGGGGAATGTTCATTTCCCTCAGCCCTGGTGAGGCTGCATCTGGACACAGTGCCTTGTTCTCAGCCAGTGAGGGCAAGAGAGACATCCACCAACTGGAGCGAGTCCAATGCAGGACCATGGCAATGGTGGGGCTGGAGGCCAGGGCGTACAAGGAGAGGCTGCAAGAGCTGGGCTTATTCAGCCAAAAGACGAGAAGGTGAAGGAGGATCCAGCTGCTTCTTCCAGTGCCCAAAAGGGTTACAGAGATGATGGGGTTAGACTCTGCTCAGAAGGGCACAGTTAAAGCACCAGAGGCACTAGCACAAACTGCAACAGGGGAAATGCCGGCTGGACCTCAGGAAACAGTCCTTCCCCGTGCAAGTGGTGCTTTTTGGGATAGGTCCCTGAGCAGTGGGGGATCTCCATCCTTGGGGATTGCCCAGACTTGCCTGGACACAGCCCTGAGCAACCTGCTGTGACATTGGCCCTGCTGTGAGCTGGGGTCAGACAGGAGACATCCAGGGGTCCCTTCCAGCTTAACTCTGTGATTTTAAAGTTATTAAGATTTATGTAAGTCTTTTTTCCTCAAAATAGAAATATATTGTTAGATTCTTTAGAGACTTTTAATCACATCTTAAAAATGAAATGGCCTCACTGATGAAGACTAGTGTGCGGAAATAGGACTGGTACCCCACAACTGAAAAAATGAATGATAACGTTTTTTCAAAGAAGATATATTGATTAGGATCAGGTGTGAATAAACCTGCTGCTAGGTTCCTATCCTAACAGCTTCTGTAATCATGTGAGCATAAGGCCTTCTTGGAGGGCTGCAAAAACCATATATTCTTGGTGTGAGATGAGGCTTGGAGCAGACATCCAGCATATGAGAAAGAGCCACCCAGATGTCACGGCTGGGATCTGGAGTATGGCTTAGAGTAGGGGTGTCTGGAGAGGACTTTACATCTTCCGGCATCCTCCACTGCAACCCACATGGATGAAGCCGTTTCAGATCCCCAGGAGCGGAGCTGCTTTCAGCTTGCTGCTTGYCCAGCCCTATCTCTTTTGCCTGACCCATTACAGCATCTATGCACTTAATGCTTAAACACAGGGATGTGTGAGAAGCTGTGGGTAAAACCCTTTGGTCTGTACTCCTGGGCTGCAAACTCTCCTCCACACCAGGCTGGGGGACAGTGCCTTTGGGGAGGTCCTTCCATCCCTTCTGCTCCTGCACCTGTTCAGCTCTGAGCTCTCAGCTTCAGGAAGGGCTGTTCTCATGAGGATGCTCCTGTGGGACTAGCAACGTTTTGAAAGAGGAAAAAAGAAATAGTAAAAAGCATTTAAATGTCTACTGTATCTGCATGCTCTTTTCCTGTTTTGGGTTATTTTTCCCCTAGGTCTTTTTTTTTCTTTGGATCCTGGAATCAGTGACTATAATATAAGGGTTATCAACCATAAAGAGATTCATTTAACTCTCTACTGAGCTGTGTTATCTAAAAGGTTGGGGGGGGGAGGAGTAGAAAAATAAAAACAAATTTGCAGAAATTGTTTTATATTTTTACAAAAATAATTTATTTTGGATAGGAGATTTTTTTTTTATATTCTCTGATTTAAAATAAAGCAATGAGAGGTCCTGCTGTGCCTCAGGCGTCCACTTCAAAAAAAAAAAAAAAAAAAGAGAGGCTAAAAAAATGGACCATCTGGAAGCTTGTACAGAATGAGTATGCCAGTGCCATTTGACATGTAAGCACATCCTTTGGATACATTTTTGAACACTCCTCAATCCACTGATTTTTTTTTTTTTTTTTTGTGTTCAATTAGTGGGAAAGTCTCAGAGTATGTTGCTTTGTTTGATTGCGCTGGTCACTTCCTATTTCATTAGAGACTGAAAGGGAGCACTGGGAAATTGCCTTTCTCTCTAGAAGCAGCTTACCTCCTGGGCTATGATTAGTACCAAAACCATCTCTGTGGAGAACAGAGGGTGAATAAAAGAGTTTTTTCTTTTTTTTCTTTTTTTTTTGTTTTGTTTCCCTGGCTGGTTTCCTCTGTCACCAGGACAGCACTTTGCATAGCTGGTTTCACTGTTTTGATGAGTGCCAGTTGCGCTTCCTCTCTTGTGCAGGGGGGGTGATGGATGATCTTGCCCTTGTGCTCTTCCCTTGGCCTTGCAGGCGTTGCTGCGGGCAGTGCTGTAACAGCTGCTTTTCCTGAGTTTTTGGGCTGAAACTGCTGCTGGGCATGGGGACTTCTCTAGGCGAACAAAATGTCAGGGGAGCCAGGAGCCAGGTGTTAGCGAGCTGGGCCTTTAACCGGCATACAGTAAGTTCTTTCTTGTCTCCCAAGATTTCTCAGGAAGCRTGGGATCTCCTTGTTTCCTGCAAGCCCAGGGGGTGGAGTGGGAAGTTGGTCGCTCCGTTGGGTTTTTCAGGTCCTGTTTGGCAGGCTTTGCTTCAGCGCTGCTTCTGCAATAGGCAGAAAGTCATCTCCCTTCCTGGGAAAAGGGATGAATCCAACGCACGCGTAATTGCTGTTCTTACGTTGCATGCTCAGATCTTCAAGTGTCAGACCCACACCTGCTCGTGGCTACATTTGACTTAACCCCTGTAAGGTGCTCTGTCACTGATAATTAAGAGACTGTTCAGGCACAAGGAATTAGAGCCCCATCATTATAAGCATCCATAGGGAAATAAAGCAGTTCTTACGTTTCAGAAATGCCAGACAAACCTGATTTTTTTGTTGGAAATTCTCATAACACAAGTGAGGTTGACTCCACCTCCTGAAAGAAGCTTTCAATGCTCTATGCAACCTCCATCAGGAGATGACTCTTGTTTTTTTTGGTAAGGACATTTGAAAGCTTGTGCAGTTTTCAGAAAAGGACAAGTGTAGGCAATTTTCCTCTTCTCAATGTGGCCCATGTAGAAAGAGACGAGGGACTAAAGGACATCGCAATGTCGTGAACGTTCATGCCGCTAACTGCTGTCGCTTTCGTCAGCCATATGTACAGCTGCGTTCTTTTTATAGTGCTGCATATGGCACTATCATAATTGAATTTTTCACAATAATTGATCTGACCTGTATCATTCTGTTCGCTTTAGCAGAGCTAATTCTAACAGATTGAGATTAGGACTAAAAATACGGTCCGGTTAGCAGAGGRACCATAAAGAGCCTGACTTCACAGTAATGATGATGCACAATCTGTTTCACCCAGTTAAGTTCATACTATTTATATGTAGCAAATGGTCAAGGCTGGTATCWGTTTTGCTTCCATTTATGTCTTCCATAAACTATGCTACGGGGGGAGCACATGGTGGAGGCCCTATGCTACAGATCATGTTAGTCCCCACATTCTGGGGCCTTCCCGTCTGTTGCTGCCTCTGGCCAAGGGAACATTGTTATTCCCTTCAGCAAGGTCAGCAGGTCTAGGGCTCTGTGGTTTATGACTACATTCATGTTGTAATAACACTATGGAAAACATGCAGGCAAGAGATTRGTTCTGTAACGTCCAAACCCTGGAAAGCGGGATGTGAAAGGCTTTTGTATCATGCAGTTAGCGTCATACCGCGAACTACAGAAATATCCGGGAAGGAAAAACTTGGAAAGGTGAGTGAAGTCTGGCCTTATATTTAGAGAAAAAACCCTCTGGTGGTCTCTGAATCTTCCCTTGCTGAAGATGAAACATGTCTCTTTGGTACAGATTCTCAAACAAAGAAATGGTGGTGGCAGACTGTGGACAACTGAGTACATTAGAGACTATCCTACAAGATTAGGAAGCTGCAAAAATAAGCTGTAGCTACTTTCTCCCCCAGAGCTCTCAGCTGCAGCTGAGAATCTAGACTAGACTTTATTTTTGGCAAGGGGGAAAAAAATAAATCTCCTTTGATACTGTGCAAAAAATGAAAGCAAAAGTTGAGCCCTGTGCCTTGGGCAAGGATCTCTTCTGTTGTGTAGCAGCAGTGTTTTAGAACTGAAATCCACTGTCTTTGATCACTGGTGGAAAAAAAAAAAGGACATAAAAGGGATTTATTGTGAAATAATGGATTTGATCCCCAGTAATCCTTTCTTTGGGATTAAACTTGGAATATTATTTTTATGATCCCTGGAATTAGACTATGCTGGCGTAACATACCAAAGCATGTGAGTTTAACTGCAGGATGAGGTCAAGCTGTGAATAGAGCTGAACGAATTACTTGCACAGAACAAAACAGCTGATGAATTTACAATTCTATTTTGGATTGTGCAAGATATATGGACAAGCACGAAAACAGCGAAAAAAACCCACCCAACAACCCAAAATGAAACCAAAAGGACCCCAGAACCCCATTTCTTCACAGCTGCAAGCACATTCAYGCTGTCGGGTTTGCTGAAAATATTGGCTAGAACTTCTGCTTTGGGTACTTTCTGCCTTTATGAATTACAAGCTGTATCTGCTTCTGATGGTATGACTAAGGACACGAGACTCTAAAATGTCTGTGCAAGCTTGCTTTGTGCAGATACTTGTATCTCCTCACAACGCCTTCCAGAGAGATTTGGCAACCCTGAATTTCTCTGCCCAAACAGTGCCCACATACACAAGTTTTAGGTCTCGCAGCTTGCAGTTAACTTGGCCAGATAATTGCTGAGAAGCTTTCTTGAGCAGTTTGTTTATAGGCGTATTAAAACAAAATAGGTACAAAATGTGCTGAGGATACTTGGTATGTAACTTTGAGGTCTCAGATCTTTCACAGAGAGCTACTCCAAGGAACTTATCTCAGTTTCCCTGCCAAATTTTAACTTTCTGCACTGGAGGTGGGGCTACAGATGGTTTTTAAATGGGGGGAAAGATCTTCCGTGTTATGCTTTGGAATGGCTGACATTTAAAAAAAACAAAAGCTGTGGGATAGAGAGCAAGCTATGAAAAGGGAAAAACATTCCTTGCCAGTCCCGTTGCTGGTTTTGCTGTTGGGCTAACATCTTCATTTCTGGTTGCGTAGGTCACATCTGCAACTGAACCTTGGTCACACTCCCAACTTCTCCCTGACCTCGGGAACTGCTGTCTTACAGAGACATAGGAAATGTACATGAAGAAAGGAATGAACCCTAGAAACCCGGCATGCCCTTTGGGAACAGGGACCATGTTCATCTGATACCCTAGCTTCTTTTCCAGKATCCTGGCAGTGATCTCCAGTAGTTGCATTGCTTTGGGAGAGACTTGGGTTGCTAGTAGCCATTCCTTTGGGATTTTGGAGCCTTATAATATCTAAGTTAACTACAAAACATCCCAGACTTTACCTCTTCTGACATGTCAATTATACTCTTCAGATAGCGAGATCCTAAGCTTTTGCATGGAAGCTTGGAGCCCTTTTGAACCATACCCCTAAACTTAACCTACTTCTGCATGTTTCAGGCTTGATATTTTGGTCGCTTGGGGCCTTCCTGCTCTTCTCTCAAAATCTGCAGACACAAGACTGCCTGCTCTGCCTTGAGAGTTGCTACTGCCAGTGGTGCTGTCTTTGCCCTCCTGAAACCTCTGGGGATAGAGTTGCTGTGCTGGCTCTCTGCGCTCAGAAAACTCATGGGGTRGATTCCCATTAAAACTCATTAATGGACTCCCATTAAAACTTCTGCTGCTAGCGTGGGCTTCCGTATCAGAAAATGTGAAACTGGGCAAAGGCATGCCATATAATCTCCTAGGAGGTAGCCAGTGACTACAACCTGTTTTCTGAAGGTAAAGTAATGTTGTGTTTCTTTTGTGAGACAAAAGTGTTAATTCTTTCCATTTTTGGTTCTGAGAGAGAGATTTACTTTTCCTTGCAGCAACGTATATTGAAGGGTTACAAGTGGTGCATGAGGAGTTTGGAATAAATCCTGCTTGGCTGATATTCAAAAGCTTTTCTTGAGTACACTGTGTCTGATTATTGCTGCTGACAGCCTTGTACACAGTGTACCGCAGACACCACTCCTGTATAGCACCGTTATATGCCACCTGGCAAAATTACTGGTGTAAACTACTGAGTTTCAAAGACTGGCATGTGAGTTTCTCCCTTGAAGTCCTTAAGAAACGGCATTAGAAATGATTCAGTTGTACAGCTTCCTGCTCTGGGGTGGATGTGTTCATGTGTGCGTCTTGTCTGCTGCAGTTTATATGAAGCTGATAGCTTTTTGTACTGCTGATGGGAGCGCCCCGTGGGACCTCCGCACCCTCSTTACGAGCGTTCCCAGGGCTTCAGTGCTCCACCCTGCTTTTATCTGTACTGCCTGAAAACGTCTGATGGAGCTTCCTTCCTTTTCAGCCCCATTGGGCAGTGCTACCCGCACTTCTAACTTCTCTACCACAAAATTCGACTCTTGAATATTTCCTGGCCTTTTTTTCGTTCCATGTGCCTTCTTCCCCCTGCCTCCCACGCAAGCCCTTTGACAGAGYGCACCCTCAGCAACTCTGTGGACAATGCAAAACTAGGGGGAGTGGCTGAGATGCTGAGAATAGCAGAGCTTCAGTCCAGAGGGACCTTGAGAAACTTGGGGATTGGGCCAACAGAAACTTCCTGAAGTTCAGCAAAGAGATGTGCAAAGTCCTGTATTGGGGGTGGAATAACCCCATGCACAGATGCAGGCTGGAAACCAACTGGCTGAGCAGCTCTCCTGGAAAGGACCTTGGGGTTATAGCAGACGCTGTGTTGAATATGACCCAATGTCTTCTCTCACAGCAGAAAAGGCAAACCACATCCTGGGCTATGTTAAGAGCAGTGTGGACAGTAGATTGAAAGAAATTATTTCCTCCTCTATTCAACGCTGAGGAGGTCACATCTGGATACTGTGTCCAGTCTTGGGCATCCCTGTTCAAGAAAGGGGAAATCCAAGAGCAGCTTGCAGCAACTTGAAGGGCACTTACAAGGTGGTGGRGCCATCTCTTCTCAGTAGTGCCAGACAATATAACAAGAGACAAAGGTGTGGCTTGAGACATTTATGTTGGACATAAGGAGAAACTTCCTCATTACAAAAAACTGGAGTGATGACGTCTGGAACAGTTTCCAGCTGAGGAACAATTAAACCATCTTGGATTTTTCAGCCCAGAAAAAAAATGGAACAAATGTTCACCAACTCTCACAACACAAGAGATACTCCAATGCAGCTAGCAAGCGGTGGGATCAGCGCTGACAGAGGGCATGGCTGGTGCGTGGAGTAAATCTGTGGAACTCTCTGCCAGAGGATGCCAAAGGTGCTACAGGTTTACACGGGCTCAAAAAGAGATGGGATGCCATGGAAGCCATGGAAGAAAGATCTGCTAGGAATATACTAAAGGAAAAAAAAAATCTGCATAGGAAGCTGCTAATTATGCTGATACCACCTCTAATTCAGTGAAGTACTTGAGCTCCAAGTTTATGGATTCTGGTAGAGCTTTCTGGGGATATATAGCTACATGCTTGCTCTGTTCTTCAGTAATAAGTATCTGTTACTGACTGCTGCTGAAGGCAGGATAAGGATACAGGTTTGAGCTGCAGGGATTGTTCCATTCTTCAGCATCTTCCTGGGAAGTCCTCCTTCAGCGAGAAGTGTGGCAGATGGATGGAAATGTGCCCATGTTTGCACAAAATTCGGAGGAGCTGTTGGAGGTGGAGGCTTGGGATGGTGCACAGGAAAAACTGGACAACAGAATGTAGGTGTTAGCCCCATGCCCTGATTCACACTCAGCGGGGCTGGGAGAAGAGCTGTTTTGGAGAACTTCCTTCAAGATCTCCCCACCCCCATTGCCAAATCTCCTGGAAGTCAAACTCTAACTTGGTGGCTATGGATGGGATTTGTTCTTCTTTTGGCTCGGCAGAGAACAGCTTGGCACTTGAGTCTGTAGGAACCCTCCAGTCAGCTTCATTGCCTTTTCTCCTGTGCTCCTGTGTTCTTTAAACCTACAGCCTTTTGTGCTTTCCCCTCAAAGATAAAGGAATGCAAAATGTGCAAGCAGCTTCCCTGGAGCAGAAATGGGAATTTCTCTTTGGATGGCAGAACCAGGCTCTGTTTTCTTGGCCCTGCACATCTTGTCTTTCTTTTCTGCGCATGTCTCACTTCAACAGGAAGAACAGCTAGCTTTGTCCAACTAGCTTCAAGATAGTTTCCTCAGCTAGAGCAAACTGTGTGTTTGAGTCCCATAAGCTGAGATGGGAAGTGAATCCTGGGCTTCAAGGTGAACACCCCACGCAGTAGCCCATGGTGGGAAAGGGGCAGCTTTGACTCATCCTGTGCTCCTGTTCCCTAGGCAGGTCCCTATAATGTGCATAGGGGACTGATATTACCTATAGAGACACTCAGGTCCCTTTCTGGTGAGGTCATCTTGCACTTGTGATCATGTCCAGAGGTCCACGGAGCAGTCAGGCTAGATATGGTGATGCTGAACACCTCAAGGTTATAGCGCACATCTTGTCCTCTGGCCCCAGTGTGTTACATGCACATCACACCAATGATCAACACAGTATGTCCTGCATGACTTGTGCTACACTCGTCCTGTGTTTTGTGGGCAGGCAGTACAGCTGTTGGAGGGCTGGATCTACACCCAGAGAGATTCTTGGCCTCAGTTTTCATAGCAGAGAGCACTCTGCTGTAGGAAAGTAATGATTTTTACTATCATCACTGGCAAAACCAAAAATGTGCCAGTGATAACTTTTTTCTTTTTTGCAAAAGATCCCTATTGCTCTTTTACAAAAATTGCTCCCTAACCTGAGCAAGCAAGTTGCCGCCAATGCCGCTTAAATTAGCCTGCTCAAATGAAAGCTTTTGGGTGAAATCCCAATTTGGCTGAAATCAGCAAGAGAAATGCATGTTGAGCTTACTAGGAAGTATCTATTATCGCAGTCTTGCTGCGCAGATGTTTCAGCTGTACTAATTTGCTTTGGAGATATGGGCACTGACTCTGCAAGCTGATCTTGTGACCAGAGCCAAGAGGACTGAAGAGCAGGAGGGGCCTGTCAGCAGGTCTTGGATGGAGGTCACAGAGAAAAAGTGTTGGTTGCTTTCTTGCCCATCAACCCTTTTTTTGGTAGTGGAAAGGTGGTTCTTGAAGGTAAACATAACTTATTTATCTAGTGAATTCTTGTTTGAAAAAAGAAAAGGAGCGAGAGGAAAAAGTGAATCACAAACACTGCCTTTCAAATGTCTGTGTTATCAAATATTTGGAAGTTTGGGGACTGAAAGTAAGGACTGGAGCCACATGTTTTCATTAGCAACCACAGCTTGACAGACCAATGCGCATGCAAAGAATTCAGTAACTGGGCTCAGTGGCAGTGTCAAGCTCCCCTCATGTGCTAAGCTGTATTTTATTCAAAGTATTATGGAGAAGGTACAGATTTTTCATCTTTATTTGATTTTTAGAATTGGGCTCTTCGATCCAAAATTCCTTATCAGCAGAGTGCTGGAGTTTGGGAATTTTCCTGGAGTTGATGAGTTAGTAGCATACTTGCATTAGGGATTTGTGCCAATGTAAGTTACATCTGTAATGAAGGGTCTGCAGCTCATGGTTTGGGATTTCCGGAATAAAGACCACACAACAACTATCAGCTTCCAGGGAAGTCACTCCTTACTGGAAAACAAAGCACATAATTGCCTTGAATTCAGCTTAAGCAATATTAATAGAGGAAAAGCACAGTCACAGCTGTTGGGGAGAATCCTTTGGCAGCTCTTCAGATTTTTGAGGTAAATCTCTTCCAGCTTCCCAGCCTGGCATCCCAGTTTTTTAGTGTGTGTTTCTCCAGCAAGTTTGTGCCTGGCAGTCTACTCTAGATTTACAGGGCTTGGGTTATAACCTAGCAATATGATAGGTATGATCTATAACCCATCATGACCTTTGCATGAAGCAAAAGGACGCCATAATTAGATGATCTAGGTTCACACCTGGTCAAAGGAGACAACAGTGGCGTTTGCAAAGCACAGCATATTTTGCTGGAGTATGGTCTTTTGAATACCTCTGCACTTGTCATTTTTGAGTAGCTGGGAAAAACTTAGCCTAGGTATTGTTTCATCAAGAGACGGAAGGGATGTATTTATGGTAAGGGCCCTCGTTTGTCCCTTAGAATACCAGTGTGCACAAAATTTCTATATACATAGGACCTAGACAGAAAGCTCTTTTTTATAGTAGGTATTGAATATTCAGCTGGTGAGAGCATGCACAGGTGGAACTCTTCAAGTTCACTCTTAACGTCAGGTTTCTAGCTGTAAACACACTTGAGAGTGAATATATGGAAGACTGAGAAAAACAGGGCAGATTGTGGATATTGAATGATGTAGATAAAAAAGGCCATAGAAAACCTGGAAAAACTGTGGATATGAATCTGTGAAGATACATTCTGCTGTTGAGAAAACTCAGCAAAGATTCCCAAGTGTACTGTTTTTCTGAAACATAAGGGCATTTCTCTTGCTTTGTTTCAAAGAATTGTGCTGTAAAACAAACAAAATTCAACTTTACTTTACTTTTTAGTTTGTTAATGTACGCAGCAAAGTTTGTGCAAGTGGAACATAGTTTATACCTATAACATAAAAGCCACTGGAACACAGGGGTTTTAAAACCTTGGAACCATGTATCCAGCCATTGCATCTGCTGTTAATACTTATAATAGTAAAGAGAAGCATTAAATAAATTCCTTTCTTCTTCTCCTAGTGGGAAATCTCCACTGGGTGACTGTCTACTTTGTCCCAAGATTTTGCCAGATTCACTTCTAGCCAAAGACCTGTTGGAACCCCTCTGTCCCTGCCCATCCCACAGTTGGGGGCTGCTTGCAGACCCTCCCAGCCTCCCCGTGGCCCAGACCCAGCAAGACCAGCTTCCTCCCAGCTCGTCCTGGATCAGGTGCTCCTGGCTCCGACCAGCTTAGTAGAAGATTATCTTTGGCAATCTTTCTACTGCCTCCATTTCTGCTTCACATGATCAGTAGGGGACTCACCTAATGAAAAGATACACATCTCATTATGCCAGCACTTACTAGTTCCAGGCATACCAGCACAAAGACATCCAGGAGGATCTCACTGAAGTACATAAGTCTTTGATTGCTTGATTTTCTTGGATGCAAAGGAGAATTTTCCCTTCCAGCAATGAAGCCAGTATTCCCCAAGTGCTGCATGCAGTTTAGAAGAGCTTTAGAGATCTCTTAGAGATGTTTTACACACTGTGGGCTTGGCAGGCTTCTCATTATAATCATGCAAATCTCTCTGTACTGTTTCAGCAATGCCTCCTGGACCGGTTGTGATCATCTCTCAGGGTGGCATCTTATTTGTGCATGCCTGAGCCTTGGTGTCTGCCAGACACACTAAATGTGGTTAACTGCAAAGAAACTCACTGTTCTCTCACATTTACCGTTTATCACAAGGTAAGATTTCAAACGCTTTGAGATGATTGTGGTTTCTGCCTAAGTGATGTTTAAAATAATGATGTTGTGGAGAAAGACAGTGTATTTTGAAACCGGCTAAGTCTCACTTGTCTTCTGACTTGTGGTTCTTGGAAACCCCTTTTGATCATTCCCCTCACCCTGCCTAACAGACAATGGTGGTTAATGGAGTTGCAGCTGATTGCTGCTGGACTTGCTGTGCCCTGTTTCTACCCTGCTTCTCTCTCTTTCTGTTTTAAGCATATCCTGCTTAAGTGTGTCTTTACAAGTGAATCACCCAGCCTCCAGCCCCTCTCTTTTCATTGTGGGAGCTCCCTGCATGGAGAAGTGGTGTTCATCTGTTTTTCTTCTCAAGTTCCGAGATGGTTTGAAGGAGTCATGTACATGCACTTGGCTGGACTGCAGATACTGCCTCTTTCCTATCCAAGAGGTTAAAAATAAACCAAAAACACCCCAGACACAATCAACAGTTGAGTACAAGTTCTTCTAGGGCCTCAGCAAATTTGGGACCCACGGGCTGCCAATCCTTGGGGGAGGGCTTGACCTACAAGGATGCATCCAAGGCAGTGACATTGCCGTGAGCTTCCTCTGGGTTATGGATTTGTCCCCGCACCATGCCCAGCATGTGGTTTGTAGTTTACACTGACATCTCACAACTCTTCCCCCCCTCCACCTTTGAAGAGCAGGGTAGCAGGGTAGGGGCCAAACTGTGCTTCAACCAAGTGGTCATTGACTTCTCTTTCGCCAGAAGTGTGGACTGCTATGTTATATCAGTTCAAGAAGGCTAGTTCCTTTCATTTGATTGCAGTCTTAGTCCCTGAGAGTTCCCTGGTGAGTATTTGCTTTGTTTGAGAGCCTGAGACAATATTAAGAGAGGAACAGACTGAGGGTTTGAGGCCTACTGTTGCACCTTTCTTTATCATTTCCCAGCAGATGTCCAAGCCACTTTGGTGACTGTGAACTGTTTCCGTGTGTTCTCACCTTCTCAGGGCCTTCACACTAGTGTATCCGGATTTCTGCATAGGAGGTGCTGAGGTATAGGAGAAAGGATTGGAGGTGGCTGTCCCAAATGCATTGACCTCTGCTTGCTTTCTACTGCAGAAGAGAACCAACTAGGATTTAGTTCTCAATGTCAGTCAGATCCTTCTTCCCTTGTTAACTGCATTTGTTGCTCATTTATCCTGCCAAACATCCAGTTTATAGAAAGATTTGGTGGAGGGGTGTGGGAAGGAGGGAATCAACCTGGGAAAGACACAAGACGACTTTTTTGCTTGGGAAAAATGAGAACATCCCCTTGCCTTCCTCCAACCATCTTTTCCAGGTAGGGATTCCTCTTCCTCCTCTCCTTGTGTGTTTGGACTTTGGTGCATGAAAGTTGATCCTTTCTACCTTCCTGAAATTTCCTCATAGCATGTTTGTAAGCTGGACTGTGTATAGCAGTCAACAGCTATCCCTGAACTCAAGGGAAGACCAGACAGACTCTCCTGTCCATCATCCAGTGGATATTTATCATCTAGCTTGGGGAATCACCACACATCATGGCAGTGGGTCACTTTTGGAGTTCAGCCATATATATAAATCCAAGGATGAGGGCTTGCCTCTGTAGCTCTTCTGCAATGTAGGTATGGCATCAGTTTTGAAGTTAGCCCAAGCTCTCAGAAAAGGGCTGGATGCCAGAGTTTTGACAAGAGATTAGAAGAAATCAGTAAGACTAAACTTTGAGAGTCCTTTTTTATGTATAGGGTTGGCTCATTGCCTCCCTCACAACTGTGAGGAGCAGATGGGAATATGGACCTTTGGAGATGGGTGTGCTTGTGCTACTGTAGATAGCCCCTTGCAGTTCATTCCTGTTCTCCTCGGAAGATGAAAGAGACAACCCTGCCTCTTGTGGTTTTATCTCCTGCAAAATTTTGGGAGCTGAAGTCGGGAGAAAGATTTCTTTCATTTCCAAAGAAATCTTTAGCTTTGGCTTTTATTTCTACTCTCACTTGTTTGGCTCTCTGGGTTTCTCCCACACAAGACAACTGTTGCTTGGACCAAATGCAGAGGCTACTGCTTGCTCAGAGCAAGAGGAGGAGGAAAATCTGAGTGCTGTTCAAGGAAAAATAACATTTCAACGTCATTAATAGGCATCTATTGTTTTCTGTATCAAAGCTCTGGTTCCATTTCACTAGATCCAGAACAAATAAAATACTATGAGCTGTATGCAGTTGCTTTGCATTCTTTCCATTCTTTTTTTTTTTTTCCACTGCAAGTCAGAGTGCTGAGGTTCTTGGAGAGGCTGAAAAGAGAAGAGTTCCCAATTTCCATGGGCACACAGAGTACCAGCATCTGGACAGAGTTACAACAAGCAGAAACTATACATAGTGTTTATGGTTATAAAGAATCTCAATTTCTTGACCATATGAGGCATTCACAAATTCTGTGAGAGAGAAAAAAGTCTAAACTTTTCATTAAAAGTGACTGATAGAAGAATAAAGAAAGACTAACAGCTGGAAACATATCATCAACGTTAACATCAGCTTTGCTGGCTGGAGTGAAGCTTGCCACATCAGGCATGTGGACATGTGTCAAGATCAGTATATGCCATCTCAGATTTCACCTGCTCTAGAAATCATAGAAAAACATGCATTGTTTTGGTGGCAGGACAGAAGAAAGATCACAGAATCTGAAAGGATGAAGCTTGTGTGTGAATCTGTGGGTATTACCTCTCCCTTTCAACTCAGGGTAGAAGAAAATCCTGGAGGTTTGAGAGTCTAGGTAATTTGTCTTGTTGAGACCACTGAGACTTTGCCTGCAAATTTGTGTTTAAACTACAGCTGGAGATGCTATTACCAGCAGTTAATAAAAAGGGCATTTTTGTTTTCCAAAGCAAAGGCACAGTTGCACCTAAGGAAAGCTGTATGGCTGACCTTCACTATCTTTCAGCAGCTCTACTAATGGGCAAGTCCCTGCTCTTCTTACCAAGCTTGGTGTTCCTGCCCCCTTTCTGGCAGCTTTGAGCCCTATCATATTTTCTGTGGTGAGAACTGCTGTTGTAAGCCAAGCAGCATCGCCTTGTGTGTGACTATGCATGAGAGCACTCCTTGAGGGGGCTGCTGCAGATCATTGACTTTCCAGTGTGTAACACGAATCTTTCTGAGCTGCAGGCTCTCAGGCTTGCTGAAAACTGGCTGCTCAGTTGAAGGCTTCGTCATGGAGGTGGAAAGCCAGCAGACCATCTGCAGAATGTTTTTGCTGGGCTGTCAAATTATGAAGACATGTTAGAGCCTGGCTGGACTCCGTCTTCCCGATGGCGCAGTTGTTCTTGGTGTGCCTCTTTGTTGAGTGGCTCCTGTGTGCCTCAGTAAGTTGGATGTAGGTCCAAGGTATCTGCGTAGCTTTGACTGGGATGATCTCTGTGGGTACAGATATGTTACGCCTTGACCAATCAACCTCCTGTTTTGTACTTCTCCCTTATTGCAGAATGAGTCACACTGGCCCAGCTAGCAAGAACCACGACCAGTTCCCCTCCTCTGTTATTTTTAGTGTCTTCTTGCTGCATGCACTAAAAGCGAGATGCCATTAGTGTTTTACCTATGGTGCATTTCCCTTTTTTTCTTGTTTAAAGGCTGATGTTCTGGTTTTGCCTGAAGAAACAAGACTATCCTGTTCCTTTCACTCTTGGAAGTGGTTCACTTTCCTATTTTTTTGGGTTAACCTCTGAATTTTTTGTCACGTTGCTTAGCCGAGTGGCTGAAATGTTGAGTATTATCCTGTTTTCAGTAAATATAGATCTGGATTCTACTCAAGAACTATCCAAAAGGAACTTTCTTCATTAAAAATGACCTCTTAGAAACCGAGTGTGGGCAACTGCCCCAGGCAACAGTGTCTGTCCTAATCTGTTGCATGTTCCAGAGATAGATAGATACCACATCTAAAGGGAATATAGAAAGGCAAAAAATCCTGTCAAGAAGACTACATGTCCATAAGCCAAGGGACTTCTTGTTCTAAAGAGCTAGAGCTCTATGTGGCATCAGCTGAAGAAAATTCAGGGGAAGAAAATGGGTGCTTATGTTGAATGTACAGTCTGCAGAGTAAACTGGAGTGAGGCCCGATGTACAGGATGCATGTTATCTCTATAAATAATAAAAAAACCTGCCACCTTTGATGGTGTCAGGCTGAAAAATGGCCTCAACTTCAGCAGCATGTGAAAACCAGGAGGGTCCTGGCTGCACTGGGGAGGTTTGTCTTGGCTTGCAGCCTGCCTGGGCTCCCTTCCCAGCAGGGCCAGGGTGCTCTGATGGCCTGTCAGTCCCTCAGTGCTGGTGTCACCCCAGAATGAGCAGGGTTTCCCAGTTCTCCGGGATGCCCGGAGCATCACAAGGCAAATGGGAGGTAGCTCTCAGTGAGGTGGAGGCCACAGCCAGCTCTCTGCAGACTTGTGGGAGAAACTGGATCCGAGCCTACTGATTTCAAGGTATTCTTAATAAATCATATTTAAAATACTCCACAATAAATAGCAGAAGATGGAAAGCATTTCTTCCTTCTCATAAACCGTTACCCCATGTATGTGTTTTATGCAGTAAAATGTGGGAACCTGAAGAGTGTACAACAAGTCTTAAGTTTTGTTTCCATTACTCATTGTTTTAGTTTTACGTAGTCATTTTTTCTTGCCTAAATGGAACAGTCTTTTGCTTAACTTTGCATGATGGACCTAATTTCTTTCTGTGGCCTGCTGACTTTGGAAGCAAGGTCACAGCTTGCTGATCTAGCAAGCCCTGAATTTTCTTTTCCCCAGCCCTGATTATACAAAATAATTCTCAAACATACCTACCTCATGACCTCAATTTAGATAATCAGTTTGATTAAAGAAATAGTTTTCACAGAGAGAAACATGCAGCTTCAGGGTGATTCTGCCCCTTTCAGCCCCATTAGTGCAGTAACAGAGCAAACCACAATGTGCAAAGCACTGCAGGCAATCAGAAGTGTGGTGTGAAGCCGTCTAAAACAAGCAGCCGATCAAATGCAAAAATCTAATGGTGGAATAATTGCACGATAGAAGCAAAAATGTTCATTACTAGATAAGTACTTTCCTCTGGACTGCAGCAGGATTGCCTACCTGTCAAGGGGGTTCTGACATTGAAACAAGCTGTTTCTTTGTATGGAGGTGGTCTCTGAGCTCCTGCATTCGATATTCAAATGTTGCGGGTCTAATTCTGTTTTCATTTTGTGCAAAAAGCTTGTTAAAAGCATGAAGACCAAACAGTTATGTGTAGGAGGCCAAACCATTGCTCTGTGTAAATCTGCAGGGCTCAACTGGAGTCAACAGTTTTATGTCAATACATTTGTGGCAGAATGTTTTCTATGTTTCCTTGCCTCATTGACATATATTTGTCATGTATTATGCCACTCTCTAGTTTAGTTTATCATGCAATAAGGGCCACACTAAATAGCATCAAGACTGAAAATGTTTTTAAGGATTTGTATTTCAAAAGCTTATAGCAGCCCTTGTCCAGCATGCTTAAAAGAGCAATGAGGTCTTGCTGAAGAGGTGCCTTGTGGCAATTCTCATGAAGGTGTTGTTGTGCACAGTTGCGCGAGACTGGAATATTTTCTCTTGCTGTATTGGTAAAGGCTGCGGTCTAGCCTCTCTCCTCTGGCTTAGTGAGTGGAGTGTAAAAAAAGACAACCCCCCCCCCCACCCCAGTCTCCCGACCACTGTTCCAGGTCCTCTTCCTCCCCTGTTGAATCAGGATGCTCTGTCACTTGGTCTTTTGTGCTGAGTAGCACTTTTCTCTGCTGAGCTGGCTCTTCTGCCTTCCCTGAGGACTTTGTGCTGTTCATGCAGATGGTGATGTCAGCTTCTGACCCAGGCTTGGCTACTGCCTTGGAGAGGACCGTGTACCTGAGAAATTCTACTTCTGCCTCTTGTCCAAACTTTGGATGAAGTGTGAGGTCTGAGATTTGGCATTTCTTGCTCGAGCAGCTGGTGAAGGCTTCCTCCAACCGTGGAGCTGGCACTGATCACAAGGTGCTGGCTTTGGCCCCTTTGGAGACTGCTGGTGTGAGTTTACCCTGGGGAAGATCATCTCAAAGCTTTCCTTGGGGCATCCATCTTTGGAGGGTGTTGTAAAGCTGCTATCTCCAGGATCTGCTGTGGAGTCTCACCCAGCTGTTTGGGCTATTCTTTTCATGCAAAGAAGTTCTCTTTGGTGCCTATCTGTCTGTTCAAACCTAAAACAAAGTGCTGGAAAGTGACATTCAGGACAGTCTACATACAATTGGCATCTCCTGTAATGTCACAGAGAGAAGCAACTGCTCTTATCCTTCCTCTCCTTTGTTTGGCTCTATGGCTGTCTCATGGAAATCTTTTGGCTCCCTTTCATGGCGGCAGTGCTGTGGGTCATGCTCAGCATTTGCAAATTCATGTCTTCCCTGGTGACACTGGAGTGCAGCTTGTGCAGTGGCTCTGGAAGGAGAGACTGGTTTTTGTTCCTGAGTCTGCAGGACCTGCTTCCATGCATCCCACTGACATGTCCATCAGTGTCATCACTGGCTGTTGACCAGCTGAGTGTTTGCGTTCCTGCTTGGGTTGCCTGAGGGATCATGTGTATCCTGGAGATCATAGAAATAGGTTGTAATTATCTTCAGTGCGAAATGATCTTGCTACTTCCTTACCTAGATGACTGGTGAATGGCAGGAGCATCTAATACTGAGGGGCTGTGTGCATCTGGGCAATGGTCACTGTCTCTAATGATCTTGGCTTCTTCATCAGAGCTGAGGGGCTGTCTCCTGCTCCTGTGAGTTTGGCAGAGGTCGTGGGAGCAAACATTGATTCCTGCAAAAGGATGGCCCTCACTCTGAAAGATAATGTGTTGATGTCTTAAAAATTGAGTCAGATCCCACTTGCCCTCAGGAAAACCCTGTAGAAACAAATTTTTCAGATGTGCTCAAATCCTGCTGCTCCTATTAAAGCTCACTTGATGCAAAGGAACACAGTGAGAAATTTCCAGGGCAAGTTCCCCCAAACCTGTAGCAGTTGCTTGAAAACATCATGCAGATATGAATGCATCCATTCTCATGAGGCATGGAGATGAGAAGAAAATGTAAGATGCGTAGTCATAATTTTCATGGGTATAGGTTGACATGGAAATCTTGTTATGTTACTGACTTAATAGTTTCTTATTCCCATATGGCTTCTATACAAGCTTTGGGAGATGTATTACTGACTCGAAGGGAGGCTTTCTGTTTACTCTCAGGTAAGCTAATATCAGTTTAGGCCCTTTCTTTTACCCAATCAGTTTCTTTTTCAGCAAATTTTATTCTTTCTTTGACTGTAAAATTCACCTCTCATGTCGTATCCCTTTTAAAAAACTTAGAGTGAGCAGGCGGAAGAATAATCTTCTTTCTTCTGCAAATTTCTTCAAAGACAGAAATCACTTTATTTACACTCCTTTGCAATTCTCCTAGAAACTTTCCTTGGGAAAGAACTAGAAGGATGCATAGTTTGGGTCAATAAACTAATTTTTTGCTGCTTGCAGAAGGTATGTTGTGGTGAGGACTTTCTGCTGCAATTTCTATCCATGGGGATCTGGATGGAAACCCATAGTCCAGCCCAAGTGAAAGATGGCTTGGGACAGAATTTCTTCAGTTTTGAGGCAGGTATCGGGGGAGAGATTTCCAGCCCCACATCATTCTTCTCCACCAGTAAGCTGTGCCAGTGCTTTCCAGGCATGGCAGTGGTATGGTCCTTAAAGGGAGCTTGCTCTGGAGGCCAGTGGGTGCAAAAGTGACTTTCTCTCTGGGACAAATGCAAAGAGCTGGTGAAAGATTGTGGCGGTTGAACAAACACTATGCTGGGAGTTTGTCTGTTTTTTTTTTTTTTTTTTTGCAGGCCAGCAAGGTGAACTATCTACAGGAGCTGCACGGGGACAAGTTTAGTGCCCAACATCTTCAGGTGGGCAGGAGCATCCACCCATCCATTCACACATTCAGGGTGTGTAGTAATGTAGCGCTCAAGGACAGTGGCCCAGGAATATGGAAATTTTTTTTTCTTTTTTTTTTTTTTAAACAGAATAACAGTACTGGAAGCAGCTGAAGGCAGGAGAATTAACAAGTGGTGGGAGACGTAAGACCAGTAAGTTCACATTGATTCACCTTTAGACATCTTGGAAACATCTTCCTTTTAAACTGTAACCTTCAAACCTTTTGTTGTCTGTTGAGGTCTCAAAAAAGTAGTAAAACATAAAAGCCCTTAAAGCCCTTTGGATCCTGTTTACTCAATGACTCTTCATGCTAGCTGTGAAAAGTCTGAAACAGGTCAAACCTTAGAGGCTGTAAATGACAGAGACAAATAGAAGGGTATTTAAAATTATTTTAAAATATGAATTGAAAAACATTTTAAAATTAAAAGGTGTTCATTTATTCATTTTGTAAATTTTATGCAGTATTAGTCCCTGCATGAAGTTTCTGTACTTTGAGTTTTTATACGTATGCAACTTTGCAGATTTATTTACGGTGACATTTCAGAGCATGCTCTCCTCTCTCTAAATCATTGTATATTGATGTCTGCTATAGGAATCTGTGCTTATAATTGAATGAAAATTCACTTATTGACAACATAAGCATCAAAGCATTATTTAAAAAAAGTAATTAAAGTATCCAGGGGAGGTCCTATCCACAGACTGAAGTGCAGTCAGGTCCTGCTGAAGCTCTGGGCCCTTCTTTTGCAATGTGAGAGGGTCACTGTGAAGACGGTTGGAGCAGACGGCCAAGCTCTGCCTCGTTAATGTTAGTTGCAACAGGTCCTGTTACTGTTGTGAGCTAACGATCCCCGAAAGTGTAGTCAAACCTCAGACTAAACTTATTATGACAGCTTGTTGGGCTCTCTGAAGACCATGGCCTAGAGAACAAACTGTTGGGCTCGAAAATTGGAGCATTGCTTTGACTGATTTTCCAAAGACCCTGCCTTAACTTTTTTCCCAGACATCACTTGCCATAGCGAAACGTACCCATTTCCAGAGGCCCCTCTCCCTCCTGGGGTTGGCCTGCCAGGGCATTCCCGGTGCCAAATTCCCAGGGAAGCTGGTGGTCCCCAGGGAGCACACTCCCATCACACTGAGGTGCAA
Organism: Apteryx rowi; assembly: GCF_003343035.1. Lineage (NCBI taxonomy): Eukaryota > Metazoa > Chordata > Aves > Apterygiformes > Apterygidae > Apteryx > Apteryx rowi. The sequence continues at coordinate 134,211 of NW_020447375.1, read as the reverse complement.
GAGGGGAAGTGCAGGATTTGGGTCCGTGAAATATGCTGGCAGGCCCAAGGTCCCTGACTTTCAGTATTAAACCTGCAAATAGTCCTTATCCAAGGTAACAGACCCATAGAAACCCTCCTCAACTTTGGCGTCAGTAGAAGGAGGTGATAGAAAGAAATGTTTAGTAGCTTCTTGCCATTTGCCAAAATGTTAACACAATCCATATGTTCATACATGAAAAAGCAACAATATCTTATGGAAACCAGCTGTCCTTCAATGGGGAACAGTCTTGGCACTTTTACGTTGTTATAGATTTTTTAAGTGGGGTGTAAGGTTAATTAAGAAATCCTTGTAATGGCTCTTTGAAGTACAAACAGCCAGCTGAATCCTTCCTTTTCCTCCAGCTGTACAAGCCCCTGAGGCAGGACAGGTGGGACTGGAGGCAGGATTCTATGGCCAGGGAAAGAGGATGTCACAAAATGGACGGGAGCCCCACCAAGAGGGACAGGGTTTCTTAAACTGGAGCACGTGGCTGGTGACTGTCCTGACGGAAGAGTTAGCTGAGTCCTTGTTGAAAGTGCTGGTGATATCAGGAAGTCCTGGGACCTCAAAAATTTTGAGCTGAGCTCGACTTGAATAGGTACTCCTGTGTTGTTTTTGCTTTTACTTGGGTTTTAAAAAAGGCTCTTTGCGAAAATGTCTTTCATTAAACATGAAGCAATGGCTAATAAATAAAAACGTATCAGAATTTCAGTTTCCATTTGCTGAACCTCAGTATATTCCCAGGCATGTTTCCAAAAAAGCACAATAATAGAGTGGTTAAACCCATATACTCTACAACGAACGCTTTACTGTCCAATATTGGATACTAGAATGTGAAATGTATCCACTTCAGCCTACTAGCTATAAAATACAGGCCTAATCTCCCTGGATTGATGTTGTTTCAGTTATTTTAGTCCTAGCAGGTTTATAGCTTTCTGAGGAATTGAGACAAAACTGCTTCTGATGTAAAATAGAAGGTATCCTACCCCAGTGAGTGTATTTATCGTATTTGCATTTTAGCTCACTAACTAGGGTATAATTCTGTCTTGCTGCCTCTGTGAAAAGGATAACCAAATTATTTCTTTGTCGTTGCAGATTTTAGGAGCTCCAGGCTTGTTCCTTAGTTCTTAAGAAATGTTTGAAAGATGACTGGAGATGCTCATCATGAAGGTGTTCTGTTCCTGATTTCCACTTCCAGACATGGAAAGACCACGCTGTGTCCAGGGAAACCGGGAGCCCTAGGAAGGACCAAGGGCTGATGTTTCGTTTATGGTGTGGCACCGTCCTGGATGCCGCAGGTCATGCGAACATCCTGCTTGAAAGTTTCATCTCCGTTCCGCTGTGGAGCTGATTAAAGGACTCCTCGGCCTCTTGCAAAACCTAGCACTTATAAATCTCTGCTGTTGGATGCCATATCCATACTGAGGTGGTGTTAAGTCATAAGTCCCTGGGGGTCCATAGCATTGCTTCAGGGAGACACAGTGGCTTTTTCCCCAAAGGTTGTTTCAACAAATGAATAATTTTTAGAAGAGTTACTGAGCAGGTGGATCTCAAGGACCAGCCAGACTCATAGTTCAATATATGGTTGTACACATACACACCTATACATACATACTTTGCTATTCAAGGAGTAGTTCTGTATGTTGAGGAAAGCCTAAAATTGAATCAGATCAATGAAGTAACTTCATCACTGAGTACCGCAGCATCCCTGAGCCTTGACCTTCCAGGCCAAATAGACATGCTGTCTTTGTGGGTGGGTGTTACCAGCTGTTTGACCAGGAGGGTGACTGACCACTATGCAGAGTGTCATCAGAGAGTCTGTGAGGGCAGGAAATGCAATGATAGTTGGAAACTTCACCTACCTTGTGGATGTCATGCTGGGGATTTGTGCAGAATCTTAATGTTTAGAGGTCATCAGTTGCTTCTTCCTGGAATAAGGACCCAAAGGGAGGAGAAGCAATGCTTGCCCTGGTCCCAAGTGACATACAGAACCTGCAAAGTGTCACCGTCAGCTGCCTTGCAGCAGATATCATAGCATCTCAGCATCCCATAGCATCCAATTTCTAAAGGGGAGCTATAGGAGAAAGAGGAAGTTTGCTAAAAAGCTGAAGGAAGCAGGGAAGGTGGAGGGGGGGAAAGAAAGTGATCCTTGCAGAAGCCATGGCAATTATTAGCCACATGCACTGACCAAAACTAAGTCTGATGAGCCATTGGCAGAGGTCTCAAAACCGATAGTAAATCTTTATTTGAATGCAGCAGGAGCAGACGTCTGTGTGGCTGACATGATCAGGGTGTAATAAGAACATTCAGAAAAGATAAGGCCATCTCAGGAAAATTAAATGAACTTTTTTCACCCCTGCAGACTATATAAACTTTGTGGGGAATCATCAGGATATCTGTCTCGAATCAAAGCAACCACAGAAGTGGTCATAACAAATAGGGAAAGTGGGCAGTAACAAGACCAGGAAGCCAAGAGTCACAGAGTTGCAGAGCTGCTGCTCGAGGCGATCAGTCCAGCCTTTCCCTCTAAGCAGCCCCAACCTCCCAGCCAGAGCAGGTGGCTCAGGGCTTTGCCCAACTGAGCCCTGAAACCCCCAGGATGGAGATCCCCCACCTCCCCGGTCACTGTCCCAGGGCTGTTCCCCCTCCCGGGGAAAAAGTGTTTCCCCACATCCAACCTGAACCTGCTGGGCTGTGATCTGTGGCCATTGCCCCTCATTATAGCGCCTGTTGTTGCCGAGAAGGGTTTGGCCCTGTCCATCCCCTCCGTCCCTGCAGTTGGGTGCTGGTCTCAGATCCCCTCAGCCTCCCTGTGTCCAGACCCAACAAGCCCAGCTCTCTCCCATCTCCTCACAGGTTGGGTGCCTGTGGGTCCTGAAGGAGCTTGGAGGTGACCCTACAGCAGAGCTGGAGCCTGGCACATGTGGTGCTGGTTTTTTTAATGCTTCCAGAGACAGCTGGGAAGTTACCAGTCTGATAATCTGAAGCCTGCACCAGGGAAATGAGTGCAAACTGTCACAAATGCAAGAATTAGAGGCAACAAGTTGTACCTGAGAGAAAGGACAAGCCTATCTCCTAAGCTTTGTGCAGCTTTTCAACAGGCTTATTGGGCAAGCAGGTAAAAGCAAATTTGCTAACACAGTCTGCCTTGGGTTTCTAAAAAGATTTTGATAATATCTTTCACCAAAAGTGGTAAAGAAAATTAAGTGAGGGGGGTTGGAGGGCAGGGTGTAGGAGGAGAGGCTGCGGGAGCTGGGCTTGTTCAGCCAGGAGGCAAGAAGATGAAGGGGGATCCAACTGCATCCTCCACTGCCCAAAGATGTTACAGAGACAACAGAGCCAGACTCTGCTCAGAGGGGCACAGCAAAAGCACCAGAGACCATGGCACAAGCTGCAACATGGGAAATGCCAGCTGGACCTCAGGAAACAGTCTTTCCCCATGCAAGCAGAGCCAGCTGCGACAGGTCTTCAAGTGATGGGGGATCTCCATCTTTGGGGATTGCCCAGACTTGCCTGGACACGGCCCTGAGCAACCTGCTGTAGCTGTCATGTTGACCCTGCTGTGAGATAGGTCAAATCAGAGACCTCCACGTGGGGTGCCACCAGTCTGAGCCTGACTGTGATTGTATGGAGGGAGGTCTGGAATGGCTTTTGTAGGAGTGACTGCATAGGGCAGGACTGTTTGGCTCTATGTGATCTCTTCTGATATAAAAATTAGAGCATATCAGATTAAGCTAATATCATACGAAGGTAGGTTCAGAACAGACAAGATGATGGGATTCTTCACAGGACACGTAGTTCACCTGTAGGGCTCCCTGATACATGATGTTGGGCACGTGGCAAGTTTTCATGGTTTTAAAGGGTGCCAGAACAACTTCACGGAAGAGAAACTTTTCAAAGGTTGCTAAACACTTCCCAAACAATCTAACTTCGGAAGATGCCTGACCAGCAACCTACCAGAAGCAATAAGAGTATTCAGGTGAAATTTCCCTGTGTGTTATTCTCATGCCCTTCCCTGGGTTTTTGGCCACAGTTCAAGACAGGATCCTGGGCTTAGTGGATTTGAGCCAATACAGCCATTTTCAGGTTCTTCTGACACAGGAAATCAAAGAGACATTCCCTTGTGAAGACGGACGTAATGCGCAAGGCATCATGCATGAGTGATTTCTGCTTTACATCCTGGTTCAAGTTAAGCATGTAATGATGAAGCCCAGAGTTCAGAAATTGATGGATGGAAAAAAAAATATTTGCGTGAAAGTGTAAAAACGCATTCTGTTTCAGAAAACTTGTGTTATTAGATTTCTGAGTAAAAGAACTACTAGATATCTAACGTGCAATCATTCATGACTGAACCAGTAAGCAATATTGACAAGATAAAAGCCGCTTATACCAAAATGCTGAATAAGCAAAGAAATGCATTCAATTTACAATGTGTTTGCAGCTTATTCGCCAACAGAAAAGGGTCTTAGTTTTCTGAGTGATTCACTTACTGCAACTTGGCTCAACTTCAGGGGTGATGGTTTCAGAATTACTCACAACCCCATACAAATGACTCGGAAGTTGTATAACGCTATTGAAGTATGTTGCAGCCTTGCCCCCTTTGAACCCACAGAGGTACTGTGCAGATGACTTAGAAATGAGACATTGCCACTCTTTTTTCAAACTTGATCGAAGTTCCATTCCAGTTTTGTGCTAGACCTTATCTTAGACATATTGGTTTGCTCATTGCCAGTGCTAATGAAGTCTCTGGAAAACAATCTCTGCACTTCACTCTAAAGAGACAAGTGGGCTTTAATTATTGATTATATAGTTCTATTTGTCAGTATCTAAGCATCACAGAAAGCCACAAAGAATTTTCCATAATACCAGAGCCCCCCTTTTTTAATCCAACTCATAAAAGGAGTGAGGATGCTTTGGTGGGCAGTGTTTGGGGCCTGGGGTATAGGCTGGAGGAGAGTGGACACAGTAGGGGAGGAATGGAAAAAAATTGTTTTCTCCAGGGCAATATTGCCCAAACTTCTAAAAAATATGACCCTCTTTTGACTTTTCTGTCTCTACAGATGCTTCTCCTTCCCTGCCTCTAGCTCCTTCCCAAGGAAGAGGGGTGGAAAATGAGGACATGAATTTATTGCTGGGAGATGGGAACTGAGGTGCTGCCAGCAATCAAAGTAAATTTTCAGTTCCCTGGCTAGTGTCCACAATCGCGACTAGAAACTGCAGCCACTTTTGACAACCTTGCTGCAGAAGAATTCAGTTGCTGGTGACTAACTCGGGTTTAAACCCGAGAGTATTAGAAACACCTAAGAGACCTTACACTCAAAGGAAACACGGGGGTGTCTGTTCATCTCTGCATTTTGCCAGGGCTAGGAAATCTTGAATCAGAGAGCTGAGACCAGATCTCTGTTGTGCGTGAGGAAACAAGTCATAGCATTGCAACCTCACTGATGAGATATGGTTCCAGCAGGGCAAAGTAGTGGAAAATTGTTAAGTTTAAATTGCTCTAACTACAAACCATTTTTTTTCCTCAGTGTGCTTTTAGTTTGTCTTTTCCTTATGTACCCATCTAGCCATGACTTTTACAGTGTTGGGATACCTATAGCCATTCTAATTGGATGTTAGCTTTCTGTGATCTTGAACAATTTCAGTAGAAGCTGAATGTGCATTTGCTGTTAGAATTGCCTTTACTTGTGCATAAGCACAGTGCCTCTGCTAAAACTAGAATCTGCCATGGGAGAGAAAAAAAACCCAAAACACCTCTTCCTCCGTATATCTAAAACACTTGTAATGCGGAAGTTTGGAAGCCAGACATTCGTTGTTGTGCCAAATGCGATTATTTTTAAAGCCCCCAAATGCATTCTTCTTGCAAGAGATGTCTCTGATCTAGATTCAGTCTTGCAGGGCTGGGAGCTGAACATACGCAGAGGGATCTAGTTCAATGCAGTTGAGTTTACGAGGTGACTATGGCTATGGAGCCACCTGAGGCTTCCCTGCCAAGCCAAATGCTGCTTCTGGGGGGGTGCAGGCTGAGCCCCAAGGTGTGTCACAGGCTGGTGCTTCTCTCCTGCAACAGGGAGGTGTGATGGCAGCACAAGTAGGCATGTCCCTGTGAGTTTTCCTCCAGTTGTCTTAGGCATAAACAGAAGTAAAATGGAAACAAAAGGCTTTAGGGTGGGTTGAACACGTCCACGGCAAGCCCTGGCTGTGTCCGTGGGTTGTATCTTTCACTGCTCCTGCCACTCAACTCAGGCTCAGGCTGGAGAAGGTGGCTAGATGCCTGCAAACAGACTTCCTGACTGCAGCGTTGTCTTACCCTCAGCCTGGTTCGGAGGATGGTTCAGAGGGAGAGAAGATTGTCCACTTCCCTGTTGGTGAAGCAGCCAGAGACTGGTCTTCAGGTGAAGACAAAGAGGAGCAACAGAGGTGGCTGCACATTGCGCTCCTTCCTGCACTCCAGCAGTTTTGGGAAATGGGGAGATATCCTGGCTTGTTGCCCCCCACCCCCACACCTTCCTGTTGCCATCTCTGTGCTACTGTGGTGTCCCAGTTTCCAGGTCACAGTGCGGACATTACAGCTGCTCTTTGTGCTGTCCTTATGGATGGAACCTCCTAGTCATCTGGCCACAGCTCTCCAAGCTGAGCCGAGGTGGTGTGAGGCTCATCTTCGCTGGATGTTGCTCTTTATCAACATTGGAGCCGTCTCTTTGTGGGTAGTGAGGAGGAAGAGAGGCTCTTGCAAGGAAGTGTTGGCTTTTCCAAGGTACCTGGCTGTGTCCCATGTAGGACCACTGGGGACAGCCTCTCCCGTCCATGTGCTCTCTGCTGGGGGAGGCTCAATGCTAATTTTTCTTTAGTTTTCAAGTACATGGCCTCCTTCATTTGTTCAGTGGAGCCTCCTTGGCCAAACAAGTATTCTTATTAATACAAAATATAAACAGATACTGAGTTTTATGCACAGTCTCAGTTCTGATTATTTGACCTTTAGTTTCTATCGACAACAGCAAAGTAAACAATTTCTGTAGCAACTCGGTGCTAATTTCAGCCAGGAATAAACAAGAACATGAGATGCACACAGTGAGCTGTAAGCTATTAAACCAGAGACCTAAAGCCATCAAAACTGGCAGCTGTAGTAAAAATATTGATGCCAATAGAACAATGATTCTCTCTTGCAAAATGCAGTTCTCTGCTCATCTTGCAGGCAGAGAAGGGAACCTGCCCAATGGTTATAGACCTGAACTACTTAAAAAAATAGAAAAAGGAAACTTGAAACAGGCTTCTTACCTCCTGACCCTCTTTCAGGTCAGGTTTTCAGATGAGTCCTGGAACCACCAACTACTTTTAGGAGTGTAAATAGGGAGTGAAGTTTCTGGTAAGGCTGTGTCGGTATCTTGTGGGTAGTTACATAGCTGGGTATCTAGGTCTGAAAACATGGACAGTCCCCAGCAGCTCTTAGTGGTTCTGAGGTTGTTACCCACAAGCTTTTAAGGCGGTCTGGGTTAAGGTAACACTGATAAATGCATACAGTCAAATTGGTTATGTGCCAGAGTTAGCACCGTGATCATGCCAGGCCAGACTCTGCCCTCGGGCTTCCCCAGTGTGTTCAGAGACACATTGGTGATGCAGGCCAGGTCCTGAGAAGACATCCTAAGTAATGACTAGAGGGATTCTCTAACACTGCAAAATGGAAAGCGCAAAGCAAGTTTTCCAAAAAACCTTCTTTTTGGAGAATACTGGTTGTTTTTCAGTGACTTTTATGCCATTTGAATTTCATCCAGGAACAGGTTTATGGCCTCCTGTCTGAACCTCCTGTGTTTGCTGTGGATTTCTGCAACCTACCCCCATCAAGCCCAACTTGGAGTTTCTCCATTTTGGTCGTATCAATAAAATGATGGTTGTGATGCAGATCTGTGCAACAGTATTGTCCTTAGAAAAGGATGTCCTTGCCAGATCAAAGTGAGTCTACGAATGCCAAATTAGATAGTATTCAGCGTGATTGAAGGCTAACTCTTGACTAATCAAATAAATATTTTAAATTTTAATCTTAAAAACAAAGCAGAAAAGCCCAAGATCTGGATTCTGAAGGGACTTGCATGTCTTCTATATTTCAAAACTTACTTAAGCTGCACATGTAGGTAACTCTGCAAACTCACAGCCCAAAGCATCGGTGGCATGTGGGTGGCAAATATATCTACCAGACAAAGAAAGCACCTTCTGCAAAACCTGCAAAGTCAGATTTCAGCTTGCGTGAGAAATCTTCCAGGCTTCATGTCCTTCTTCTTGGGTTCTTACAGACTGATGAAAAGAGGTGATCATGAATGGGAGGTCTTTGGACTTAACTACCTGGGGCTGAACGATGGTAACCTGCCTTTGACAGGCCTAATGTTGAACTCTAATGGAAATTAACACTTGGGACCTCGATACAAAAAAACCCCCCTGCCTCATTGAGAAAAATGGTCTGTGGTTTAGTTAAAATAGGATGAGAAAAGGTAAGAAAGCCTTTGTTATAGATACAATAAAGCAACTTGCAATTTATTTATGTTTCTGTTTCACCATTTTGAATGTTCTTCTCCAGGAACAGACATTGTCTGTCCCTGATCTAGCTTCAAAATTAGCTTGGCTTTGGGCAATAGGTTGGACTAGAGACCTCCAGAGGTCATCTAGGATTGTGATCAGAGGTTTATGATTATTTGACAAGACTTTTGGGACGATGCATGTCTTTTGCCTACTGCAATGTGTTGGCCCACAGAAGCCTCTGGACCCAGCATCTGCTCTCTGCCACTTTGTGAGTTCACACATTAGAACCTAGGGAATTTGAGGTTCCAGCTATTGCCAATTTTGTAAGTGCTTTTTGTGAAGTGCCACATGCCTGCTGGAGAATTTATGGGAAAGAGAGCTGTCTCTGGAGGTTTTAGTGAAGAAATCCTGGTGCTAAGTTCAGATCCTTCAGTAGATGAATGTAATGCGCCTGTAAAATACCAAGCAAGCAACAATCATTGTGTTGGCTGCTTGTGGTTGACGGCTTCTTTCTGATCTAATGTGGCACTTCCCAGTTAATAGTTTGATTCTGTGCCATGGAACTTGTTTAACTTTCTGCCATCCCAAGACCGCAATGTTTGCAATACTTTATAGTTTTGCTATAATAAACAGATGCTTCTGATGCTGGAATCAGAAGAAAGGCTTGCAGGAGGTGAAGTTCAGAAACTCAGAACTTATCTGCCAGCACCACCCATGGAGAACCTGGTTTATATGGACCCTTATTATTTAAACTAACCAGTCCTAAAAGGTGGTATGCTGGTCAGAGATTGAAGTAGGATGAACAAGAAGTCAGTTGGTTCCACACTCCACACTCAGAATGACCTCTTCAGATATGCATTGTCCAAATGGCATTACACAGACAGTCCCATTGGGAGATGTTCAGTGCACAATGGTACAAGCTCCTCCTGATGGTGTCTTCCTGTGGGATTCATCTCTCCCTTGACAGAAACAAATGGTGCTCTAATGCCTGCTACACCCACTCACCTGGGCCTTGAGACTCAATAGCTGTGCCCCAAACTGGGACAGAGAAGTCCTGTGATCTTTGTGACCTGTCTAAAAAAAACCCCCCCTCAGTTTACTTGGGTCAAAGTGACGGATTTTCATTTATGGCATCAGAAGGAAAGACTCCCTCTGCTCTTACTCTTTTCAAGATAAAATAATTAATATTGGCTCTGAAAGAGTCACCATAAGACATGAGCTAATTTGTTGTCCAGCTGAACATGCACCTCTTTCTGAGTTAATGTCCTGATTAATTTATTCCATATTTTTTTCACCTTCCTTTTCAAGTTGTGAGAGACTATTTCTGAAATGCAAGACAGCATACTGGCCCAATACAAGCTCTGGTTTAAACTGAAAGCAGTCACTGAAGTGTCACTGGTAGTGAGAAAGAAAAACTCCAAACAACAAAGTGAAGGCATCCAACGTAAAGATATCCAAAAAAATGACAAACTAAATCACATCCAGAGCCAGTTCACAGCATGGGGTGCAGATCACAGGACCAGAGTTGGATTCCCTGGCTTGCTTTTCTCCTTTTGGGTCAAGCAGAGGCAGTGTTAGTACAGTTTGGTTTCAGGGTATTATTTAGGGCTGATCATGAATTTTCCAGTGGAAGCTTTTTCCATGCAAAAAAATTAAATAAATAAAAATAAAAATATCAAATTTCTGAAATTGGAACAATTTTTGGAAAGGAAAAAGTGTCTACTACAGATCTTCTGTTAGAATGGCAAGTGGCTTCACAGCCAGCCTACGAGGTGGGTCTCCACCAGAATCCTCCCCAAATCCCACACCACCCTCAGGGGTCCCAGCAGGAGAGAGAGACCCTGAAGACTGTGGGTACCCCACTCAGCTGCAGTCCATGGCAGGGGGTTGCCAGGCCCTCCAGATTTTGACCCAAGGTCCTAATGGGAGGTGCTATGGCAGCCCTTCTGGCTCTGTAATGCCATTGTGCCATGTGCACTGAAACCTGGAGGTGGGGGGACCCCCAGCTCCTCAGTGTCAGAGGCACGTGGTGGTGTGTGTGGCGCAGCTTGCAAACCTGAAGAAATTGGTGATCCAAAGGGCTGGAGAACCAGCTGGCATGGTGTCTGGAAAAATGAGGTCTCGGCTGCTCTAGGGTGAGCAGCCTGGCAAGTGTCCCATCCATTGCAGACAGCAGCTCCAAGGGATCCCACAGCGTCTATTTCGCACCATGCTTCTGGATTTCAGAAAGGAAATATTGCAGGATATCTCCTTGGGGGGGAGGGAACCGAAGAATTAAAAAAAAATTAAAATTAAAAATTAAAATTAAAATTAAAATWAAAAAAAAAACAGCAGTTTTAACTTTTTGCTTGTCTCAGGGTAGCTTCCTTTTCGAGGGAAAAAGTGTTTCCTCATGTCCAGCCTGAACCCCCTGGGCTGCGATCTGTGGCTGTTGCCCTTCATTACATTGCCCATTGCTGTTGAGAAGGGTTTGGCCCCATCCATCCCCTCTGTCCCTGCCCGTCCTGCAGTCAAGGGCTGCTTGCAGACTCCCCATGACCAGACCCGACAAGCCCAGCTTCCTCCCATCTCCTCATGGGTTGGGTACTCCAGCCTCTGTGGGGCCTCACCAGGGTCTCCATGTCCTGAGCTAGGGGGCCACATCTGGATGGAGCAACCTCCCTAGTGATGAGTAGAGGGAAAACCATCCCCTCACTCTGCTGGCCATGCTCCCTCTACTGCAGCCCAGGATGCTGCTTCCCTTCTTGATGACTTTGCTAACATACAGCATCACAGACTTTGTGCGGCCTGTATGTTGTGCAAGTTCGGATACTGCTGCCATGTCAAAGGTGTCTGATGAGAAATATCCAAGTGTAGATTTATGGACACCCCACTCTTTCAAGGTTGTTAAGATGTGAGGGGCAGTCTTTACCATGGAAGTCTTAAAATCAGTTAGTGAGTGTCTTTTCAGCTCTGTGTACTAGTTTTCTGGCTTTATGCATGACAAAAGACTGTATTTCGCTGAGGTCTCAGTCAACTTTGGGCTCAAGTCTTTTGTGTGCCAAATCAGAGTAAGAAGGTCCTGAATAACAAAACTGCTGTGTGTTTTGTGGTACTGTTGGTGGTTATTTAACAATGCCTGAACAGAATTAATTTCACTTTGCTTGTTTTGTTGGAGCCATTTTTTCCTCTGGACTCAGGACTCAAATCCAAGCTCGCTGTACATAAGCCAGCAGTCAGTGCCTCTAGTTGTTTCTGCATTTTGATATAAAGGTTTCTCAGGAATAACTCTCAGAAAACATACATATTTGTCCTGCTCCCTTTAGCATCAACTGGCTGAGAAACACATGCTCCTGTGTAGCCCATGGCTCAGCTCACAAACATGCTAGTGTGACTAGTATTGCCCACTTTACTGGCCTGTCGTATTGAGCTGCTGAGGCTATTTCCTGATTCCTATGGTCACCCAGTAGCTAAAATCTTGCTCTTCTCTCCCCATACAATACTTTAAAACAGCTGATAAGCTGAAATACCTCTAGGCCCATGCAAAAAACCTGATCGTTGGCTCTGCTAAGTAGGTTTTCCATGGAAAATTTTTGACTAAATTTGCCAGGGAATTAGGTGTCTGTGTCTAAAATACAAGTCCTCTACCCTCCACCCAGGAGCCTTCTAGGTATTCCTGGTATGTAGTTTTCTTCTAGGAAATTTGCCTAATTTCTGCCTGGTGGAAGCAGCTAATTTCCCCATGATGTTTAACAACCAACTCCTAGCAGAAGCTCTTTGCTCTTCCATTGCCTTTCAAAACAGGCTGATAAAGCCAACAAACTCTGAACCAGCCTTAACTTAACTTAAACGCTTAGCTGGGATATGGGACACTTAAGCTGAAATCAACTCTTTGAGTAACTGAAAGTACAGGTGTAAACCAAGGGCTCTGGGAAACAGCCTTACTCAGATGGACTTTTGCTCCTAAGTCATTCTGCACGGCACAAACAAGGAAATACATGCTGGGAGGACTGCAGGAGACCGTGATGATCATTTTGTGGCTGGGGAGAGCTCTCTGGAGACCCCAGTCTGAGGTCCCTGATCTCCCTAAATATATACAAGGAAGCTTTAAATTCAGGAGAGGAGGGAGGTGTCTGTGACACCTCTGAGCCAGGCTTTCTTGTCTGAAGTCAGCTTTAAACATGCACACAAGGATTTGCAGGCATTTCCCAAAGTTCTTAGGAGGGAGTTGGGGGCTCTGCAAGTTTTGAGGATGATTTTAGATAACTAAATGCCTCCTGAGAGTAGTTGTCTTTTTCAACACCTCCATCTGGTTTGGACAAGGTTGACACATCTGAGACATTTGTCCTACACTCGTGGAGGGGGAAAAGAACCAAGGCTCATCATGGTGGAAGACACTGTGTTGCCTGGAGAACAAAGCTGCTTGTAATTAGTAATGTCTTTCTTTTTCAACATGTGGAGAGGGTATAACTTGGGGTGTCTCTGCCAGGTGCAACCAGCATCTCCAAGAAGGGCAACTGCCTCTGTGAAMGTCACAGCACCTGCCTCTGTGCTGCCTCTCCGAGAACCTGTGGTATAGTAACAACAAGCTTTAGTTAAGACCAAGGAACTATGGCCAGGTGAATCTGAACTTCAATCCAGATCCTCGTGTGAAGTTGGTAGCCTTTCCCATTTCCTTGTGAGCCCAGACCAAGAGGAGCAGCCCTTCTCATGGTGGCTGACTCAAAATTAGGAAGGGCAGTGGCAAAGCTTGCCCAGTGATCTATGGTTCAAGTTTGCCTTGCATTTCAGGAAATGGCTTGGGTTGGTTTTAATTGGCTCTTAACCTGTTTGAATGATGCTACTTCTTTCTTTGGGCTTTCTTCCATGCAGCTTCTGTTCCCACTCCCATCTAACTTGTCTCATGCCTTTCCTTAAACACAGCTCTGTGATTACATGCAGAGCAGGGAAGTAAAATGCCATTGGTTTATAACCAAATAGGATAATGTTAATAATTTACAACTAGTCCCAAAGAAACCTCAAACCCCAAAGAACCCACAACTAAAATGAGTGACTGTGAAGCCTGTGCAAAAAGCCCTGGTTTTGGTATAATGATTGCTATTAGCAAAGAATATTATGTATATCTCAGCTTAATGTTCTTATCTAAGCTGGAGATGACTAATCATCAGACCATTCAATGCCTGATATAGTCCAAGAGTTACGGTAGCCGCTGTGCCGCATTGACCTTTCGGAAGTTGCAAACTGGCTGGCTCTCCCGTCCCTCCCCCACAGGCTGGGACAGCTGTAAACATCCCCATAATAATGAGACAATTGTAATATTCTACTTATTTTCCATTAAGAACCAGCCCAGTGCAGACTTAGGTGGCCTGAGGAGGCTGGACAAGGAAAGCCCATCTATTCCTTTCTACCATGACCCTGTCACTGCTCCCCCTTGCATAAATTAGAYCATCAGGCCTTATTTCATGTAGAAGAAATTGTCACAGACTTCATAAATTCATTGCTTGGAGGCATCCTGTGGGTCTCTGGTCCAACCCCAGTTCACAGCAGGGCCAACATCACAGGTACAGCAGGTTGCTCAGGGCTCTGTCCAGGTGAGTCTGGGCAATCTTCAAGGATGGAGATTCCAGGTAGGCACCACATGCATGGAGAAGGACTGTTTCCTTAGTTTCAGCTGGGATTTCCCATGTTGCAGCTTGGGCTGGGGCCTCTGGTGCTTTCGCTGTGTCCCTCAGAGCAGAGACTGTCCCCGTGGTCTGTGTAATCCCTTTAGCTAGAGGAAAATAACAATTATATTCCCTCTTAGCCTCTCACCAGCTCTTCCCATCCTTGATTTTTCCCCTGGGTGCAGGAGCGAATGGTAGGGAGGAGGACAGGAAGTTGCTGACGCGTGTGATTAGATTTCAGTTTGAACACAGCCCAAAAAGGAGCACCAAATATTAGTAAACAGTTAAGGAAACATTTCCGTGTTTGGTGATAACTCCACTTCTCCATGGCAGCAAGCTTCAGCGGTTTTTCCACTAGAGAAAAAGACCCTCTAGGTCTCTTTGCTTAAACTAGAGCTGCTCAAGGAGGCTCAGCACTTCACCCCATACGCCTGGGTTCTCCTGGTCTCCACGAGCTGACGTCAGCCTGGGATTCATGCCTGGGTTTCAGTGCCTACACGTGCGTTTTGACACTGCAGCTGGGCTAACCTCATCTAATCTGCTGCCAAAGGGATGGTCCTACTCCTTTACAGATGGTCCTACAGGGACCGTTTGTTGTAGAGCTTGTTTTAGCTCCTGGGGGCGGATGGCACAAAGGTGGGGACAGGGATGCATGGCTGGGACTGAGGGAAAGGAGCAGGGCCAGGACTCTGGGGCAAAAACTCAGGATTAGCTTGGCTGAACTTGAACATTAAGCAAGTTTCCTTTCACAAGGGGAGCAAGCTGTCATGCTTTGATCTTTAAAAGACGCTCACACTGCTCCTTCCCACAACCTAACACAGTCCCCTCTCATCTGCTTTTTCTAGCCCAGTGAATTCTTATTTTTTTGACTGGAAAGGTGGAGCCAGATGGTGGGTGAGCGACAGAATAAGGGTTCAAATCGCTTCAGATCCGGACCTTCAAATTCAGGTCTCCCCCTTTGAGGGCACATGCTACAGCTCCCAACATTTTGGGCGGAGCTGAGTCCCACAAAGAAGTGCATGCATGCTTTCATGCAAGCCCAGTGGATTACAGGAACCTGCTGGCAGGTGCAGCAACATTGTAATGATCCAGGATAAAAAGGAAAGTATCAGGATAGTTGGCTTATTTTGTTCCTCAAAAGAAGATTATGAAATGGTTTCCTTTCCATGTGTTAAAGAGGAAGTTATTGTATACCAACGGGCTCTTCAAAGCAATAGAAAAAGGCATATCAAGTCACGCTGGTTCAAGTTGAAGCCAGACAGCCACATTAGAAAAAAGGCCCAGGGATTAATCAAATACTGAAGCAAACAGCCAAATAGTTTCACCATTTCTTGGCATCCTCAGGTCAAGCCTGGGAGCCTTTTTGGTAGGAACACAAGCCACTCATCTTGCTGTAACTGGGGCAAATACAATGGTCAGTGATTTCAGAGGACCAAACTGATGATTCTCTCTGGCACAGTGAAATATACTGTGTATCTGCTTTCTTCACTAATTTCCACGCAGTGCAGTCAAATTTAGGTCCTTGGATGAGAACTGGAGGGTCTTGGACCCTTTCTGGCTTCTTCTTGAAGAAGATCTCTTCTTGTTTTGTGCACAACACCTCCCACAGCAGTTGATGGATGCTGATGTGACTGGAGGTGCTGCCAGCATCAAGAAGAGCAATTGAAAGTGCAGTGGTCAAAATGCTCTCACTGAAGCTTGTGAGGTGAAAATGATTTCTGGGGCAATCCCTATACAGAACAAAACACAAAGATTGCCCTGCTTGTCCCAGGCAGTGACTCTAAACAGAGACTCTAAATGTGAAGAAGGAGGAGAAAGAATGAGAATTTGTCTATTTTCATGTTAAAGGTTGTGAGATGGCATGAAAAACCATATGATCTAATGGTCTCACTGGCTTTGAAACCTCTCATCTGTTGGCTTAACATAGCTAACACCATTTCAACATGCTCCCAGACTAACTGGTTTGTATAGCACCTGATATAATGACAGTAATTGGCCTTGGTCAGAGAACTGCCATTCAAGACAAAATTAATGTTTAGGTAAACCCTGAGAGCTGGACCACTGTTGATATCCAAGCTGGTGTGGCTACATCTTCTCTGTGTGCACATCAGGTCATTATTATATAAATAAATGAAACAAACCAAAATATGTGGGTGAAAATACATCAGACAAACCCATTATCAGCTTAAGGATTTTTTGGGTTTTTTTTTTCCCCTCTCCTTCCAGCTTTTTAACAGGTGGGAGAAGAGAATCTGGCTTGAGAACTAGATCCTGCTGGAGCACAAGGGAGAGGTCAGTACAGCACAGTTGCTGTACTCTGCAAGCATCATCTTGCTCATCGTGTGGTTGCTCTCCTTGCTTCATGACTGGCTCCTATAGCCCTCAGTCACTGACTTCTGAGTAATGGAGTGTCTGTGGCTGTGCAGCCGATACCAGCATTTTCAGTTTCTAACAGATATGAGCTCCTACAGTATCATTTTACTTTCTCGGTCTCTTCAGCTTTTGAAACTAATAGCTCTGCTATTCATGAGAGAAAAGAATGAGAATGAAGGCAATACAGCATGCATGGTGGTGAAGCTGGGAGAGCTTATGCGGGGCCAGCACTCTTCGTCTTTTCTTAAATGTACTATTTTGCATTAGGGTTAGGGCAAGCAATAGCTTTATAGTATCACAGATGATAGATTTAGTCTGGAAGGAATCTCTGGAGGTCTCCAGTCTAGCTCCTTGCTCAAAGCAAAGATAGCTTCAAAGTTAGATCAGGATGCTTGGTTTCCCTTCAATTTTAAATATTTCTTTTTGTTTTTCAAAGTGAATGTCTTACTTCCAGCTGTGACCTTAAAAAGCAACAAGGGATGCTGTGGCCACATTTCATTTCATGTGGCTTTCCCAGTCTCATCAGGAGTTCTGTCCACGTCAGAGAAAAGCTGAGGAAAGTGGAAGATATTCGAATATTTCCGGGCTAAATGAGCAATGCAAGTCGGCAGGGACAAGATGGCAAATAAGACTGTCTTCCAAGGAATATGGTTTACTGAAACAAGCACCTTACCTTGTCCAAAACACAAGCAAAAGCCATGGATCTTTGAGTGACTGGAGGAGATGGGTGGAACTTCTGAGTGCTACTTGGCATTGAAGGAGATACCAGCTCTTTTTGAAGAACTACCCCAAAACAACTGAAGTTTATGGGAGGCTTCTTGTTATTCCGGAAACTGCTCCTACTCCTGCAGGGGATATTGCACCGAGTCTTACATGAAGATTCTGCCTTCTTTTTGGTTGTAAATGCACCTAGCAGTGGAGAGATAGTGGAAAACCTTGAAGTTAAGCCTGCAAACAGATCCCACTGAGAAGCAACCATGCTGCTCCACAGGAAGGACCTTTGCAACAGGGGTAAACCTGGTTCTTAACACAGATTAGAGTAACACTACTCACAGGAGTATGGGTCAGCAACAGCCTTGTTCAGCAGGTTGGGGAAGGTTCCGGCCCTTCTTGTTTCTCCGTGGTGGGCTTCAACAAGAAAAGTTATTGGGGAGGGGTTCACCTCATCTCAGGTCCCTCCCATTTATTTGTGGGCTGGGTGCTCCAGGTCCCGATCGGTTTGACAGCTTCCATGGGTCTCCATTAGGGCCTTAACTTCCCTCTTGGACAGCCTGAGATGTGGTTTGCCATGTTCACCTGAGCGATAAGATCTCTCTGAGACTTCTCTTCTTTAGGCTTCTTTTAAGTCTTCTTTTATCCAGAAATTGTTCCAGACAAATACCACATTTCTCCAGTGACTTTAAAGGGTGTGCAAGGAAGGTCCCCACTGAGAACCTGTCAGAGGACATTTGGAGGCCATGGATCATCCGTCTGTTGAGTCAACCGCACTGGCCCACTGGCCATGATGCTATTATTAATAGTAATTATTCCACTGCTATTATTCCTACTAATGATAGTAATAGTAATAATAGTAATAGTGCGCTTTTAATAATAGCAGCTTTGTGGTTGTTGTACATATGCTCTGTGACAGCCCTCTGGCCTGGAGAGTGGGGTTCAGTTTCAGCCACTTCAGTGATGGATAACATGGATAACATAAATAACATAATGCACCACCTTTCAGAAGGAAAGACTCAGCTCTGCACATGCCAGCACCCAAAACACGTAGAAGAAATACTTTAAACTGACATGCATGAGATCAATAGGTTTGAAGGATTTTTCCTTTACAGTCTTCCCTCCATCCCTGCACACACTGTCAGTATGTATCGCCCTGCAGAAGCGTGAAAGTGGGATCTGTTTCCTTAATGACAATTACTTTTCTCTCCATCTAGCATGCGTACTGGTGTGTTATCAGACTGTCTTACCCCCACGCTGCTGGACTAGGTGGCATACAAGGAGCTACTAAATCCATTTACAAGCCAAAAAGTGGTGCATCAATTGGTGTGAGGATAAGGTGCACCAGCCATGCAGACCGTGCACTCCTACAGTGACGCAGCATCCATGATGTGGGACTTTTCCGGCTTTGTCACCAAACATATAAGATCAGTGGTGCTTTAAGCTGATGTCACCAAAGCTGCCTAAAATAACTATCAAACCATGTGTCCATTTTGGAGCTAGGATCTCCAGTGAGATGCCATCACAAAAATCAGCTTTGGCTTTTGCATTTGAAACCCCCTTCCCATATCCTGGTCCTACCTTTTGCAGCATTGCTGATTTATAAAATTCTGGAGATTTGGGCATAGAGAAACTGATAGAAATGCAACTTTACCCCCAAAATAAAGCTCCTTTCTATGGCTTTGGAGTCTGGTTTCTATTCCAAAGGACTCCTTCACAAAGCGCTGGACTGCCAAAGTGCCTGTAGCCCCTGTCAACCATGGGCTAAGGTTAGGCCAATGCATCCGGTTGCCATTTGTGTCTTTCCTTGGATRTTAATGTCTTTTGGTTTTCTAACCACCAATAAAGGGAGGAAATGTAGCATCTGAAGTCTCAGCAGTGCCCGAGAGGTGATACTGCTCCCGCAGTTTCATTTCAGCAGCCTGCAGAGCCATCTGTCAATGTGACTGTTACCGAGGAGGGATTAGACGAACTGCTGTAATAAAAGAAATAAAAAGGGAGAGGGCCCCCTCCTCCTTCACCTCGGGGTCTGGACTTGTGACCCTGTGTGTTGCTGTGGGTGCTCCGAGATTGCATGTGCTTCACAAGCTCCCGTGCTGGCACAGAGCAAGGCAGAACCCCTGTGCTGGATTGGGGTGCTGCTAAACAGCACCGATGATGCCAACGGTGCAAAGCACAGCCAGGGCGCAGCAGACGCTGCCTAGCGTTAAAGCGGAGGATGTAAATAGCAGTGTGGCACCTCAGCAGTTTGCATGGGTGAGTATGGCACAAACAGCATCGCTCCTGTTGTGGAAATACTGACTGGAGTCAGGCCAGGGTCCTCCAGCAACATGCTTGTTTAACTCTACAAAAGGCCAGTCCTTCAAGGACCTGAAGTTTCAAAGGGGGGAAACCTGCATGTTGGGGTAATTTTATGCTGTATTTAAACCGTCCAAAATCAGTTGTGGGCAAAAATAGGCAGAATTTATTTCTGTGACAGTTATGTCCCTATGGAGAGTGATGGGTGCATGGCAGGAGGTATTTTTCCTTGCACTGGTCCCCACGAAGGGTTTCATCCTGTGATCCTGGGTCTAACAGTGAGATTAGGAAGAATTCACATGAGTAGCAGAATCAGACCCCCAAATTTCCCTTCTGTGATGCTTTATGATGCAATGAAATGCCTACAGGCTTTCCTAGCCCTACATGTGCTCTGATTCAGATGCTCCTTGTTAGCTGCATTCAACCTTCAGTTGGTGTTTGAAGACATTGCTGCTAGGAGCTAGGAAATGTAAATATCTCCTCGCATCCTGGGAAGCATTCGTCCCCAGGAACATGGGATCTTGAAGTGTGCAAATCTGCTGTCTTGAGGGGAATCTGCAGGATTGGTTTTATCACAAATCACTTAAAATCAACTTAGAGTGTGTGTGACTGTAGGGAAGAGAAAAGTCACATTGGCAGTGAGACAGCGCTATCCTAGTCCCCCGTCGGACTCACGAGCCACCACTCTGCTCCAGCAAAATTCGAGCAGGGATTTGGAAGGAAGCCAGAAAACACAGTGCCCACAAGGGAGCTAGCCCAGAAAGGAAAAGTTGTTCCCCAAAGACAGAGCACTAGCAATGACTTCTGGCAATCGGCTCCCAGCTCTTCTCATGAATTCAGCGCCGAGGCAGAAACACAAACCAAAAGTAGCCTGAGGAAGTGCCTTGTGGAGCCTCTCTGCACATCTGCAGCCACGACTGGGAAGTTAATGCACAGATTTAAGGGGCTTTGCTAATAATGGGCTGCAGATTAGTCGAACATTCACTTTTTGCAAAGCTCATCTCCAGTTCCCATTCATCCAGTGAAAGTAATAAGTTTGCTGGTGCTTTTTAATGAGGTTTATAAATAGTTTCTATCCATCCATTCTGCCTGTCAGGCTAAAATACAGCTAATAAAAATATGCTAAGGCATGGATGAAGCCTGAATCTTTTGCTAGAAATGGTCAACTGGGAATAAGAGTTACTTCTCTATAGCAGATGTGTAGCTCAAAGTTCACCATAAGTGCATTCACATCAAGAGCACAGCGTGTATTGTTCTGCAAGAAGACTAAGCTCGGTCTTCAAGAGACTATGGAACAACTAATTTCATTACTCAAAGAAAAAAGTAAGTGAGCAAGAGAGAGCTAAAATTAACCCTCTGATCCCTTTCCTAGAAGAGATTTCTTTAATGCTCTTGAGTTTTAGATGTACATTTTGGTCATCTGTGCTTGCAGGCGCATGCAGAAAATCTGTGTGTGCTGTACAGTGTTACGTCTTTGTTTTTCTCACTAGTATATGATTTAAATATCATATTGCTTCAAAAATTACTAGTTGCGCTAGGCCAGGGTGGAGCAGCCCAACATGATGCCCTCTGTGTTTGCATTGCATCAATGAACATGCCTTGGGATTTTCATCCACAAAAATTACCTCCAGATCAACTGCAAGAAATCATGCATTTTTTTAAATTACCCATAAAGAAACTAATCACTGTCCTGCTGACCAAACTAAGAAATAATAGCTGGAGGCAAGTAGTGCAGGAGGAGAAGGCAAGTCCCGTGGGAAAATGTCTCCCAAGTATTTTTAGGTAGATTTGAGCAAAGGACCCTCACAGAAATGTAAGACATACTACATTCCTACAACTGTTAGTGAAAACTGCTTTAAATGGTGGCTATTTGCCTATACTATTTATTTGCTCGGCTCCACGGTGTGGGTAGCTGAACCCAGAAGCATTTCTATAAGACCAAAACCAGACGAACGCCCTTGTATTTAAAAGCAAAACTCAATGACTCTTGAAAATGTTTTCCTCGCTTTTCCAGCATGATGTTCCTCCAGCAGTATGAGTGTTGCATATCAGATAAACCTATTGCCAAGTCATGTAACTCCTTGTCCTACCTTCCTGCAGCACACTGAATCTGTGTGAGCTGCTTGCTGAACTACGCCACAATGCCAGGGAAAGAAACGAATGCAATCCCCTCTTTGCAACACTGGTTTTAGCGGGGCCAGATTTTCAACCTTTTGACTTCTGTTCTCTCCCTCACACCTACCCTTTGGCAAAGGAAGGGTCTGAACAGTGTTCAGTAGGGATCTTAAAGCTTTTAAAATAAAGGGTAAGCCTTCCCCCCACAGTTAAATCGATGCTTTTAAGAGCCCACCACATGGGCAAATTACAGTGATGGTACCATAGACATGAAAGAATGGTGATTTCCTTTCCTGAGGCCACTGCCTGGTTCAGCAGAGAATGTAGATCTTCTTCTTCCTGTGAGTGATGTGTCTCTGGGGCTGGTCCATGAGCAGTGGGGGATCTCCATCCTCAGGGATTGCCCAGACTCACCCGGACATGGTCCTGAGCAACCCGCTGTAGCTGTGGTGTTGGCCCTGCTGTGAGCTGGGGTCAGACCAGACACCCCCACCTGGGGTTCCTCCAGCATGAGCCTGGCTCTGATTCCCTCTAATTCTGTATAACCAAATTCTGCCCAAGAAGTGACCCTGGCCCACTGGGGCCTTTGTACAGTGAGCCCCAGTAATGAACCCTGCAGTTCTACTTTTCCCCTCACCATGCTCCAGCAACCTGTTGATGTCTGGGAGAGGGAAGTTCAGTTCCTGTGCAGTATAGACTCTACACGAAAAGGCCCATCTGGTTTCCTGTTGCAGTCTAGCCTTATAGCCAGCGCTGCCATGGTAATACAGTATTTGCAGCAACAATGGCAAATAGTGTCCCCTTCTGTTCATGACTGCACATCTCTTGGTTACTTGGCTGGAGCACGGATTATTCCTGAAATTCTCCCTGCCTGATCAGACTTCTCCATCCGGAACTCAGGTGCTCACTCAGTGTGATTCCTACCTGTGAATTTAGCACCAATGGAAAATTTCAGGAGCATTTCACATCTAAACAGACACCTATCCCAGTTCAGAAGGTTAGAAATAGGGGGTTGTCAAGACTGTCTGTAGCATGTATCCCCTGGGTTCACAAGGGTGTATTTGCATGGAGGGGTTAGGTGGAAGTCTGCTGCCTAGTCTTGACTTCTCAGGGATTAGGACAGGGGATGTGTTATCTACTAGATGTTTCYTTTATTCTCAATAGGAAAATCTGGAAATTCTGAAAAATCTGGAAAGAGGAACAACTCCCAAGGAAACACCTTCTGTCTCCTGGCTGAAGTCATCTCAAGTGGCCAAGAAACTGTGAGTAGCACAGTTCTGAAGATGCACCACTCTCATGGGGGAAGGACTGTTTCCTTACCGCCGTCAAGGATTTCCCATGTTGCAGTGTGAGCCAGTGCCTCTGGCGCTTTCACTGTGCCCCTGTGAGCAGAGTTCGGCCCCGTCATCTCTGTAACCCCTTTGGGCAGTGGAAGATACTCATGCCCTGGCCTCCGGCCCCACCATTACAGTGACCCTGGAAAGCTCCACTGTAGGGGGAAGAGGTCCTGTAAATTCATCTTATCCTAGATGCTTTCCCATGCTGAAATTATCTCAGACACAAAAAGGCTTTTTGCTTCTAAACTCTGTCTTTGCCAGCTTGCCATAGGAGACATTAGTCCAGCTGCTTTTTCATGCTCACAGCTCATCACAACATTTTCCAGCAGCTTCTGTAGGTTGCTGGGATGCAAAATCCTTGTTTGCAAGCAGAGGCTGGCTGGGAATACATGGGCCATTCCTGGTGACCAGATGGAAACCAACCCAGCCTTGCTTTCAACAAGCCAGAGGTTAGTAGCCTTCATCTACTCAGCAGCACTAAGCTTAGAGAAGACTGGCTTCTAATCTCCTCATCAAAGAGGTTTGACAGCTTGTGCCAAGGGCTCTTCGTCTCCAGGACAGTAGTTCAACGGTAGTATTGAGCTATAGCTCCACCTCTCTGCAGTCAGTACTGTGGCTGCAGCGTGATCATCCACAAATGCTATGAGAACCAGAGCAAAGACCAGCACAAACTCCAGCAGCCATATCACTTGTGCACCACTAGCAGGAGTAAAAAGTACCAAAGGACTATTTGATTGCTGGAAGCAGCGTGGTGGAGGGAGGCAGTGCTTCTTCCATGGCCCCTTTCCAATGTAGAACTCTACTCTGTGGTGCTCTCAGCATGCAGTGATGCCAGAAAACTTTTGCAGAGCAGGTCTGAAAGGTGAGCTGTGCTGCTGAGTTCATTAATATCTTGTGCAAGACCTTTTCTGCCATCTACAACAGGAAAAGATGAAGTGTCAGATTTTTTTCTGCAGGTTCCCTCTTTAGTGTCTCGGTAGCCTGAAACCATATCGTTTTTGGGATGAATCCACTCACCGAATGGCCTGCACATGTTGAAACTTGCTGGCCTCCATGGCACAGGAAGAGGCCTTGGATGGGTTAACCACACTTCAGCAAAAATCTTTTCAAGCCAGTTGGGGATAAAAAGCTTTCTGTTCTATAAGGGGATGCTGCCACTGTCCCAGCAGCAGCGGGCAACTTTGCCTGGCTTCCATGGTGTTCCCCAGCTGGTTTCATAACTCCATAATGCTTTCTAAATGCTGCAGCAGGGCCACATAAGATAGATGTGAAGCAGCTCCTAAAATTACAGCTGTAGAGCAGACAGTGCAGCAGCACAGCCTGTTCTGGAGTGCATTTCTCCAGCTGCAGGCAGCTGATGTCATTTCTGCTCTCAGCCCCCTCCATTTTTACTATTCTTGTTGTTTTCACAATGTCTGGAAAGTTTTTCTGCTCCCTTTTTTTTTCATCAGCAGAGCATGAAAGGCCCATGGATTTCTGGGCTCTTTGCAGTGCTTCTGGGAGGCTTTACGTGCAGTCTGTTTTTGCTCTCTCTCCATTGGGTAGTGACAGGACCAAGCTCTCTTCTTCAAGGGCAGCAGGGGAAAACCTTTGCTCCAGAGAGAGTTGAATGGCCACTTCATGGAAGGAAACCAATCCATGCACTCTGAGTCTGCCCAGTGCATCAAAGGCTCCTCCAGAGCAAGCTTGCATGTGTCGATTGCAATCTGCAGTGGGAAAATGATCCCACAGATCTGCAAATGCATGGTTGGGTCTTATATCTGCTTTTTGCTGTCTCTTTTCCATGCTGAAGATCATTATTTCATTAAATAAAGCTGGATTATATATACTGGATCTATATATCCAAGGCAAATTCAGCAATCTGCCTTCAACCCAGCAGGAATCTGTGCCCTGTGCAGAGGGACATGCTACGGGAGTGCGAACTTGGAGCAGTCCGTGATGAGAGTTGTTCCCCTGTGCACAGTGTGCTGTGAGAGTGGACATCCAGCACATGATTGTGCTGGCAACCCCACGTTGCTGTGGAGAGAGGACGCACTCAGCTGTGCTCCCCTTTGCCCAGCAGCCTTTGCCCAGCAGCAGCAGTCCTCCTTGGCTCCTTGCTGTGCCTCCAGGCCATGAGGAGGGACACAGTGAGGGAGAGAAGGGACTGAGCATGAGCTCAGATGCTTCCAGAAAGGTGTTGGTGATGCCAACAAAGACCTCAGATGCTGGTTGTGTCAGCTTGGCAATGCTGAGGTGGTGTCAGGCTGGGTTTATCTCAGATTGGGACAGTGGACAGTCGGCATTCAAGAAGCGAGTCAATGAATGGCACTCATGCCTATTGCTGTAGCAGGGAAATGTGAGAAGCAGAGCACAGGGGAACTTGAGGGTGAGAGCTGACCTATAATCAGCTGTACCCTGCTCACGAGCATCTGTCACACACAAGGGGGTTAATTCCCCATTATGAGTCTGCAGAGCTGTAAAGGAATAGGGACCAGATGGGTCGCTTTCATTTGCTGTTTCGCTTCCCATTTCCAGTGCACGGTCCTGGGGGTGCAAACGTAGCGACATTTTATCTGGAAAAACAGCCAGAAACCGTATCTAACCATGTGATGTTTGGGAAACTTGTTCATCTTCCTAACACTGGGTTAGTAGTAATATTGGGTTAGCACATAGTACAGGCTGCTTGTGTCCGGAAAACCAGGAGCTCTGCAAGCCTTTGTCACACCTGCAAGGGCCAGGAGTTTGGCTTAAATGCTGGGTTTTGATATATTAGAGGCATTATTTATTAGTGCTCCGATTCTACTGTGTTTGCAGTTCACAGTCCCAAGGTGTTCTCCAAAACTGCCTTTTGAATAAATGAAAAGTAGGATTTGCACCGGCTAGGTGTGTTAAAAAAGAGAGCAAATCCAAACCAGAAAGAGCTGGTAGTCTGTGTTTTGGACCAAAATTGCTCCACCAGCTCCCTGTAAAGAGTAGAAATTATACACAGCCAAGAGTTATTAATACAACACATTTGTGAGTAGCTGGAGACAAAAAAATCTACGGGAAGATATCAAGAGTGTTTCAGTGACTCAGTTTCTCTTGTGACGGGAAATGACCACATGAACATTCACCACTCATTTGGTGGCCGATGCAAATAAAGATGCACCAACTAATGGGCCCCTGTGTTCTGCCTTGCTGCACGCCTCCTGCATTTCACTAGGGTTTTGGGTGCTAAGCAGGAATTGATATGCAGTCTGGGATGGTGAAGGACAGATGCTGAGCCCTGCCTCGCCTGTTGGCTTGTTCCCTCTCCTTCTGCTCTGGGCAATAAAAGCAGCTGTCTGGGAAGAGGCTGTGACCTATATTCCAGCACTGAGCAGTGCACTACTGGTCAGGACTCTTTTTATTTTTTTCCCGAGCTGGGCTGAAAAAGGCAGAGTATGGCCAGGTCTGTGCATAGCTCTATGTGTTCAGCATGAGCATGACTTCCATGCACTGAAACAAGAGCACAGGCACTTCACATGGTGGAGAGAGTCCTGCAGTGAAGGCTCACAATGTAATACTGGAGAAGAAATACGAGCACAGCCAGGAAGTTGAGGGAAGGGATTACTCCCCTCTGGTGAGGCCACATTTGGTTGCTGTGACCATTTGGGGCCCCCCAGTACAAGAGAGACATCCACAGACTAGAGCGAGTCCAGCGCAGGGCCACAGCTATGGTGGGGCTGGAGGCCAGGGCATACAAGGAGAGGCTGTGGGAGCTGGGCTGGTTCAGCTAGGAGGCAAGAAGATAAAGGGGGATCCAGCTGCATCTTCCACTGCCCAAAAAGGTTTCAGAGACAGTGGGGCCAGACTCTGCTCAGAGGGGCACAGCAAAAGCACCAGAGGTGCCAGCATGAACTATAATAGGGTCAGTCCTGACTGGCCCTAAGGAACCAGTCCTTCCCCATGCAAGTGGTGCTGCCTGGAACAGGTGCCTGAGGGGTGGGGGAATCTCTGTCCTCAGGGATTGCCCAGACTCACCTGGACATGGCCCTGAGCAACCTGCTGCAGCTGTTACATTGGTCCTGCTGTGTGCTGGGGTCAGACCAGAGACCCCCACCCAGGGCTGCCTCCAGCCTGAACCTGGCTGTGATTGTGTGAATCTAACTGCTATGATAATTATTTTTTGATTTGAAAGAGCCTTTGTGTTTCCATGCTTTTAATTTTTTTTTAATCAAACTCAAATTACACAGCTGTTTGGTTTTTTTTAACCTAAGACTCTTCATATGCCCTCTGTGCACAGCTCCTCGGACCTCTGTTCCCACAGATCTGAACTGACTCATGCCAGTGGTCCCACTATCTTGCAACACGTCAGTCCTTGCAGAAGGGTGTGTTTTGCTTTAAAGATTTCGAAGTGCGTGATCTCCACGGGGAGAGATCTGAGCAGGCGATAGCGCTGAGAAAGGAAGGATGTTTCAGCACCGGCACAGGTGAGGGAGGAGGTGCCATTCAGTTCGACAGGAACCGTGTGCTGAAAAGATAATTTCAAGCTGAGCTGTGGTTCACCGCAATGTTCTCGTGATCAGCTGAGCGGTCAGATGGCAGGGGTGACGGGGAATAGGCTCATTTTCCCACAGTAGAGGCGCACACACACGCACACACATGCTCTGTGCCTGTATAAGCAGTTGCTTTTGCATTTCAGATCTTGGCTTGAACGAAGCTTCAGCTTTCTGCTCACCCTCGTGACTTCAGCTCTCAGAAGTGGGGCAGGAAAACACTTGTGTGTTTAATTCCACGAGCAGAGCTGTCTGCCCGCCCCCGATTGCACTGGAAACATGCACAACCCCTTGTCCAGATTTTCAGAGCAATCAGACAGAAGGGCTGAAGCTACAGAGACCTCAGTGCAAAAAAAGGCTGGGGGTGCTTCCCATTCAGTGAGGATCCAGGCAAGACCGAATGTCTCAGATCTCCCAGCTCGGGTGGCACCAAAGTATCTTTGATGGTGCATTTCTGCTGGCAAAGTCCCCAGTTGCCTGCGTCCCTGGCATGGGCAGAACATCCTGCTGGCTGGCACGGCAGAGCTGGAGAGGGCCACGTTGCCATCTCCAGAGGGACTGCCACCAAGGCGTTCCCCTGGCTGCATCTCCCAAGCAGGGGGGCACCTGGGGAGCACAGCTTGCCCGCGCACGTGACAAGCAGTGGGAGGAAATGGCAGCCTCTGCCTCCTGCCGCGGGAAGGCAGTGGGAGCAGAGGCTCTGCCTGTCTGCCCTAGCTGGCATCCAGCAGGGTGAGTCACCRGCATGAACAGGGTTGGGACTCCTTCCGTCTCTCTGCCTGAGGCTGCTGGATGGTTGTGAATGCACATGTCTTCTTTGGAGCAGGGGCTGGACCCCAGGCACTTCAGGACGATGCCCAGACCACCTGGTTATAGTGTTGCTTAACTGTTTTATGCAGTGGGGCAGAGTTGGAGGCTTTTTGAGGAACTCCAAGAGTTACAGCACCACAGTTTCTAAGAGAGTAGCAACTGCTTTTACCAGCAATCTGCCCTGTACCCTCTTTTATGAATGCTTAATCTTCCCATTTCCAATTTGGCAATAACTTCCCAGGGGTATTTCTCACTTATTTCCATTTATTTGTTTCCAGCTGAGAACTTTGCTCAGATCATTCTGAAAAGAAAGCCAAGACTGACAAACCAAACATAACTCCATCTTGGGTTGCCCTCAGAGGCGCCTTATCTCTGGTCCTGCACGCTGTGCTCTCCTGGTCCGTTTTCACAGAGGTGTCTCTCTTTCCTTTTTGGTATGGCCTGCTTTACTTGGTTGTAAGGCTGTTTCTTGCACTGTGGCTGCAAGCACTGGCCATACTTCAAAATACCGCTGCTGTATCATCACCAGCTGATCTCAAAGGTGTAACCTAAATGTGGAATTAAGCAAAATCTCAACAAGGCTAATAGGGAGACTGTGCAGCAATATAGGCAGAACAGCAGCAGAAGGCTCTGGTATTTCAGGGTTTCAGCTCTGCCACGCAAAGCAGCTTACAAACAGCACATCAGAGCCAGAGCCTGGATTAGAGACAAAACTGGCTCTTGCCTCTCAGAAATCTCTGCACAGCAGCTCAAAGTGCTCACTCAACAGCTCAGAAAATGCCCTCATCTCTCATAGAGTGTTCGGACTCTTAATTCCAGCTTCAGCCTCCTAATGGCCTGTTACCAACTTCATGGCTCGTTATTTGAGTTTGAAGCCATGTGAAGTTCATTACTTTGAATTCTGGAACACAGAGCAACCAAGCAAACTGCATTTATTCATAGACTAACAAATCCTGTGGTTGGGAGGAAGGTCTCTAGTCCAGCTTCCCGCTCAAGGCAGGGCTCACTGAGCTGAGGCTGTGAGCAGTGATCCAGACAAAACTGTACAATCTGGGCTGCATAGAGCCAGGTTCTTCTTTGCATTTTTCAAACAGGAACTTGTCTCTCATTATTACACGTGGTTTTGGTGCCACTGTTCAGTGATGCGTGTTTTCAAACTGACACTGTGCTGTACCAGTGCAATGTTTTTCCCTTGATCAAGAAAAAATTGGTATCAAAAGGAAGACTAGGGCAGGGGAAATGTGAGCTTGCTGCTGAATGGGGCAGGGGCCCTGGAGACAAAGGACACAGAAAAGGATGAGGTACTGCATGCCTTCTTTGCCTCAGTCTTTAGTGGTAAGACTGACCCTCAGGAATCCCAGGCCCC
The DNA here is from genome assembly GCF_003343035.1 of Apteryx rowi. Taxonomy (NCBI): domain Eukaryota; kingdom Metazoa; phylum Chordata; class Aves; order Apterygiformes; family Apterygidae; genus Apteryx; species Apteryx rowi. The sequence goes on along the minus strand of NW_020447375.1, from coordinate 104,528 downwards.
AGAGACCAGGGGGAAAGTCTGGAGAAAGGAAGACTTTTCCTTGGTGGAAGAGCATCGGTTAGGGAACACTGAAGCAAACTGGACATATATAAGTCCATAGGCCCTGATGGGATGCACCCACGAGTGCTGAGGGGGCTGGCCAATGCCATTGCAAGGCTACTCTCAAACATCTTTGAGAGGTCATGGCAATGAGGGGAGGTGCCCGAGGACCAGAAGAAAGCAAATGTCACTCTAATCTTCAAAAAGGGCAAGAAGGAGGGTCGGTGGAATGACAGGCCAGTCAGCCTCACCTCGATCCCTGTAAAGATGATGGAGTAACTAAACCCGGATACCATTTCCTTTAAATTAGGAAAGACAGGGAAAGGAGAGTTATAGAGACCATGCAGTCAGCAAAACAAGGCTCAAGTGGGGATACCTCCAGCAATTACATGCAGCTAAGGATGTACCTACAAGACAAGACTATGGGGAATCCTCTTGCACCCCTCCTGGGAAATCAGCATGCTCAAATACCTCTCTGATGTGCCTTAAGTGTTTGTACACAAAAGCATGCAGCATTGGGAATAAACAGGAAGAATTAGAGATCTGTGTGTGGTCGCGGGGCCATGATCTCATTGCAGTTACAGAGACATGGTGGGATACCTTGCATGACTGGAATGTTGCCATGGATGGCTACATGCTTTTTAGGAAAGACAAGCCAGGAAGGCAAGGTGAGGGAGTCACCCTTTATGTGAGAGAGCAGCTGGAATGTATGGAGCTCTGCCTAGGGGTGGACGATGAGCGGGTTGAGAGCTTATGGGTAAAGATTAAAGGGCAGACTAACATGGGTGACACTGTTGTGGGTGTTTGCTACAGGCCACCTGATCAGGAAGAGAAAGTAGATGAGGCTTTCTACAGACAGCTGGAATTAGCCTCAAGGTCACAGGCCCTAGTTCTCATGGGGGACTTTAACCACCCTGATATCTGCTGGAGGAACAACACAGCAAGACACAAGCAATCCAGGAGATTCCTGGAGAGCATTGCGTTCCAGCTCTCACAGCCTTTCCTCATATGACTCACCTGGACAAGGCCATGAGCAACCTGCTTAGCCATGATGTTGGCCCTGCTGTGAGCTGGGCTTGGACTGGAGACCCCCAGAGTGCCTCCAGCCTGAGCCTGGCTTTGATTGTATACATATATCTATATTGTCTATATCTGTATCTATATCATAATGTATAAGCCAGGTTGCATCCAGCTGGCACCTGCACCCTACAGTCCATACATGCCCTCTAAAAGATCCAAATGTTAAAATGGCAATGATGGGATATCTCAAAAGCAGCAAATCCTGGTCTCTGTAAACCAGATCTTGTTCCTCTGGCTTTGGCTGCAGGAATGTTTTACAGCTCAGGGCTATGGAAACCCACCATCTATTTTCAGCGGGGAAGTATCCCCCATCTGCAGCTGCCTTTTAAAAATTAAATTCCACAAAACTCTGGCCCAGATCTTTACAGACATTACAGCTCTTGAATCCATGGAAGCTGAGGAGCTGGGCACCAGCTCTTTTTAGAAATGGGCTAAATTCCTAGAAATTGCATTAAACATAGCATGTTTGTATCATCTCCAAGAGGCTTGCAGACAACTTTTTTTGATCTTGGTGATCCCAAGTAACAGCAACAAAATGCTCCATGTAGACATGGTCATAACAAGACGTTCACTTTGCAGTCCAGCATAGGGGCAGATGCAGCCCTGGTGTGGACAGAGGCATTGAGAATGGGTTCCTTCCCCCAGTAAGCATGTCACTGGGACATGTTCACTGGACACAGTAGACAGTGGAGGAGCAGGCACAGGCCTTCAGCTGGGAAGAGGCATATGCTATTGGCCACAGCTTCTCACCACGTGCCATGACCTGGTCTCTCATGCTTCAAGGACCCTGCTAATGCAGATGTAGTTAAGTCAGTGGAGAGGAATCAATGACCACCTGTACATGTGCATCAAGACATCTTGGCTGAGCAACACTGAAAGAGCAGGTGTTGGGTACCTAAAAACTTACAGGCCAAGCGTGCAGGCAGGTACGATCGGCTGCTCTTTGTGAAAACCTTTTCTCTGTTTGGAAGGAGTTACTGTTCCAGAGAGGACAAGATCAGGTAGCCTTGCAGCAAGATGATTCCTGTCCTGAGCAAAACCATAATTGCCTCAATAGTTTGGAAATCCAGGGTCCTTTAGGGGCAAGGGAGAAGTGTCATGAGAGCACACAGCATTCCCAAATGGCATATTCATTTGGATTACTGCCCAATGAATAAAAATTCTTCCCACCAAACAGTCCTTAGGTGACTACATGGGTGTGGATCCTTGTTCCACATGAGGCCTAGAGCTGAACATTTTCTCCCCTAGGGCTGACTCTTTCAACTGCAATTGGCGTCATTAGTGCTATCTGCTCTCAGTATCTCCCCTCCCTTGGGAAGGGAGATATTTCTGCCACTACTGGGACAAAAGATAAGTAGGTCTGCCCATTTTGGGGGCTGTAGATTCTTTAAGCATGTCTTTTTTGAAGAGTCCTATGGCTTCCTATAACACTTTGTTTCTAAAAGGTCTGATCCTTTATTCATTTCACAGCACTTTTACCTCACCCCAGCAATCTGCAGTGAGGGTAAGATGCCAGGAATGGGTAGAAAACAGACAGTTGGTTCCTCGCCCACAGGACCCTGACCCAATGTCAGATAGATGACCTTGGGAAGAGAGGATATGTCACAACTTCAAGCCTATCCAAGGCCTCCTGGAAAATTCTTCATGGCATGCTTCACCTCGCTACACAGTCCATCCTATAGGGGCTGTTGTAGACTTACAGATCTCCTCAGCCGTTCAGCACCAAACAGCATTTCCAGACAGGCCTGAAAGTGATCGCAGCTCTGACCAAGAGCACTTGCACCGCAGAGGCTCCCTGATATCAGAAGGTTGTGTCGGGTCTGCCCTGGTGCTGGTGGCATCAAGGCAATGGCACTGACACTGCACCGCATGTCCTTCTGCTGATTTCTTGGGAGAGCTGTGTGTGGATGCACACGGCAGCTCAAAGAAGCAAGAACGGGCTTCAAAGATAACTAACAGCAGTCTGCAGGGAACGGCAACTTGGCTTTCTCAAATGCATTTGATTTAGGACCATATGACATTTGTGATGCAAAAATTTCATTGTATGGCATTAATGGAGCAAATGTTAGGTGAATCACATCAGGCTAAGCCACAGGTCTCAAAAGGTTTCTGTTGACAGGAGATGTCAAGGTAGAGTTGTTTCTACCAACCCCCTCTGCCACCACCTATGGTTCTGCTGTTTGGCCAGTCATGTAAAATCTTTCCTGGAAAAACATACAGCTGATGCAAGCCTTTGGTGGAACAGTAACTAACAAGAAAGAATTGCTGCTAGACAGATGTCTAAAGGTAGTTAAATGTTAAGAGATCAACAAAATGCATCTAATGTAACTGAACATAGTATGTAAAAGCAGTGACTGCACTAGATGCAGAGCAGGATGCCAGGGGTCAGCCCTGCTGAAATAAGCAAAGTGATATTTGATGGGTAGAAGTTAATACAATTGTGAATTAAAAGGCTTTGAGCATTTATGGCCTGATCTTTCCTTTTGACAAGGAAGACAATAATGCAGTCACCTGAGAGCTGAAATGCTTTAATTTAATTGAAGTCTTTGGGCGTTAGCTGTAGCTTGTGACATATAGGAGATAAGACACAGCAATCACCCCTGTCTGAGAACAAGGAGATAGGGGTTGTAATTGATGTATCTGCCAGTTAATCAAAAATTATGTCCATCCAGGCAAAGGCACAGGAAATCAGCCAGACAAGTCTCCTCTGCTGCCATCCTTTTGGATACAAACAGTGGCCTCTGAAATATTACCACTGGTTACCCGCCTTGCGTGGGAAAGTCAGTATTTTTGTCTCACTGCTCACATCTAGAAAATGAGATATCACTCTAGAGAGTCTAAACTGCCCAGTGTCTGGAGCCTGATGGGCTCACCCCAAAAGGTACATGTCCATGAACAGAGAGGGTTCGAGTCCTCTGGGATCCACACTGAGACAAAACAGAGAAAAAGAAGCTTGGTAAAGATTAGTGAAGATGTGACCCCAACCTGTCCTCCCCCTCCAGTACATCTTCACTAGCCAGGTTCCCATCAATGCAAGTTTAACTGATAAAAGGAGGACATTGACAACTAAGCAAAGACATAATTTCTTACTAAAGTCTTATGACAGGATTTGCAGTTACTTTCAATTATTGAATTTTAGTTAACATTTTTCTTCATTTGTCCACTGCAGGTAATTATTCTTCTCTTACTCAATGAGTAACAAATACTACAAAGGAAATATGAATATTTTTTTCCTATTTCTACTCTGTCTTAACAAAACAAGTAGTTTTTGTTTAAATCATCTTAGTCTGGAAGGAAGCTATAGGAAAGAGCATTTTGATGAACTGTCATGAAATTGGGAATGAAGGGAAAAAATCAGTCTTTGAGAGTCATCATGACTCACTCAAGTTTGATCAGGATTCTGGCCTTAAAATCTCTGAATCTGTGATTTCTTCATTATCAGATATTTTGAGATCTAAAAATAACCAAAGCTGTAAGACTGCTGAAAGGATGGGGTCAGAGGCATCTCCACTTACTTATCTGTCATTTGTGGTATTCAAGTCGTCTTCTGATATAAGAAATCTCTACCACAGTTAAAGTATCATTACTCTTTGGCTTGGAATGCTCCTATTTATCAGCTTGTCAAAGGAAAAAGGCAGAGTTACGGTCAGAGATATCTCATTTTCTGTTTTCTGCATGTCCCACACTTTTGAATTAATCTTTATTTGTATTTTCAGTGGTTTGGCTCTCTTCCATTCAAAATTGAATAGGGAGGGAGGGGAGGAGGCAGATTTTAGTGTGTTTTAACACAAACCTATCTTTGTTTGAAGGAATAGAAAATAAGAGTGTTTAAATAATACAATCACAGCAGCGTTGGTTGGAAGAACCTTGAGGGGTCCCTAATCCAACTCCTGCTCGCAGCAGGAATCACCAGCACTGGGCAGGGTGGCTGTGGCTTGGCCCAGCTGAGCCCTGAAACCCCCCAGGATGGAGATTCACCACCTCCCTGGTGACCTGTCACAGGGCTGCTCCCCCTCCAGGGGAAGAAGTGTTTCTTCACATCCAACCTGAACCCCCAAGCTGCAATCTGTGGCCACTGCCCCTCATTATGTTGCCTGTCACTGCCAAGAAGGGTTTGGCCCTGTCTGTCCCCTCTGAATGACTGCATGACAGAATTCGGCCAGTGGGTTGTTACAAATGTATACACACCTGAACATCTCCACTGGAGGCCATCTACAGACATCAGTGGCAAAGGCATAAAAAGGAGAGGAAGGGAAGGAAAACTTCCTTTAATGGCATGGTCATGTTTACGTCCTGTACAAGTATCTGCATGCCTGTGAGTATATGGCAGGAGACAGGACAGAGGCTTTCAGGAAACAAATGATTTCATATGTGGTGTCACCTTCATACATTGTGCAGATTACTGCAAATTCACAGGCCACTGGAAGGTACACAGGAGGGTCTAAGGATAACAGACTGGGAAATACCACTAAACACGGTGGCTGTTGTGCTCTGCAGTAAGTCCAGCTTTTAGGAAGGGCTACTGTTCTCACATGTTTTAAGAAAAGATATATTGAAGTTTATCAACTTCTCTTGCTAAAACATCCCCTCTCCCCAAATATCTTATTAACCCCTATTCTTTGAAATCAAACTGGGATATTACAGTTATCTTCACCGAGGCACTGGACTCTTTATAACCTGCTGGCTAACTGCAGTTACGGGATTTTATTCCTGAGCCTGTTCCTGTGATACTGCCAGCCAATCCTTAGACACTGCCATCTTAGGATATTCTTGCTGCAAAGTCGCCTGGCTGCTGTTTAATTTCTAGGACAGCTTAATGTAGCAGCAAGTGTCCTCTGTGTAAAATGTGAGCTCTCTCCTCTGAGAAATCACAGCGGAGAGGCAGAGCAGGCCAGGGCTCCACTTGGCTTGGTGAAGATGAGGAAAAGCAGCAGTACAGGTGAAGAGCAGCCAGTCTGGAGAGATCCCCTAAAATCACAGCCTTCCCCTGCAGGGAAAGGACTGACTTCTTCCCCTCATCCTTCATTGCACACTGAGACAAACTCCAGGCAGAGCTTGGATGCAGGGAGATGGATGGGATGGGTCCCCAGAAACCACCACCATGGGTCACGCAGATGACAGCAGCGGTGGCCATTATAGCAGCAATGGCCGATCTGATTGCCACAGCAGCACCTTCTAGAGAAATTGATCACCCAGTGGGAAACCCAGCCATGATACACCTGAAGAACAACTCTCCCAGCTGGGCCACTGGCCACAGAAGCCTGTGGGACTTTGCCAAGTATTCACTGATCCAAGGAAACCCTCTTGTGTAGCTCATCATTACAGCAGAACTGTTATTTCTTTGAGAACCAACTCCTGCAGGCTGCCAAGGCCTGGACAGTAGCTGAGGAGCAAATATAAAAAAATGTGGCTTGGTTGCTTCTGTTTGCTGTCTACAGCAGGATAAGCCAGGAGATAGTTCATTGATTAAGCTTTTCCAACACTGCAACATAAAGTAGTATTTCAGCTTGGACTTTGCTTGCTTTTGAGCTCACACTAAATCAAGCCAGTACTAAATTCCTCACCAGATTAGACGTATTCCATAACCACATGGCTTTTCTTGGTCACCTTGATCCTTGCAAGATATATGCTCAGGTGTCTTTGTAAAAGATGTGAGCACATACATACCCACCAATCTTTCCTGTTCCTAAACAACATGCAGTGAATGAAACCAAAGGATTTGGAGTGGATTGTTACAGACACATTGATAACAGTTTTAAACATGAGCACTTTAGGGAAAGAACAAAAAGTCACTAAAACCAGATGGTATCATGAAATATCCTTCAAAGATAGTTTTAAATCTTACTTAAGCTTTAAAGTTTTTAGCGTCACTTAAAATACTGTATTAGAAATGGTCATATAAAGCAGTAAACTACCCCATTCAGTTGCTGAGAATACTGGATGTCAGATTTTTGTGAAATGCAGGGTCTTAAGAAACAGTCTGAACTGTACCTGTTTAATGGATACATGGCTAAAATTTTATCTGTTGAGAATGATGTTTTGTTATTTCCAGTGCTGTGGTACAGAGAGGTACCTAAACAGCTAAACTCGGTACATGCAGTTAAAGAGGAAGGGCAAATTAAAGTCAAATTTAGAATCAATAAATGATTTCTTGGTTAATTTCTGACCAGTTTCAAAAAGGACACCACAGAAATGCAGTTTAGTAGCTTGTAAATACTTGACTAGTAGTATTTTCAACACAATTACACTTGCTTTTTATTTTTTTAGGACTTCAAATCAAATTCATTGTTCATTCACACACATGCGTATTTATATACGTCCCTGGACACATCATTTTATTTCTACAGCTGTTCTGCCAAAATCAAGTATATAGCTGTCTAGAACTCACCTCACTTTCATACCAGCTGTTAACATTAAATGACTTTCTACAGTGGTGGTAATGGAATTCTAAGCCTGAAATTTCAGCACAGTTTTCTTATTAACACACTGCCATGTACTATGATCAGACACAGAAAAATTGTTTTCTATACTTTTTCTTTGCATTTGCCAATCACTAAAGCAGCTAAATCATCTTCTGCATTTGCTGCCACTATCCTGATTCTTCAGTCACCAGGCTGCTCCTTGGTCAGGGGACCCTGCATCAATGGAGAGGAATGATGCACTAGAGACTTTCCTTACCTGTCAAATATTGAACTATTTTAAGTGCATTTATTTTCTTGGCCAGCATGCTTTACTGTGTTAAACTCATTTTACAGCCCAGATGCAAAAGTCTGTTCTAGAGATCACTTCAGGATAGCAGCCCTATTGCTAAGAGAGTTCTAGAAACATGTACATGTCCTCCTTCAACTTCTTTTCATTCTTTTATGCATGCAGCTGGGCTAATGCTGCTTGGACTGCATCCAAGGTAGGTACCATGTTTCAATGATACATCATTTCCACTAGTATCATCAAGCTCTTGAAATGAGCTCTTGGAGCATATTTTGCACTCAAAGCCTGTCTTACTCCATTAGCAGTAAATGTAGCATGGAAGAAATAAAGAGAAGGAAAAGTTACCCACAGCACAATAGAGAGTACCTCCAGTATGCAAACAGCTGGATACTACCAGCTAAAACAGCTGGGTGGTAGAGAACTACTAACCCTCACTTAAATGTTGTCCATGCCTGGAGGCACAGCTAGACCTTAAGCAGGTCGTTCAACTTCAGAAACATAGCAAGGTGTGCCCCATGACTGATTCACCATAGTCACAACAATAAACATGACCACTCCTGATCTGCATTGGAAGAAATGACCATGTGTATCTATGACAGCTCTGGGATCAATTATGTATGCTCTTTCTGTCACTTCCAGGATTTCAAATAAACAGTGAAAGAGTATACTCTGTAGCTCCAAGGGTTTTGTGCTGATTCAAGTCAGGCTGTTCTCCTTGACATCATTTTCATAGGCTGTAAAAGCAGCAGCAGATCCAGCAAGACTGCTGGAGCTCAGTGGTTCTGACAACCAAGGCACAGATGCAAGTGCCAAAGGCTGGACCTAACCATCAGTATTTCTCATGTGGACTTAGACTTCTTTGCTGTAACTACTAGAGTCAGAACTCCTGCTGATGTCAATGAGAGCTCTGGGCAAAGATCAAGGACTGAGCATTTACTGGTCAGTAAAAGGATGTAAACATTTGAAGAGGCAGCTAGGGAGTGAATGGCGTTTTTTAAGAAGCATCCAGTATCCCTCACAGCTTGTAACGCTTGCTGAAGTTAGTGAGTGCCATGGGTAAGAAGAAAGGTTTCTTTCCAGCAAAGTAACCACTCATACTGCAAATTGTGGAAAATTCAATTCAATTCCATCCCAGTAATTATTGCAATACCTCAATAAATCTTCCTTTATTTATTTTTGCAAAACAGAAACCAGTGATGTTAACACTGAACTAGAATTCAATCTAACATAGTAAAATTCATCATAAATCTAGACTATGTACAGCAGATGACTTTGAAATTGCTATAAATGAGACTTTATAGCCTCCACAAGGCTCATGGCAGAATCTATACAGCCATCAAAGTTGGAATGAGTAAATCCATCACCCCCACAAATTAGGAGAGGTTGAGTATGAAGAGTCATTTGTCCTGGACAATTGGGTACAGCCTTTGTAACCTGAAAAAGAAAAGCATATAGGAAGAAGAAAAAGTAAGTATTTACCTGAATTTCATGCCAGAACGAGCTGTGTCACTGACAAACATGCCTTCACATGAAGAACCCTCCAACCTAGATCTTAGGTTCTAGCATTAATGATCAAAGTACTATAGTCAACTATTTATCATCTGAGTTTAAATAATTGGAATAAAGCTTTCCTGCATGTGGAAAGTTAGAAACTTTATAGCCCCACCCAGGTCTTATTTCCAGTCAGTTTCTGCAGAAATGAAGAAAGTCCACGGAGAGGTGAGGCTTATAGAACTCTAGGCCAGAGGTTTGAAGATATATGATCTCTGATTGGCAAAGGTGGGCTTGCATAAACCCCTAGATATTTAACTGTTCAATGAGATGCAGCATTGAATATTCAAGAGGGCAATGAAAAAAAAAAAGCCTCTAATACAGTTAACACTTCAGGCTTCCAAAGATATTTGCGATAGCAGAAACACTGACTTGATGTCAGTGATACTAGGCAACATCACAGAAACTTTGAAAGCTCAGCAGGCAGGTGCTCAGTTTCCGTTACATATAGGCTACAGTGAATAGCCTCTTAAGTGCCATATCATAAGTACACAAATGCTTTTTCCCTCACTCTGCTAGTTCTGAGGTCCTCCCTTGGCAGGTGCAGTTCATGTCTAGTGATGCAACACAAGAGACAGTGAAGGAAAATGATTTCTTTGGTTTCACAATCCCCCCACCATGAAATGTGTCAAAAAATTAGGAGTTTTATGTAATAAACTCTGTGAAACGGGACATGAAAATATACTAAATACCAAGAAAGCTATTGCAGCAAAGAAATAATTGCACCTCTTTCAAAAATCTTTGATGGTTACCTCAGACTTACTAAGCCATTTATTCCACTCTTGGTCAAGATCTTGACCCACAAACCTCATGACCTGAACTGTTGTTAGCACACACAGAATCAATACACTAAGTAAACAGAAATTCTAAGGCATTCAGCTACCCTGTTTCCATAGGTGTTGGCTTTATCTGCTTTCTCTCAGGTTGAACTGAAGCCTTGTTGACCTTCATCATCTGAGACTACAGCTGTGGGAAAGCATGTAAATGTTTATAAAACACTTCAATGAATGATGACAGAAGAACTGTAGAAAGACAAAGATATTTAATCCAAACAAACTAAGTCCTCTGTCTCCAAACTCATAAAAGTGGGCAGAGGAACCATGCACCAACACTACTGTGCTGGAAATCAGGCCAAGGGATGGATCATAAGCAGTTGGGCTAGTTCTTGTGGTTCTACAAGAGCCACCACTGATGAACACAGCAACAGAGAAAAGCCACTGGATTTTCATTTTAGTCCTGGGTGCTCTCTTCATTTATGATCACTGTGATGCCATGACTTCTGTACACATAAGGGACAGCAGGTCAGCACTATTGAACCTTAGAGGACCCAACAGAGACTTGCACGTCCTGGCTCTGTATCCCTTTTCCTTCTATATTCACCCTCTGTTGGCTTTTCTGACAGCTAGTGGATGGGATGGCACCAGTAGAAGAAGGAAAGAGAAACTGCCATTTCTGAGAGAGCCTGCAACATGATCAGTTTGATCAGGTGATCATCTTGAATGGAGAAGTGAGGCAGACTTCAGGGGAATAACTGTCATGATGACTTGCCCATGCCCCACACTGCTGTGCAATGCATACCCTTGGTACAATCCACCGTCTCCAGCTCTAACACTCTGGCCTCCTTTTCTATTTGACTAGCAGAACAGTCTTCTGGACACTGCAAGAGATACAATCAATACTCTCTATCTGTAAATAGCATGTGGACAAGGTCTGATTAAGGCTGCTTTGATAAATATTTGATTTCAATCTCAAAATATGCACTGCATTCATTTTAAATATAATTTTCTTGGCTGCTGCCATGCCATTATTTGGCATTTTCAAGTACAGATCAGCTGCAAAACATCTACATTTATGTTACTGGCTATATTTTATGTTACCAGCATGTTAGCATCTTCTTTAAAGGAGACAATCATCTGAAATGAATTTGTAGCAAGTCATGATCCATTCTCTGTTGTTTACTGAATGGAACAGTCTAGCAATTTACTGTAAAACATGCCAGAGATCTTGTTTCTCTGACTCATTTTAGGTCAGCAGTTAATTTCTTCCTATATTTTTCTAACAGATCGAGGTCAGTAGGCATAAAAAATGAAGAAAGGTTTAGCAGAATAAATGCCCTTCATTCCTGAGTACCTTATGCTTATTCTTTGTTCTCTGTACAAGAGTTTCTGATTTGTCATACTGATCACAAGAGCAATACTTTCACATCTGAGCCTGCAACATTCCACCTGTGTGGCAGTATTGTGTGTACAATATAGCAAAGGCCTTCATTCTACATACAGTGACTGGTGAAAGGCATTATCCTGTTCCTCCTTCCTGTCCTTTTAAAACTGTGGTCCAAAATACAGTCCAAATTACCTTCAGCTATATGGCACAGCCTGTTGGATCTCCATCCTTGGAAGATTTCAGGACTCAGCTAGACAAAGGCATGGTTGAGCTCATCTAGCGCTGGCAATAGCTCTGCTTTGAGCAAGTGGTTGGACTAGAGATCTGAAGAGGTCCCTTTCCACCAACATTTCTATGATTCTGTGTTTTCCCATTCTCCCTTCCCCACATATAAATTGACTGTCAAAGGGACATGATAGGATGGGAAGCTGCTGACTCTGAATGCTAATAGTATCTTATCATAATTAAAGCAGGGGATACAGAACTGCAGCTGTGCTGCTAAGTAGTGTCAATAGAAGTTTGGAAGTCCTAATCCCTCATCCACCATGGATAATTGTAATGTCTGCATTTTAATCCCAGGATTGTGTTTGGCCGTATGAAGGATGTTGCAGCCAGATTTAATTAACAAGCAGGATAAATCCTGTCTAAAGGAGCCAGAGGAAAGATGCATCCATCTTATCATTTCCCTTTGCTTCTGTGGCAACAGCTTATTGTAATTGAAAGTAAAGATGGCTTTAAGGGAAGATGGAGCTCTGTCCCAGATATTTAATTTAGCTAGTGATTATTTTATAGGATGCCCACCTGGCAAAAGAGATCTCTTTATTGAGATAACTGATCTGACCTACACCAATTTACTTGCAACCTAAGACATATCCACATTCATTCACTGAGTTAAAGACTGGTGATAATTCTTCCTGTGACACAGCTATAAAACACAAGCAACCGCTGAAATCAGTTATTTTATTTAGCAGCAGCATGGTAGATAGCAGGCAATGCAGAGAAGGACTGTCCACTGAATGACAGGAGAAGGAAGTGGGAAGAGCTGCAAATGGTACAGTGGTTTGGTGTTTGAGAAAATAACAGAGCATCATCCAGTAGTATTATGCATGAATGTAATTTTTCAATAGGGGAAATAGGACAAATCCCTAATGATTTAGAGAGATTACAAATTTGAAACAATTATGGAAAATAAAGGTCATTCCTACAGTCACTGTTCCAACTACCTTTAAAAGACACAGCAATAGGTGTAAGTCTACAATAAACCTTATCTGGCCATCAAGAAAAACGGATTTTGCTAGGATTCAAAAACCACAACTGTTTGGTAGACTGCAATTGCAACTTTTTTATTCAGTAGTAAAAAATTAATTTCCTTTCTTGTCTTTTCCTTTATCCATGTTTTCATGGTGAAATAAATCAGAATAGCCCATGCTTATATGTCACTTTTATCACTGTGCTAAAATTATGAATAGTGCAAGGAAAGGGCATATTAATGCTAGTAGCAATATACAAAGTAGCCAAATTTTATGATAGAGCTCTGTAGTAGCAGCAGCATCAAGGATGCATTAATTTTGTTAAAAAATATTTCTCACTTTGTTTTGGGAGTTGGTTAACCAAGTATCTGCCTGTTGGGGATTGATCAAATTCTTCTGCTCCACACAACCTGCACCTCTCATGCTCACTTGCAGTTTGAAGCAGAAAGGTAACAGACAATACAGAAAAGAATAGAAGTTAGTATCAGAAAAGGAAGAATTAGTGACAATTCTACACGGAGATATTGTTACTAACAAAAAAACCCAGAACTGATAGAGAGGAATATATAAAACATACCATCATTTTAATTTTTGAGGCATCTAAAACATAGGTTCAGATAATTTTTATATGACAACCAATTACAAATCTTATGCACTGGAAGTGATTTGCAAGCTATCAATACCTAATTCATGGTAAAATAAACTTTGTGCTAACAAGACCAGGTTCTTAAATTGGATGCAGATCAACGGGTATGAGCAAACTTTACAACCAGCCATCTACATTAACTTTTCCAGACTTCATAAAAGGAAAAAATTTTAAGGGGACTGCTTTAAGTAAATATTTTGCATCAGCTTCCACATTCAATTTCACCAGTGTAATTCAGTTTAAGAGGCTTTGGGTAAACATGTAGCTATACTCCAGTACTTTAGGAAATTGCCAACAATTTCCTTAGATTTTTAAGAGAAGTCTGTAAAATATACACATTTTGCTATTATTACCCTTAGGTAGTTTACTTTAAAATATTTTTCACGTAACATACTGTTAAATTGAACTTGGCCAAATCAAATAATAACAATTAGTATGTCTGAACCCAAGCACTCTGCTACTCTGTGGTAGGGTGGGAATTTTGCTAATAATATCACATACTTTCGGATGCAGAAGAGACAGATTGAGTCATATTTTTAAATACCAACAAAAATCCCACTGAAGTATGTGGGATTTACTTCCTTCCTGTACACTGCTGCTGTTCCTACTTATAAGGGGCACTGCATAACTTACCGCTGAGCCAGGTCCACTATGTAAAAAGATTACTAGAAATGACCTTGCTGTACTTGGCCAGGTTTGGATGTTGCTCATGGCTACATAGAGGAATGTATTACAGATATTGAACAACTATCCCCTTCCTTCTTTTTCTCTGAGGATGAAGACCACTGGGTTGTATGATGTCCTGTTTCTTGTGAGACACTCTAAATCTGTACCATGGCATTATCCAGGCAGCACCTCTCAGCTGACTGATCCCATTATGGATTACCTGAGAGTATCTCCATTTCTGACATTTGATGCTGGCTGGTTTAGGCAGAGATGGCACAATGCTTTCCAGGTGATTGAGAATTAACTGCTGCACCTCTGCAGGATCTGAGTCCAGGTGATCGTGCCCAAATGTCACACTTGTGTGAACTACAACTGATGGTCCAATTTCAGGAGACTCTGAAATAAAGAAGAGAAATGCCTTTGAAAGATTGCTCGTTAATATTTGCCTTCCCTGGATGCCGACATTTAGCCTATAAGTCAATAAGAAGAAAAGTGCAGGTATCTGCAGCACCACCCTGTTCTTCCAGCTGGAAACAACACAAAGAATAACAACACAAGCTGTTTCAGAGAAGCCCAATGAAGAAATCCAGGCTTTTTAGAAAATTTGTGATGGATTTCCTGTTGCAATAACCCTAGATCCATATACATCTCCTACAAAACCCTCAAGGCCTTCTGATTTCCCATAACAAGCAGCTGGCAAATGCAGTATAGCCTGTGAATATACTGACTGACTGCCTGTACGTGCAGACTGGCCAGCAGGCAATAGAGAGCACATGCCTGTTGAGCATAAGTACTCTTCCCGTCAGACCCAGTTTCCACAAAATTAGTAGGAACCACAGCTTGTTGGAAGCAAACTCTTCCTTTCCCTGACAGGGCTGAAATCAGCAAGAAGGTTTAAAAGGCATCAGGGTGGCAATGAAGAGACAGAGGGACAGGAGGACAGACAGATGTCCAGACAGAGAGTATGACTGCAAGCTCTTAGGAATGCAATGGCTGGCGTATGTGGCAAGTTCTTGCCACAAAAGGGATCTGCTCGTTCACAATGCTGGTAAGAGCTGAGCAGAGAAAAGCCATTCTGTTTTGTGGGGGATTTTGTTACTTCACACTCAGGTGTTGCTCTGAGTTGGAAAATTCTCCCTTTTCCCCCCAGATATTTGCATGGTCTCTACAAGAAGGAGGGCAGGTCTGGGTTCAGAAGAGCCTACCCCAGAAGCCCCAGGATCACTGCCTCTGACGCAGCTCAACCAGGCAGCTGCCAAGGATTTGGGAGAAGGAGCTGGCAGGGAAGCTGGCCGATCCCTAGCAGAAACCTGCTTGGCAAACAAAGTGCTACTGGAATCCTGCCCACATTCCACCCAAATGTCACTGTAACTCCACCATCTCTGCACAGTGTTGTGATTTTGGCAAACTGGCAAAACAGAACAACAGAAAGAGAAACAAATAAAACTGTTTTGTAGGGTTTTTTTCCAGACAGGTCTACATATAAAAATAATTAGTGCCCCTATAATCACAGGGAAGTCAGAGAGGCACAGACACAGTTGCCAAACCACAAGATCTTGCCTGGATTGCACTTGTGGAGGTGAGGCTTTCCAAAGGCTATGAATGCATTCAGGAGACTTGTTATCACTGGGAACAGTAAATGGGAACCTTTTCGCAAGTTGGGCTGAAACTCACCCAGCCATGAATTAAGTCCAAGGTACTGGATGAGGCACATTTTCTTTATTTTCTCATTTTTAAACCTGGTTTAAAATTTCTGGAAAAGCAGCACTGTTCTGTTCTGAAAACACAACGGTGTGGCACAGCATCTTAGCACACAGATGAGAAAATGTGTGTGGTGTTAGCAGATCCTCCAAATGCTGCTGCTTCAGTGCCCCCTTTTTCGCTCCACTTCCCATCAGCCAGCAGCAATCACACAACTCATTTTTCACTGGGAGACTTCAAATTTGCCTACGATTAAGCTCTGCTATGGAGCCAATGTATAAACAATTCAAAACCAGTTGGTACAGTACCGTTTCTTGCGCGTGACCCCACTAATGTTCATGAGGGCAGATCCTGGCAAAATGCAAAGACAGCAGATTTACCGTTGCTTGCAGGGATTGATCACGAAGGGCTAGGAGCTCTTGTTACAGTTATAGACATTTGAAGTCCTTCTGAACACAGCAGCAAATGCCAAATATAAAATAAACAAAGAGCATTCACAGAGACCACAGGTCTGACACACACAAGCCACCACACCAATGACGGCAAAACTCTGAAAGTGTGAGTGAACCACCGCCTCTTTCTGAACTGCAGAAGGAGTGCAGATATCACGGCTGTGCAAACTCAGCTGACCTGCTGCTGGGGTTTGGGGAGCTAGAGCATTGCAGCTGATTTGCTTAACTACCTATATAAGAATACAATTTATGTTCTTCCTCCCCTGTGCATTTAAAACACATGTTGCAAGCCTTACAGCTGTGATTTCCTCCCCACCTCTTTCACTTTCTTACAACATACCACTCTCATTCTTATGTACAGCGGTCCCTCATTATGCTCTGTTGTTATGTGCTCTCCTCTGGCTCCATCTCTTCCTTCTGCCCTTCCTCCCCAGGYTCAGGTCTGCAGCAGGTCACAGGAGTGGGGATCAGGGAACAACTGCTGTTAGCAAGTGAGGACAGTGATGCTGAAAGGTCATTAGGAAATGAGAGAAAGGGAAATGACTGGTTGTGGCTAGATGCTCTGGCTGCGCAGAGGAACGGTGCCGTGGGACTGATTAGCACCCAGAGACCAAGATGTTACAGCGGGTGCAAACAGCACCACCATGAGCTGCATGTGTTGCAGTGCCCAGCAGGAAGCATGGAGCTCTTCTGCCACTCAACACAATGAAGGTCTCACAAAAAGTTTCCCATGCACATTCATCATAGATGCTTGTAGATTTAGGGGCATGGAGGAAGCAATCTTTCATGAACAACAATGAAGCAAATGAAATACAGAGTTGTCATATTATCTCAGGCACCCTTAACAGAACAATTTCTGCAACACAGAGATACAAGAGACCTGAACATGAAATGACCACAAAATAAAAATTTTCATTGTAGTAAAGGACAAAAAAAGAAGAGTGTTATATTACTGTGAAAATCATGTGCTTACTCCGTAATTTTGATTGGTCACATATTTGCCATCCAACAGCATTTACATACTTGAAATGCTAGAATAAAACCAATATTTCACTTTTGTGGAGAGGAGAAGGGAAGCAGAAGCAAAGGTAGGTTAGCTTGATAATTCAGTACTTCTTCTTGCCCCGCACAAGTGGATTCAATTTTAGTTTTGCAGCTCTAGCAACCTGCAGGAAATGGATGCGTGTTTGTCTACATACAAGTTTTGGGGAAAGTTAACCTTTTATACACTTCTGTCATAGGGCAAAATATGTGCAAGTGAACACAAGTCAAAACAGAATTTGCCCCTTAAAAATAAACTAAGTCACAGTACAAGAAGAGGCATTTCACATACTGTAATCCCAGCTGACTTGGAAACAGTTCAGTTTCATGTTGGTTGTCACCTTTCAGCCTTAGTCTTTCCTACTACGGTCCCTTTATCTTCCCTTTCTGTGTATCTCCTTTACAAGTCCCAATGGCATAGAGACAACCTCCAGCACTGTGGGCAGAGGAGGAATGTGACAGGAGTCATGGCTACAGCTGGATGGAGCAGTGTGGCTTCCTGTAGTCCAAGAAACTCTTTGACATTTTAAAAATCTGCCTAGATGGAGCCAGACTTTTCTCAGAGTGAAAGACAAGAGGCAATGGGCACAAGCTGCAACACACGAAATCCCTTCCCCGTGCGAATGGTGCATCCCTGGGACAGGGCCCTGAGCGATGAGGAATCTCCATCCTTGGGGATTGCCCAGATGTGCATGGACACAGCCCTGAGCAACTATGCTGTAGCTGCAACATTGGCCCTGCAGTGAGCTGGGGTCAGACTGGAGACCCCCAGGGTACCTCCAGCCTGAATTCTTCTACGACTGCATGGTTCTATTCTGTATTGGAACAAAATTAAAATCCTTTAAATCTTTCCAGCAATAAAATAAAATAAAATAAAAATAACACAAGGGCATGAGGACCAGGACAGCCGACAACCAGTTGTCACAAAATTTGCTTAGAAAATGGGATTTTCAGGTTCAGTAATTTCCCTGTGCCAAGCCACTATGAGGTCCAGCACATCCTTGTGTGGGTCTTTCCGGTTGGGTCTGTTCAGCTTTGAATGAGCAGGATGCATTTGCTGGAGCAAGGACATGACCTGGGTTCTGCTGCATTTCAGCTGAGTGCCTGAACTCACCAAGCTAGTAGTTAAATTAAGTGATTCCCTCTTGTTCCACTAACCAGAAATTCCCTCCTTTGGAACTGGAAAATCTTTTCTGACAAAATCTTTGTTTGAACTAGCACATTCCTAGAAAAATATTTTAGTTCCAACAAATGAACATTTTCTGACCAAAAAATCCACAAAGAAAGAACTAGCTGAACCCTTTCTGACCAGCTCTGGCCATTATGTAACAAGCTTGATAGAAATCTTTCCCTCTGTTGTGTTGGTGAAGGACTCCTCCAGCTGGACAACTCCTTTGAGAAGATGAATTCCAGGTTCCAAAAGGCAACCAAAATTTCTTTCTCTGATAAGTTTTCTGTCCTGGACTGATCACTTCAGAATGAACTACTGAGGTTCAACAGGAACAAATCTTAGCACTCGCAACAGGGATGAAAGTGATGGCTTTAATTTCTATTGCAAGGATTCTTTCACCTCAGTCTCTTTCCTTGGTGGGCCAGTTCAGCCAACCCTTACTCTCAGGAACTGGGAAAATGTGGCAAAAAGGGTGGGGAGATGTTTCCTGATTGTGATCAGGAATGCACCCTGACAGGCAGTGGCCACAGAAGCCACATCATGGTGCTGCCTTTTTTTGAAAGCTCTTGTCTTCCCTCTGAGGCACTTCTAAGAGTAAAAGGTGACTTACTTAACTCCTTCTGTGAGGCTTGCAAGGTATGTTTTCAGCAGGTATTAGAGCTCTTTCCCTGGGGTATTTCCTAAAGGGTCCAGAAGCTTTGAGTTTGTTCCTACTGTAGTCTGAAGTGCTGATTTTGCTTTCTGATGCCATCTGTATCATGGGCCTGAAAGTAAGCCTCTACCACCAGGGATGGACAGGTCCAAGGTGTCCACCTGACATAGATTCAGGATGGGAGCAAGGACMACCCTTGTCTAGAAGCAGGGACTCAGCCAAAGAAGACACCTTCTTCCCTGAGCTCTGATGAACAGGAGACCTTGAATTGGGTCTGGGTCTCAAACAGCCAGGGTTAGACTCACCATGTTGAGATTCCTCTCTGCTAACCCCAAGCCTGATTTCATATGCTAGACATACCTGTTTTCAATGCTGGAAAAACACTGGGGAACACTATTCAGTCTCTGATTCCTATTTTAGGGGGGAAAAAATGATTTTCCAAGTCTGACTTCTCTACATAGAAATGGTCATGGATAGAAGCCTGAGTAGGGAAGCCTCTTAGGTACCTTGGGATTTATTATAGTGTACATGGCATTTTGGCAAATTCTTGCACATATACTTGGTAAAAAGGCTCATTAAAAGATGTCTAAGCATTTTAATAAAATAAATATTCATTGCTTGCTGTGACTTGTTATAGCCAATGATTCTTGGACAGGGTCTGCTTCTTTCAAACCTCTCATCTCTTCCATAGCATGTGCAAAACAAGTTTCAGGACAGGCAGTTCGTTGAGTTTTTAATTCCTCTTTCAAACTACTCATAGCTTGGAGAGCTTCCAGAGGCCACTGAGTCACAGCCTTCCAGTATTGAAATATGCAGACTGCAAGGATCAAGTTTAGCCTCAAGCCCTTTTCTTTCTTCTACAAAAATACTGGCTAACAGAAGAGTTTAAAATAGATTTTTCCCTGAAAGCAAAGGGGGAATCTCAGCCTTGATACCTTACAGCTCTTGCACTGGGTATGAATGACTGTTCTGTTGTCACAGGAGTAAAACTGGCTTTTTCTTTCCAAAGCGTTTATATCAGGCTGCAACAGCTAATTTAAAAACCAGGGCTACTGGCAGAGTTTCTCATGAGATTTTCATTTTCTTTATTTGTGGCAAGATGCAAGCAGTCTAGGGCCATGTTAACAGATGACAAAGTAGCACAGGAGATGTAGCAGGCCAGGGAACTCTCTGCGATTTGAGGGGTAATGATCTGAAGGCGAATGGAAGCAACATAAAAGCTTTCATCTGCTCCCAGTTCTTCTCCCCCCTCTCATCCCATCTGCATGGCAATTAATCCGATCAGTTGATGTGGTGGAAGGCATAGGATGCTGGGTATATCAGAGCTAGAACGAGACTGCAGAGTTGGCTGTAGCTTATACCTACTTAATTAGTGAGCAGCCGCTTTGCCAGTACTGGCAGGGTTCTTAGCATCCATGGTTGCTGAGGGATCCTAAGAGCAGCAAGCTTATGCCTGGCTCTCTTTTATCCTTCCAGTGCATGCTATGCCACCGCAGTAGCAAAGTCAGCTGAATGGAATGTGTGCCTACCCCTCATCCGCTCCAGTCTGGCTCTGTTAACTAATACTAGGAGGAAAGTGGATTTTTGCAGAGATTCTGTTGAGGCAGCCATCAGGAAGTGCAGTGCAGGACCTAACAGCTTGCTGGTAACATCTCATGTGGCTGTGGCTGTTTGGTCGGCTGGATTTGCGCCATAAATTCAGACTCTCCTGTTCCCTACGGATTATGGAAGTTGGAATACAAAAACTACCAGTTTCTTTTGCTTTAGTGTTAGTTTTCTCTGTTTTAGTGTTAATTTCTTTTGCTTTATTGCGTTGCACAAGACTGACACAGGCAAATAGTGGATAAAAATGGAAGAACATGAGGTTAAATACATTCCATTCAAGATTCATCTTACTTCCGTGTAAACAGAAAAGAACTGTGTGATCTTTAGCATATTACCTCATCGGCCCAGTGTCCTGTCTCCAACAGTAAAGTTGGAGAATGGTGAGCAGCAGTACTTCCTTGCCCAGCCCAGCAGTAGCAGCTGGGGCTGTGCAGAGCCTGCAAATTCTGGAGCTGCTGGTTGGTGGTGATGGGAAAAAGGGCAGTACCAGGCTCCGGTGTGGGACCTAGATTTAATAAGGCTACCATTCGTGGGATGTC
This sequence comes from Apteryx rowi, assembly GCF_003343035.1. NCBI lineage: Eukaryota > Metazoa > Chordata > Aves > Apterygiformes > Apterygidae > Apteryx > Apteryx rowi. The sequence goes on along the minus strand of NW_020447375.1, from coordinate 83,264 downwards.
TTGGCTACCACTGCTATCAACCTGAAGTGGTTCTGAGCAGCTTGCAGGGGTGGGGAGAGCAGTGGGGATGATGAACAGTTCCTAGATTTTGGCTCATGGTAAAAACATGAAAACCTACCAGTCCCCTACAGATAAGTCTTGTCCACAAAGACCTTAAGGGAGACCCTAAAGCACTTGTGACCAGAGGCCAGCTGCACTGTCAGCAGTGTGTTCCCCTCTGAGCAAGTCTGAAACCATATCCATGGAGAAGGAAAAGGAAGAAATTGGAAAGAAAGGAGATTAAAAAAATTAAGTAGGGAATTGAAAAGTGAGGATTTAACTCCATTTTCCACATACTAAAGGGAGGGTTTTAGAGAACACAGAGCCAGATTGTTCTTAGAAGTGCAAAGAAAAAAGGGCAAGAGTCAATGGGCACAACCGCACCAAGATAAATCCCAGTCGTACATAAGGAAACAATCCTTCTTCATGAGCATGGTACACCCGTGGGCCAGGGCCCAGAGTGGTGGGGGAAACTCCAGCCTCAGGGATTGCCCAGACTCGCCTGGACACAGACCTAAGCAACATGCTGTGGCTGTGATGTTTACCCTGCTGTGAGGTGGGATCCCCAGGGGTGCCACCAGCCTGAGCCTGGCTGTGATTGTGTGAGTCAGTGAAAAGAGACGGGGAAGACCTTCAACACTTAGCAGTGTGAGTACAAAGTATCACAGGCAGGGAACACATCAGCTTTCTGCAAGGAGCATCAAGGAGAGAAAGCCTGAAAGAAATTGGAAGGTCACCATACACTACATTTTAGCCAGTTACAACAGTGAGTTAATTAAGGGCTAGCAAAGTCTCCCCGTACTGAACTCTCTGGGGGAACTTTTGGTTCTCTCACAACTTGATGAGGATCCCCCACAACAGGATGACAGCTGGATGAGGGGAGAGGTGTTTGACTTTTGAGCAGGAAAGGAAGGCTGTCAGCTTCTGAACATTTAAAGACTGTCTCGACAGTCATTATTAATTCACAGCTGGAGAAATCACACAGGGTATGTAGAGAAAAAGAAGGAAAGACTGCTGGCAGAGAGAATCTATATAGGATTAAGCCTGCTAGGAGCATTATCTTCCAGAAAAAGGATGGGGCTAATAAAAGATGCTTCAGAGAAAAGCACAGCAGAAGGATAAGAGTCCAGTATCACCCCCTCCCGCCCAGCATAGTAAACCAATGGTTTGTAAGGTAACATGAGAAGGATCCTTTTAGCCCTTCTGCACTGCTGTTGATGCCAGCAGCAGAGTCTTGGCAAAGAAGGGGAGAAGCAGCTCTAACTTCTCCTAACATCTCCAGAAGAAAGCAGAAGCCATTTGGATTTGTCCAAACAACAATATTCTCAGAGAGAAAATCATGTTTGAAGGCCATCTGGGAGCACATCGTGCAGTTCCTAAGCTAAAAAATTTGAACCGAAAAGCCCTATACCACAACTGACATAATTGCTCTCAGTATCCACAGAGGCGCCAAGGACAGAGTATTCAGAGAGGCCCGTCAGCCTCATACTTAGAAGTGGTTGTGCTGGTTTAGGACTGAAACACATTTGTGGAGAAGTGTGAGAGAGCATGTGCTGTATTCTACATTTCCTGGATGTACCCTGTGGCTTACAGGCTCTGCAAAGCGTGTACTCCCACTGACTCAGAGGAGAACAAGATCTACTTTGATAAAGACATAAAAATAAGTAGCCAAGACCCACAGATCAGCTTTCAGGCTCACTAGTTACTTCCACATAAAAGTCCACAAAGAGGACTGAAAATTTTCACTGGTTCAGCTGAGCTGATCTTAAAACATTCTGAACAGTGAACATGGACAAAGCTTAAGGAAATGCCTATTTTTGCCATGGGGGCTTGGTTAGACTCACTTTCCAGTTAATTTATTAGTATGTTCAGTAAATAACCACCAGAACATTGTCTGCCTCAGAATCATAGGATTTAGATAGGGAGGGACCTCTGAAGGCCTCAGGTCCAAACTCCTGCTCAAAGCAGGGCCAACTTCAAAGTTAGATCATATTCATACTGTTTCAGTGTTCAGGCAAATGGCTAGGAACTCCTCCAGTGTTGGCATGAATAACATGTTTCTCCTTCCTAAGGGATCTATAGACCTCAGATTACAAACCAGTCTATAGATGAGCTCTGCATATAGATGTGATAGACACACATCTTCCATAAGAACGTTCTCTTCCTTCATAGAGGAACTGTGTCAAATATTTTTCTCGTGCTCCTGCCCAATGACACAAAATCTGGAGTCAGAACAGATACCAATAAAAAAAGCAAGGTTTGGTTGCTTCCTGACCCTAAGGATTTTTCATTCTCAATGGGGAAATGTGTTTTGTTATCCAAAATCCATTTTGATTCTGGATAATATGAGGGGAAGGGAAAGGACTTTGTCATTGCCATGCCAAATAAACCATAAAAGCTAGTCAGTAAAGAAAGTGCACTGAAATACTGTTGGGTTGATGTGTAGAGCAGCAGAGAAGCTGGACTCTTCCAGATACGCTCTATCCCTGCTCCTTGAAAAGCATCAGCAGGCTGATTCTCCCTGCTGGAAGTCAACATACAGACTTAATAAAACTATATCTAGAATGAAGAAAGAACAGTGCCTTCCTCATGCCTAGAAATGAACGAGAGATGGAGATCTGCTTTCAAAATGTCACACTGCTATTTTGCAAAAGGATTAGAGAGCTTCCCAAGTTAGCCTTGAAAGTTCTTGTGGTTTGTAAGGTCTCTTATTCTCCCTGGAATAAAAAGTGCTGTAATTTATCAGTTACTGTTTGGAAGCATCCATGTAAAGAACAGTGCTAAATCTTTTATATTCAGAAATTCAGTATTTCTTTAGCCTTACAGATGGTTCTTGAATAGTTTCCTAAAATGCAAGCAGGGTAGATGGGAGATTATGAAGAAATTGGCCATATAATGAGTTGAAAACTTAAGTAACTCTGTAATTCTTACATCTTCCTAAAAATTCTTATTTTGGTACTGAGAAGATAAAGGAATTTTTATTTTAAAAATAAAAGGGATACTTAGGAATTACACTGATCCTGAAATCCTGTAGAATGAATCTTTCTTTTAAATTATATAACCTCAAATTGCTTAAACAAGAGAAGGCAACTGGTTCCATTTTTATGTGTCATCTATCTTTAGTTCTCCAGAATGCAAAGAGATGCAAAGACTGCAGTATTACAGAAATGAGGCTTGGAATAATTTATGCTGTAGAATTCCCACTGTCCCCCCAACCAGTTATAAATATTGATGGAGTGTTTAAGGCAGCCAATCACACAAATACTTAATATTCATACATACCACACAGGGAATTCAACGTACACTTCTTGTAGGTTCTTTCATTACATAACATTCAAGGGCATTACCTCTGTGGATGGAGACAAATTTTACAAACAGCAGCTGAGATCCTCAGCTGATGGAAAAAGCCTTGCTTCTCTGAGACCTAGTAAGGGTTTATCATGCTCCCGATTACCTTGGTAATGGCAGTATCAGAGAAACAGCTTTATTATTGATCCTTCTGCATAAATTGGGAAGAAACCAGATGTCATCTGTAGTCATCAGTAAGGAACTAGTCTGTGTCATGCTGAAGCCAACTAATGGTAGCATTCAAAACTGCAGCAATTTCTGAAACACAGACACAGTCCTGTTCTGCAAAGACTATCCTATGCATTTTGTGCTGCCCAGAAGTCCTGCCAGAGAAGGCATGAGAATGGATTTTCTGGGTACCGGTGCCCCATCCCTTCCCTGACAGACTCACCCTTGCATCAGTTAGGCTCACTATCTCCTGTCCATTACAGTGAGGGCTATTCCATGACAGAAGACTATATTCCTCTGGCAGTGTTAACAGAATCCAAACTCAGAAAAGTGCCTGTGGCCACTGGTTATATGAGAAATCCAGATTCAAGTTATTCAAAGTGTGTTTATCTCTGTGGATGAAGTCATGTCTCATATACTTGGACAGCCAGATAGGTGGCTTGGTCACAAGGCTTGTTCTCAGTTAGATATGTCCAGAGGACATGCTGATGAGGGTTATGTTGAATGAAGAGATACTGACTTATTTAATGAACAACATTACATTGTAAATGTCATGGGACTGTTCTGCCCCCTTTTCTTTGTGTCTTGAGTCCCCTAACACTAACAAGAGTCAACATAAGTTCAACATAAGGAATTTTGGAGTCAACATAAAGGGCAATTATCTTTCGCAGAAAGGGAATGAACTAGTCAGAAGAGTTCCCTTCCCAGCTGCTCTCCTGTTCAAATTCCCTGCCCAGGACTTTGCAAAGGCAGAAATCTTTGAAAAATCAGGAAATACCTGGGCAGGCTACATAAAGGAATTAAGGAGAAAACCACAAGATAGGGTACACTGCCATATCTCCTTAAAAGAAGAGGCATTATTAGTTTGCAAGTGCCATGCAATAAGCACCGACTCAGAGGCCTCATCCCAACACAGCAAGGTAAGTGCTGTCCTTAGGGAAGCACGCTGTTCTGTAAGCAAGGAAAGGCTTATATTTCTGGATAATTACTGACCTTCCTGTCTGCCCAGCCATTTGCAACTCACTAGCTCTGATAACAAACTGATCCTGTTGTGATTGTAATGATGAGGCTGTTTCAGATATTTCACTGATAAAATGTGAAACTGGCACAAAAAGAGTTTTACATCTCTACCTTACTAAATGAGTCAGAATAGGGATTACCAAGTCTCACAGAGACAAACAAACAAAAAGTCTGGACTTTCAGAATGAAGGCTAGACTCTAACAGTTATAAATATATTTGCTTTTAAGTGGATGTTATATAGATGTACCTATTTTTTGTTTAACAATGCATTTAACAAAGAGACTGTTAGCAGAAGGCTGAGGTTATTTCCATTGGAGTAGTACAGTTCAATGCTGTGTACTAAACAGTTACCATCTGAGACAGGAACTAGGGTTGGATAAACCTCCATTTGTTGTGGACACATCCAAGTAAGGTGTAGAAACACCAGAAAAATCAAATTTCTGTTTGCCTCCAATCTCTTAGTTGCTTTTACTTTGCCTACAGAATTGCAACCATACTCCACTATGTATTCCTGAAAAGCTCTACAGCTATAGCTGATGGACAGCAAAGCAATTTTTCCTGTTAAGATTAATGTAATGGAGGGAGGGGTGCATGCAGGCACTTAAATAATAGACACAACTGAATAGACAGGGACAGTGTGTATGGCATAGAGGAGGGAAAGATGGAAGCAGGACCAGTGAGGCACCAGTTGGAGAAGGTGCCAGCTTTTTGGGAAGGAAAAGAAAATTCTGAAGGATCTCAGCTGCTTCACACATGAGACTGAATGCCCAATATAAATCTTAGTCTGAGCATTCCTGCTGCCTCTTTCTGAATATTTACATTTTCATTGCCTCAGATGAATCAAGATCAATAAAGGATGAAGAATGGAAAAATAGGGTAATGATGCAAGTGAGTGGATCATGGTGTTACAGGATCAGCAACCCCAAAACAATAGACAGTGAATAAGGGGCATTGGGGTGCTGTGCTTCTCATTGAAATGTTCCGGAGGTCAGTAAGAAGCATGCAGAGAGAAAAAAAAATGCAAAACATTTGTATATACGCTAAAACAAATGTAAAGGAACTTTATAATCAAGTGTTTTGGCTGCAGTAGTCTGTATGTGAGTAAATTTCACAGTAAGTCCCCCTTGCCCATGCTGTCTAGCATGTGTGTGTGTGGTTTTACCTATTATTAGAAGGACTATGCATGTATTTGAAGAAAAGATATCACTATGTGACTGTTCTTGTTTCTTCTTTAGCTTTTTGTATTATTGTATTTCAGTATATTGTTACAAAACAGGATACAGGCATGCTTTCCAGTCCTTCTGTGTTCAGCAGGGACACTTATAGCCAGAAATATTTCTCCTTGCTAACACCTACTGCTCTCTCACTCTAGCACTACTTTTCCTGGAACAAAGTTCAAGTTTGCAAAACGCAAGTTCACCAGGAAAGACAGCACAGTCAAGACGGCTGGTTGGCTGCTTGTATTTCATGAAGAGGGTTTGCGTGAGACAAATTATCTTCGTTTGATGGCTCCCAGCTTGTTCTAACCCTCTGAAGGTATACAATTTGTTCTTCTTGAAAAAAATTACTCGCATAAAGAGATCACTCCCGTGATATGAGGGAAATTTCAGTAAGAAGGATATATGTCAACACTGATGTGTTGATAATCTCTAGATATTGGTTAACAATTTGCCCAAAATAATACGCTTCCCATTTGGTTAAATTGCCTTTGGAGACAACAAAGACACTGTATTTAGCTATTTGACAATATATGGTCTATATAGAATTCAGAGTTAAGAAGAAAAAATGTTAAAAAATACAATCATTCTTTTGATATACTGCAGGTTGGATTTCACCACGTGATGTCTGGCAGTGATTGAGAAACTGAATGGAAATCCAACTTCTGAAGCATCTGGCTGGAGATATTCATTTCTCACAGGAGRGGGTTATAACAAGACATTCTTCGGTGTCAGTGCTGATCATGCACCATGACCAACATCCCTGTTCTCCCTGATCAGCCAGCCACATTCATTRCTCTCAGTGCTGGCACTTTGAACCCATACAAGCAGTCAAGTACGGAGAGGATGGGTGAATTTTCCCCTTGGACTGTGTCCTCTGCTTCTGCACAGCTAGATATCAGGTGGCTGTGATGGACAATACCAGTAGGTGCTATTAATCATCAAGTACTATTCAACATAATGATGGTGAGATCATCCTAGATTCAGGAAAACCTCCAGCTGCACATTGTCCATACCAGGGAAACAATGCCAGAGAAAAAATCACTCTGTATTTGGCTGTCCTTACACTCTTTTTTTATATACTCACTATTGGCCCCTGTTGGAGGAGGCATATCGGGATAGATGCATCTTTGTTTTGGCCAGTCCAGCCATTCTTTTCTTTTATCTTCTCTCTTTTCAGACCAAAAAGCTAAATTCTTAGGACAAATGACAAAACTGGGCTTTAACAGTGGAGAGTTTATTCATCCCTGCAGCTTTTGCTCCAAGCMTAAATTGGTATTTCTGGAGGCACTTCAAGAGCCATTGGTATGCAGGTGGCTTTGGTGCAAAGAAGGGCATATATGGAAGAGCTGATYTGAATTGCACTATTACTCCCTGATCACACAGGGTGATCACCAAGGCAAGCCATGGACTATGTGAGTAAATACAGAGGTCTACTTCCCAGCAATCCACCCAGGCTCAGTGAATGGAGAGAAATCAGCACTTCCAAGTGGAACACACTACACCCCAAAGCATATCTTTGAATTTGGTTGGATGAATCATGCCATAAGGTGCTGGTTTCTCCCTACTGATTGTAGAATGTGCCTTGTGTGTTGAGCTCAGATGGAGATGTCTACACTGAAGACATCTAAAGTGAGGTGGAACCTTGTGCATCCAGCTGGTTTCTCTACCTGTACCTGGGCCCTGAAATAAGTAATGCCATCCCTAGCTGGTAATGAGTCTGTACTGTTTCCTATAGGGTTCTTGCCATGTCAGTTCTACTGTCTGCAGACAGAAAGCCTAGCGCAATCAGCTACTGCTAACCTGGGCTGGAAATGAGRAACAAGATATTTAAGCCTGTGGCAAACAGCACAGCAAGATATGAGCACATCTGCCTGGCACTTACTCCTTGTTCAATAGGGAATTCAGAACAAACTCTCATATGACTGCCTATGGGCTGACTCAGGATGGTCATTCTGTGTGGCCCAGCTTTCCTTAGGAACACAGGAGATATAATGCTCTTGTGAAAACTGTGAGACCAGGGTGATTTCCTGTTATCTGACCTACACTTGCACTTGCACCGTAATAGTAGAACTCAGGCCCTGGAGCTGTTTGAATAAAATATAAGACCATCTCAAGGCACTAGCTTTTCAGCAGCAGCCACACTGAAGAGGGGCTTATTTGGCTGGATGGCTGGACTCAAAGGGGAGTGATCAATGGTTCTAAGTCCAGCTGGCAGTCACTAATGAGCTGAACACTCCATGGTTTGAGAGTGGGAAAAATACTGTTCAACCTCTTCATTAATGGCCTGGAAGATGATATACTGCATACCCTCAGTGAATTTGAGGATGACACTAAACTAGAGGGAGTGCCTGACACAAAATAGTAGTGTTGCAGTTCAGAGGGACCACAAGAAACTTGAGGACTGGGCCAACAGGAATCTCATGAGTTTCAACAAGGAGGAATGTAAACTCCTGCAACTGAGACAGGATAACCCCATGCATCAGTTGAGCAGCTGAGCAACAGATCTGTCTGAAAAGATCCTGATCATTACGGTGGATGCAACCTCAAATATCAGCCAGCAGTGCAAAGGTGGCAAACCACATCCTGAGCTACATCATGAGGAGCATGGCCAGGAATCTCAATTACTTATTATCCCCCTCTGCTTGGCGCTCAAGAGGCTGCACCTGCAGTGCTGTGTCCAGTTTTGCCTCCCATCCAGAACCAGAGAGGTGCTGGAATCTCAATCTTTGGAGATATTCAAACCAGAACAGAATAGGGCCCTAAGCAATGTGATCGAACTTCATAGCTGGATCTAACTTCACATCTGTCCTTAACTTGAATGGGGGGTTGGACCAGATCACCTCCAGTGGTCCCTTTCAATCTGATTCTAACCAGTAGAGTCAGACAACATAAAAAGAGGCAATGTCCACAAGTCGTGCCTTGGGAAGTCCAAATCGGAGATGAGGAAACACTTCTTTACCTAGATAGGGATGCAGCCTTGGGACAAGTCACCAGAGAGTTAGGTGATCTCCATCCTAGGTTTTTTTAAAAACTCAGCTAGACAAGCAACAGTGGCCCTGACTTAGCAACAGTCCTGCTGTGAGTGGGAGTTGGAGTAGACACCTCCAGAGGTCCCATCTACTAGCACTGCTGTGATTCCATGACACTCCTTCATGATAGCTTATAATATTAAATTGCATGTTATGGTGTAAGAGAAGAAAGGCATATCCAACCTTACGGCTATTTTCTAGCATGATGATGGTGTTTAGATTTTAAGGGTGATGGACATGCATTGCCCAACAGGTACTAAAATAACTTACTTTTATTAACAACAGACAGGAAACAATCAATCCTGACTGAACAAAGATTAGAAATAGAAGTATCCTAAACATCTGAACATGCTTCAGCAAAGTGAATTTGGTAATACATAATAGTTATCTCTTGTATTAGGCAGCATCTGATTACGAAAATACTTCCTTATGCTGCAACAGTGAGTCATTGCGCTTTTTAGGTTGCCGCAAAGGTGGGTAGGTTATTACCCCCACTTCACAGATGTGGTTAACTAGATCATGATCACAATGCATGCTAGTAATAGAATTAGGAAGCATTTTTAGTTTCTAACTAACTTGATTAAACCCAAATGCTAGTGGTTATTCTTGAGATATTCTATGCCAACATACTTCCCAGACCTCTCAGTATATGAAATACATTTAATAAATAAAACATACATTTGTTTTACTGCCATCTTCCAGAAACAGATGAGAAGTGTCTGTCTTGTGGGATGCTCTCCAAACTTTGCAAAGCAGCCATACTATGTGCAGCCATTTCAAGGATTTTCCATGATTATAAAAGCACACTAGCTAACTCTGAATTAGACTGAACAGTCTCAGTTATATAACTCATTACTACTTTCAAGCATACTTAGTGGAAAGAACAGGAGTTGTAAAATAATGGATGATGGGAGATAAATTGGCATGTGTATGAATTAAAGTTTAAACAAAGGAACTCAAGTTCTTTCTTGGAATAGCAACATTTTGATGTTTCAAATCCCCCGACACTGGTTTCATAAATGCAATAATGTAAACCATGTGCTGGGTGGTGATTTTCTGAGGACCTTCCCGCTTTCATTGTGTATTTTATTACAAGCCAAATGTGACATTAAATGCTATCCGCTGTGGCTTGGAGTTAAATACTTGCTCTGTTCAGAATAGCAACACTCAATTAAACAGCATTTTTCATGATCTACACCCTCTGTTGTCACTGTGTTTAAGGGAAATAATGGGAGCACTGACCTATATTGCGTTTCTTATTATCAATGGAGATGAAGCGTATGCAGGGATTATCAGTGATGTACTGCGCAGCCCAGGGGACATCAATCTGTGTACTGGCTTCATAAAAAAGTCCCAGAGCATAGCGAGAGGAATAGCTCACAGATTCCAGCTGATGCTTTTGACTTTCATTAATTACTGYGGAAGAAAAAGAAAAAAAGTGAAATCAGACAATGTTTTTTCTCTTAGAACATTAAACGTGTGCATCCTGTGGTTAAGCTGATTAATCTTTCCTGAAAATGACCAGACTGCTCAAATTGTAAGATTTTAATAATAAGCCTAGTGCTTTCTATTTTTTTTCTGGGACATCTCTTCATGAAACTTTATGGCACATTTATGAAGAGTATGTCCTTCACACACACTCCCCTCCCCCATCTGTTAGTGGTTTATCTTCTAAGTCTCTGCTAGTTGCCAGTGATTCAAAACTTYGATGACAGGTGACTTTTTCTCAAATCCTTTCCCATATTGTGCTCAACAGGCAAAGAAGATTTTCTTGGTGGGATTAAGAGGTTCGGGTTTGCCTCTAACACATAAGGTAAATGATTTTATGACCTGGCAAAGAAACAAATGACTTAACATATCAATGGAATGAATATAGGAACTCTTGACTCTCCGGGGAAAATACTCATATAGGCCCTGCAATTTTTGTGTTGCAATTCAAATGGATGAGAAGAGGAGATAAAAAATCCCTATGGGCATAGCACTTTTGCACTGTACTCTATTCTTGAGTGATACTGAAATACCCAGACTATTAGCAGGCTTGAGATTAAGAACAAGAGGAGAATGTATGCTAAGTTTCTTTTTTTTTTAACACAATAGCAATGGGGACAACCTGAGAAACTCTCAGAAATGAGACCACACAAAAGGCTTACAGTGAAGCTCAGTTCCTTTAGCTGTAGGTATTTTTAGGCAGTTTAGAAACTTTCAGAGCAACCCTGAATCCATTTCTTCCTGTGATTAACTCTCCTATCTTCTAATTACAGTAAGATCTGCTTTTTTGTCTTAATTTTATAATCTTCATAAAAAGCTGCAGAAAATATTTTTAGTCCCACTGTGCACTTAAATACTATTTTATTTCATGCAAAATGAAAATAAATCAGTCTGACAATTCATGGAGTTAGGTACTACATCTCTCCTTGTACCACCAAAGAGACACCCAATGCTTTTGAGAAATGGTGTAGAATATGCAAAGATGGAATCTCAGAGGTCTCCTGCCTGTATATTAAATTGCACTCTCCATTATGTTTCTTTATAGATTCAGTATCAAGAGGCAAAAGACAAACAACCAAGCTGCTTAATTTTATGCTAAATCCAGTCAACCTTTCATGAAGAAATTAGCAGACGCTGCTGATGATTATATCCAGTGTCACACTTCCCTGTTCATACCAGACTAGGTGTTGAGTGAAGGATCAGCTCTGGTCAATACTGGAGCTGACTCAGTTTTACATCCTTATCAGTGACCTGCACCATGGAATGGAACGCACCCTCCACAGGTTTTTAAATGACAACAAACTGGGAYGAGCAGTCAATAGGCCATGGAGGAAGACTGACATTCAGAGGCACCCCAACAGGCTGACAGGAACCTCACAATGTTCAGCAAGGGATAAATGCAAAATCCTGCCCTGAGTCAGACCAGCCCCACGCACAGGGCCAAGCATAAGTGCAGTCAGCAGATCCAGGGAAGGCATTATTCCACCCTGCTCGGCACTAGTAATGCCACATCTGGAAACTGCATTCAGTTTGGCCCACCGAACCCATAATGGTACAAGGGAGACACCAACAAATTGGAGACAGTCCAGTGAAGAATCACTAAGATGGTCCACTAAAGGGGATCTCCATCCTCAGGGATTGGCCAGACTCACCTGGACATGTCCCTAAGCAACCTGCTGTAGCTGTGATGTTGGCCCTTCTGTGAGTTGGGGTTGGACCAAAGACCCTCACCCAGGGGTGCTTCCAGCCTGAGCCTGGCTGTGATTGTGTGATTCTGTGTATCTTGTCCACACCACAGCCTCCTCCCTCTGACTCCAATTAACATGCATTAAAGAAAAATGTTGACATAGCTGACCTTGCTGTCATGAACAATACTGATCTTCAAAACTGACAACCAGAAAGGCTTCATCACACGCTACTCCATTACACATTCTCTCTCTGGGAACTGATATTTCCTGCCGTGCCAAGGTAAGACTCTAGGAACCAGGGCCATAAATTGAACCTTCTGAATCTGGTGCCATAATGCAGGGACTCCTGATTCATGCAGTGCCTGTCAGGGGCAGGAATCCAGCAATGCTGTCAGAGAATTTTCCAGTTGGATTCACACTTAAAAGCACATTCACGCTAAGAAGTCTTTGCAACAACTGCCACTAAATTTGAAAAGCTTACGTACCACTGCTCTGCATAAGGGTACATTCCCGTTGCTTCTACTGGTAAATTACCTTCTTGTCAAACAGCATCAAGGCTGCCATGGTTAGGAGTCTATTCAGCATCGTAGAAGACTTGATGGGGCTCTGGCTGCTGTTTCAACATGCTGTGTCTATTCTGGTAAACAAAACATGCCTGAGACTGTTCTCCAGCACTGAGGTCAGTGGCCCACTAGCAAACTCAAGGATGGCCACATCCCAGATGCAAGTTTGCTGGCATGGACACTGGTGAGCAGTCCTGCCCACCAACTTGATCCACACAGAACACCCCTGCCTCTTAACCCAGCAGAACTGTCACACTTGAGAGGCTCCACATGACTGGGATGGGATACCTTGTTTTGGGACTTGGTGGTGCAGAGGAGGAGGGGTCCTTACCCTCCATGAACTGTCCCGTGCACAGAAAAGCCTAGGAGGGACCATAAAAACATCAAAAAGCAATGAAGTTTTACACACAGGGGACAACAAGCAGGCAACAGTGCCTTCCTGAGCCCATCCTGATAGAGAGGAGGGCTGGTAGAAGCCACAACCCCCACCAGCCTGTGGCTGACCATTTCAGGTGAACAAATCTACAGGTGCTTAGGTCAAACTCCTCATCATGACTGGTCCAAGTTGGCAACAGTTCCATGTGGCCTCCCTAAATGTGCAGGGACACAATTTATGTTCCTATTTGGTGTCATCTACAATGCTTAATAAATTAACCACAAGGTCTACCATATCTTGCAAGCTTTGGTGAACCACCGGAGAAGGTTCATCAAGGACATCGAGGCCACTCTTCACAGAGAGGTGGCTTCTATGGGAGGATGCAGTCCTCCCATGCAGTCCCTCCACAGTCACAATCTCTCACCTAAAAGCACACAGGGCAACTCATGGGCATCTGCCTCATCCCACTCATTTCTCTAGTTGTGTGTTTTTTCTGTGATATTTCTTTACTCTCTTCCTCTGCAGTTCACACAGATGAGCAATTTCCCCTCTCCAGTCCAATGTCCCATCTGAGAAGGTGTGAGGGGGCCCAGCTGCTCCTCGCTCTCTGCCTCTGGACCGAGATCTTTCCAAGGAGGATCCATTTCTCTTTATGGACCTCAAGAACTGCTCTAAGTATTGAGTCAATGACCCCTTGCCCTCTGTTGTCACCTTCTCTTAGTAAAGATGCCTTCAAGGAAGTTATAGTATAGTATGGTTCCCATTTGTCATACTGCTGGTCTGTGATCAAGACCCAGGAACAACCTGATATGGAGGTTGCTGTTGGCATGCTACTGCCTAGAATGGCTGCTGCACTAAGTATGCATACTGTCTGCGGAAAGATGACCATGTACAACATGCTCCAGAGAAAAACAGATAGTGGTTATTGCAAGAGCTGCTCACATCTTTCCAGTTGACCTTAAGCATGTCCTATCTGAGGAACGAAGCATGTCCATCTCACCTCAGAATGTCAGATGTGTTGTGGACCTCCCATCTGTGTGTGCTGCCCAGTGTCTCCAAGACAATACCTAGCACTTGAACATGCCCACATCCTCCCCATTCCTCCTCCCTTATCTCTCACCTCTGTAGAAACCAACTGCTGACTTGCCAGAGATGGGCTTATGCTATTGAGGCAGATGGTCAGGGCTGAAAGCTACAGTGTGGACAAGGGCCCTTCCCAGGCATGCTCTGCTCCTTCCTCCAGGGCTGGGCTGCTTCCTTAGGACCCAGGAGCATGGTGTGTGGTGCAGAGGAGAGCATCTGGGGCCCTTATGGGTGAGGAGGGGCTCTGTGCTACTCCCTCACCCCTCTGCTAAACCTCCGGTGCAGCCTGGCAGGGCAACCATACTGGGCTGTACCTGTGCTGACTTTGATCCCGGCTTTTCACGTTATGTAAAGGTATTACATTTACCCTGGCACTGGCAGGCTGTGTGCCTGCAACCCTCTGCGGCTGGGTGCTAGAATCCCCCAGCTTTGTGACAGTCTCGTGCAGGCTGTGATCTCCTTCCTGCTCCATGCTTCCCGGCTTTCACGTTGCTCTTTCCAGCTTCTGCAGCCCCCAGGCATGGAATTTTTGCAGTGTAGCACCGCTGTTTGGCACAGCCTGCGACAAGGAGGGGAAGGGAGGGGACTGGGCATGGGTACGGGCCTTGCTGGAGGACTGTCCTAGAGCAAAGGATACCGACATGATAGGGCTTTGTACATCCTGCCCTACTGGGAATGTTCCCTGGCCTGTGCTAACTCCCCAATCAAGCTGCTAATTTAACAGTACAGCCACTTGTGTGCCAGCATCCGGGAACTGTCTGGGCGGTGCTCTTTAGTGCCAAGTCCAAACAGCAATGTTAGCAATTTCAGAAACTGTTGTCCCAATTCCTCCTGGCGGATCACAAGGGCACTGGCAGGGACCATAGCAGTTGCTAAACACACACCACACAATAGAGGGGACAGATCTAGTCCAGAAACCCCACTGATCTCACACTTCCCTCTCCCCCACCAATACAGCATGACCTTGGGAAAACAAGCTGCCTGGAGCACCACCAATTTAGGGGAGGGATCATATGATGCAGTGGCTGCAAGGGCAGGACTGAACTTGATGGCCCAGCAGAGCCCTTCTTGTTTTTAGGCACAGAGCAGCTACAAAAGCAATTTAAACAAGAGAAGGGCCAGTAGCGATGTCATCAAACTTTTCTATGGTTTTGACTGTATGCTTTCTTTTCAGTGTCTCTTTCAGACTGTTACTGCTGGTCTCAACACACCTCAGCTTCTCTTCATCTTCCCCTCTTCTCCACACCTTTCTTGCCTTCCTTTTTTTATTTTCCCTTTTCCCTTTTCTGTTCTTCATCCTTCTCATTATTTAATACCCTCTCAAAGGGAATAAATCACACAAAGCTTGCTTCCTTGCTGGCTTAGCATTCAGCCTTTCTGTCTGTCCAAGATGTACTTAGATGTCAGTTCTTTCAGGTAAAAGCTCTATACAGCTGGGTTTTGAAAAGTCCATTGCCAACAGGTCCCTCTCTTAAAGCTATGATAAACAGTCACAATGTATTATGCATTCTTGCTGTGCTCTTACAGAATATAAAAGTACTATAAACAAGCTAATAAATATAAAGCTGCAATATCCCATCTAAAGCACTATTCTTTGTCCAGGTTAGCTTGGCAACTTATTTCCCTTTGGGGGAAAAACAAATAAACAAAGCCTCTTTCATCCTGAGAAGCAAATTCCCCTGGCAAAGTTCAGCACATAGAAATCTTTACACTGCGGAAATACATTTGAGATAGAAATCAACTCCCTGTCTTGAGGACTGCACGGCCCAGTGGAAACTAAACTGTATTCTGCATTCTGCCTCTGGTCTGCAGCACATGTTGGCTGCTGCAGCTGAACTGAACTGTGGGTATAAACTTGCCTAGGTGTGGTTTATTACCGGCAGCACTTCAGTAGATACAACCTTCACAACGTAAGTATTGCCAAAGCTGAGCCAGCCAGTTGGCTCTAAGTACCTCGTTTAAGACTTGACATCACTTTATGGACCTGTCTTCACAAGCTATAAAGTTTCAAGAGGGGTTAGGGTCGTTGGGGATGCTGAACAGTGCTGCAGTAATCAAAGATAAGTAACAATTCTATTGACTTCAAGTACGTAAGTATATGTTGAGCTCAGCAGGGAGATGCTGGAGAAAGAAGATGAAGGAAGGTAATCAACCTAGCTGAGTAACCTCCCAGCAGAGAGGAGATGAGAAAGGGCAGACATTTTCCAGAGCGTGGGCACCAACCTGAAGTCACAGAACCGTGAGTTAACAGATTAAAGGGCTGTATACAGCTAGGGTGGCATGTTCATAGCAAAGAGGGAAGGATAGCTTTCAAAAGAACTTCCTTTTCATTGCTTTGGGAGGTGGAAGAGTTTATAGGCTTAACAACACTAGATTATACTGCCCAGAATCTGCAGCTATTTTGGTCAGAGTGGCGTGTTGCTCACTAGTCCCAGAAGAAAGCAAAACACAAGCACCGAGCAAATTCTCCAGACTCATTCCTGCTCTGTACTTGGGATTTCAGGACTGAACATGGCAAGCAGTCTGACACTGAACCAGGGAGCTTACCCCCAAAGATAAACCATAGCTTGAAGGGAATCTGTTCCAAGACAGGAGATGGAATCAAAGGGGCAGTCCTGTGACATTAACATTCTCCCTCTGCCCCACACATCAGAAATTGATACACCTCCTCAAGCACATGACATCTCTTTCCTCTCTCACACTTTCACAACTCAGTTTCCCATTTCCATTCACAGGCATGCCCAATATTATTCTGTATCCTACACACCCAGTGGAACTGTGTCTACATGTGGATTAGAATTACCAGCCAGGCTCAGGCTGGAGGCACCCCAGGTGGGGATCTCTGGTCCCACCCCAGCTCACAGCAGGGCCAATGCAGCAGCTACAGCAGGTTGCTCAGGGCTATATTCATGTGAATCTGGGCAATCCCTGAGGATGGAAACTTCCCCCAATGCTTAGGGACCCGTCCCAGGGCAGTACCACTTGCACAGGGAAGGACGGTTTCCTTAGGGCCAGCCAGGGTTTTCCTTGTTGCAGTTTGTGATGGTGCCTCCGGTGCTTTCACTGTGCCCCTCTAAGCAAAGTCCAGCCTTGTTGTCTCTGTAACCTCTCTGGGTAGTGGAGGATTCAGTTGGATCCCCCTTCACCTTCTCATCTCCGGGCTGAACAAGTCGAGCTCCTGCAGCCTCTTTTCGTATGTCCTGGCCTTCAGGCCCACCATTGCTGTGGCCCTGCACTGGACTCGCTCCAGTTTGTCAACATTTCTCTTACAATGGGGACCCCAAACTGGACACAGGATGCAGATGGGG
Organism: Apteryx rowi; assembly: GCF_003343035.1. Lineage (NCBI taxonomy): Eukaryota > Metazoa > Chordata > Aves > Apterygiformes > Apterygidae > Apteryx > Apteryx rowi. The sequence continues at coordinate 65,933 of NW_020447375.1, read as the reverse complement.
CCTCATTCGTGCCAAGCAGAGGGAATAACCCCTTCTGTAGGTTTGCTGGCTGTGCTCGTGCTATCCCAGTCCCGCAGGGGGCTGGCTTTCCTTGCCATGAGGGCGCACTGCTGACTCCTGGCCAACGTGCTGTGCACGAGGACCCCCCAGCCCTTGTCTGTAGAGCTGCTCCCCCAGTCAGTCCCAGCCTGTCCTGTGCAAAGGGCTGCTCTGTCCCAGGGCAGAGCTTTGTCTCTGTTGGACTTCATGAGGCTCCTGTGTGCCCCCTTCTCCAGCTTGCCAGAGTAACTCTGAATATCAGCCCTGCCCGACCACGTATCAGCTGTCCTCCAAATTGGTGGAATTATTGTGAAAAGGTTTCCATTGATTGTTTTACTTCTATTTCTCTCTGACCTTATCATAAGCCAGAAATGACTAATACATATTGTCCCAAACATTCAGGTTTATATCTCAAAAGTAAACAGCATATTAATTCAGGTACCGACATATGTTTGCTAAGCAATTTGCTTAATTATTGCTTAGGATTTTTAAAATAATGTCTGTGGCTCACTGGACTCTAAATTGCTGTATATTTACAAGACAGAGGAAGTTCTTACGGCTTGAGAAGACAGGCAATAAAGTGATGTCAGGTTTAGAAATCCAACAACGAAAAACCTGAACTGTATGCAAAAACAATGGTATGGGTTTTAAGAGTGATTTTTTCCCCTTGTTCCATCCATTATACATTTTTAGCAGGGATAACAAGTTGATCTAAGGACATGAACAGTGCCTTCATTTTGAATTTCCATACTTTTATTACTTTAAATGAAAACCAGACTGTTGTTTTAATGTTGTGTACGAAACCACAAAATAACTATTAATTTTTCCCATTCCAACAAAAACGGTTAAGATGATTTTAATAACATTTTGGAAAAAAAAAACAGCTTGCAGACCATGGAATTGTCCAGCATACAAGAAACAGCCATAGCATTTTAAAGCAATGAATAAACCCATGAAAATCTTATATATTTTCCACTGAAAAACTTAGCTGCAGCTGCACTGTGAACGCCACTAATGTAAATGTCCTCTGGAGACTTCATCACATCAAAGCATGGGGTATGTATACTTTATTTGCTGTTTCTCTAGACACTGACAGCAGAGTGGATTACTTATCTGTAACACTCAATAAATAAAGTAAGGGCCTTTTATCTGCTGTTCCAGTGATTTAATGTCACCTCGCTGCCTCACTCATGTGTTGTGGGAAGGAGAGGACCTAGAGATCCCATCAGGGCCAACATGAAAGAGGAGAGCCAAGGCTTCAGTTGGCAGGCTGGGAGCATGGGCACCAGGCCATTCAGGAGTCCAGGACGGAGCCCAGCCTACCATCTTAGAAGCCAGGGAAGCAAAAAATAAATCTAGCTGCTGTGATGGCCAAGAGCCGACTAGGAAGACCAAGGTATAATCCTGGAAGTTTAGTCATTTGCCCAGCAGGTAAGGCAGGGGATTGCAACATGCCTTATCTGCAGAAACGATTTGCAGAAGCTAGGTAACAACTGAACCAAGCATTACCAGCTCACAGCAGAGCTCAGAGGCTCTGTCAGGGATTAGAGTTTGTAACTGCAACACTGAGCAAGCAGAGACAGAGAAGAGAAATGATAGGTGGGTTAAGGATTCAGATCAGTCTAGTAACTGAAGCAGAAGTTACTCGTAACTTCACATAAAGGTTCATAGGTGTACCGCTGTAGGTCACAGCTGCTGGGGACAGGGAGAAACCCTGTTCAGAACTGCAGGGAAAAAAGGATGCCAAAATGTGAGATACACTACAGAAATTACTTTTCTGGAAAGTTTTGCAAGTCTTAATTCTGTATTTCTAAAAGCTTGTGGATTCTTATCTCCCAATCAAGTCATCAGATGATTTCAGAGCTCAGCTGGGATGCTTGTATCCAGTTCTTGCATGCACATAAGGATATGTGGGCAAACCTGGGTAAACAAACTGAGATCCTGCTTTGAGAGACTTCCAGGGATGAGAGGGAAAATACTCTATTTTTTTGACTGTCCAGTTTTGTTTGGTGACACAGAGGACGTTGCATCCTGACAACTAACAGCCTCAAAGAAGACAACAAACAGCCAGACATAATTTGTGTCACTGCAAGCAGCTATCGCTGGATAGGTTCAAAATCACTTCCTAGGTAAGGCTAAGGTATTTTAAATCTAGACACACCTAGACCTTGCCAACCACTGATGCACTAAGAAAAAAAACCATACAGCACTACTTTAAGGAATGATAGTGCTTTTAAAGTAGCAAAATATGAGGACGCTGGGCTTTTAGTTCTTTGTAAGAAAAGATCACTCTTTCAAGTTATCACTTTTTACTGGAAACTCTATTTTCCCAATAAGCTGACAGCTTTAGCTTTCATGGGAATACTATCAGACCCTAGCTCCAACTTTGCAACTTTGCCAAAGTATTCTCCCAATTCAGTGGAATTCCTGATTCATGTGGACCTGTTCTTAGCACTTTTTAAAGACATTCCTAGCAAGCAGCTCTGACCCAGGTGTGTTTGATGGAATTAATAATTTCTGCTCAGCATAGCAGTCCTGCTGGGGCTGCAGCATGTCAGTAAAAATGAAAATATCCCAAAGGACACTGTGATTTGTATGAAGGGATGAAACAGCCCCCAACATGCACCCACAAGAATTACAGGAGGGAAAAGGTGTTTCTACAGTTACACTTTATTCCTCTCTGCTTGAGTTTTAGCAAGCATACATCTCAGTTGAAGTTTTGCCAGCAACTGTGGCTTATGAAATGTCTTAGTGCTAATTCCCACTCCAAAGTATTTGCAAAGGAAATGTCACCCTCATCTCTTGGAAGGCTTGGTGGGAAACTGAACAGGAATGGACAGAAAGATGCACTTATGGCCTGGTAGGAACCTGGCTATCTTCTGTCACAGACTAGCTGTCCCCCAATTTTTGGGACCTTAGCTTCTTCTTTTGGAAACAAAGCCAGTCCACCCACTGCAGGGTGGCACAGAGAAAAATAAAATGTCTTGGTACTGTTAGCTGTTCTCTCTCTCACCTTTTGGAAAATTTTGTCAGACATACAGATTTAAGAAAACCTGCTCAATTTATAAAGGTTCTTGGTAGGTGTCCCAAATTTTCCAGCAGATGGGTTAGCTGGGAAGGAAAACAAACCTTTTATGTGCACAAGGCCCCCTGGAATCCCCTAATACTCAATTTGGCCTTTGAATAGGTAGGTGTCTTTCCACCTCCTTCTTATTTTCAATCCTTTATTTCTGTGACTGTGTACTATTCTCACAGCGATGCTCCCAATAACCCTACAACTAATGCTCTCCTCTAAAAAGTTTTGTTATTTCCTCAGACTGCTTTGTTTAAGATTTTATTTGCAGCATCTCACTTTCTGATATGCTGGGAGCAAATCTAAACACGTCAATCAGATGCCGCCGGCAACACAGTATTTTTATGCAGCTAGCGATCATCACTATTTTAAAAGTTAAAAAGGAAACTGTGGTTAAACGGTAACAAAGATATTTTTAGCCTAGGTATCATGTTAACAGATTTTAATAAGATGCTCACCCAGCAGAATATGCAGCTCTGCTAAGTACCTGGAGATACAGTTTATTGTCAGGGCTGACAAAGTGCTACTGTAGCTCTGTTTGGGACATGAATTATTCAGAATGGCATATTATCATAACCCTCATAYAGTGAAGCCTGCTTGGATGGCAAGTACTTCTTCCTCAGCAGGCTTGCGGAGACCTTTTTTATTGCTCTCCAAAACAAGAAGCTGCTACTCTGAGATGTCTAGTTCGGTGGTCACAGAGGACAGACTTTTCAGGCAATCCCCCACTGTACAGTCATTAAAGCTGACACTGTGCCATGACACTGGCCCTCTGCCACTGCGCTGACCATTTCAAGATGCAGACTGTTCCTGCTTCGGCGTTTGCGTAGGAGGGAGCAGAGGTTATGAGAAAGACTTCATTTTTAAGTTCAGCTTCCTTATCAAACAGCTTGAGATTTAAAAAAAAATCGGCATAATAGTTAAATGCAGCCATGCCTATATTTGCACGGAAATAATCACTAAGCACAGTTCACACAGTTGCAATATCGTTTTCATTTTCTTAATACACTCAGCTTCTATTTGGATAATCTTGTTTGGACTACAGCACAACGCTTATTCCTGCATGCATGCAATGTCCAGACTCAGGATAACAATTTAATATTATTTCAAATCACTGTGGTCCAGACTGACTTGCTAGAATGCTTTTTTATCTAAAGTTTTTGGCATGTGAAGAAACACATAGGGCATACTTAGAAATCCAAACGATTAAGCAGAAAAAAAAATGCTGAAAAAAAGTGACAGTGCAAGTAAGTTTTTAATCAAGTTTCTAATGATTTTGAGAAGAACTAAGCTTGAATAGATGTCCATCAGCTCCTATTGACAAGATGAAGAGCAATCCACACACTTTTAAACTAAAACCTCCATGATTTTCATAAGAAACATTACATTAATTTCCTGCAGTAGTACATGTTGCGTTGGAATCAACTTTTGCTATAAACAGTGRAACAAAACTACCATTTTTAGAACTCTGGACAAAGCTTGCATGATGGCAGAATACCACATGCCATCATCTCCTAGAAGACAGACAAGTACCAACAAAGGAGGGATGAGGAGAGGGCCTGTCAGGCTGGTACACTGGAGATCCTCTTGGGACTTCAGGGGATCTTTGCCAAACAGTTGTGCTTCAAGTCCTCCCCTAACATTCATTTAGCAGTAGCAAAAGGGCTGCGTCTTGCTGAGCTGATCCATCCCTGCCCCCTGACACCACTCCAAAGGCCAAGGCCAGTGCCCATCTCCTCCAGATCAAACTGGAATAGATCCTAGATCTTGCATTTTTGTTGTAGGAGACTGGCTACAGAAGCATACTTCAAAATTAGCTTTGCTTCCTCTCCCTTTAAATTAATCCCTATTATACATATATTTAGGTCATACTTTTTCCAAAAAATCCCCAACCCAAAGCAATAATATTTTTTTGTTATTTTTAATACATAATTTGATTTTTATATTTAACCAACTTCTCCTATCCTCCTTTCCCAATTCAGTGGCTTATTCTTAACCTGTACACTGCATTATGCACACTTGAGAACCTCCATGCTGTTCTCTTCAGCCCATATGCATGGTGTCTAATTTGTGGGTGGATTTAACGTGTACATTGTCATTAGATTCACAATTTTTGCATTTTGATTAGTGAAGTCTTTTATTACTTTTTAGACTCATTATTTGGATGACTGGGTTGTGAGTGAAAAAGGTGAAGCGTAAAACGCTGATTCTCAACCAGTAATCTATTCATTTCCATGGCGATGCCATTGGAAGCAATGCAATATTTGAAGTTGTGTACCAGGACTGCATATGCATATGCTAGTATTGTGAACCTATAGCACGTGTGATGTCCATGCACAACACACCAGTTTGTCCATCCTTGAATGAAAATGCCACTGTAGTTTAGTGTATCTGTGGGTTTTGATTCTTTGCGAAAGCATAATATTTTTCAAAATTCATGACAGCTTAGTTTTAAAAATGTGGACCTCTAGCTAAGCTTTCACCCCAGGAAGAACAGGATATGACATTTATAAACAAGTAAAACTAAAGGAGGAGGCAATAACTGATTTTTCAGACTCCAAACTTCTTCTTATGTTTACATAGTCACCCACCTGGGGGAGGAAAACCAGTCTTGTAATGGTTCAAAATGCCTGTGTTTTAGCTGGGGAATTTCTTCCAGATTTTCTTGGGAGGGACAATAGATAAACACCTCTGGGGAGCCACCAAGAGAGACTCACTGCTTCCAACAATGAACCAAGATCCACTGGGTTTTCCAGGATATTTTGGACAGAGTTATATGCTAGAGACATTTACAATTAGTCCCAAGCAATTAACCAATAAAGGTCAAATAAAATTAGATACATGTATGTAATACATATTATATACACATATATTACACACATGCACTCCTACTTCCACTTTGTAACCATTTATAGGTAATGACATAGAATATGTAAGACATGCTACCATATAACTCTCATTAGCTTACTTGCAAACACAATTTTCATACTATAGGCAGAGGAATACTTACTATATGATGTCCTGACAAAGCCCCGTAGTTTCTATGGTTGATATCAAAGTTATCAGAAGCTAAAGACATCTTTGAGAAAATTTGTTTGATGTTATTGAGACCTACATATGGATTTAAGATCTTATAATTYGGCAAAGAGATTTGGGAAAGCTTTGTAAAAAGATAAATAAAGGTCACTTTCCCTCACACTGCCTCTGAATTAATTTACAAATTAATCCAGATTCATCTTCATTGTGTTCCATGTCATTACAGAGGACTTAGAAGAGCTCTCTTCCTACATCAAGTTACAAAGTATTACACAGACTTGTTCCACTGTTTGGTGCCAAAAGCACATTACTTACACAATCTTAATCATAAAACATTTAGCAAATAACTCATGCACCTAGTGTACACTCGTTGAGCTGAATAATAAAGTGAGAGGATTTACTTTCTTGAAGTATGACACTAGTTGCCGAAATAGCATTAACAGCTTTTCAAGGCAACAGAGAAAGATGTTGGCTTACTGCTCTGTTTTGACTCAAACAGAATAAACACATAAATAAATTGAATTAGATCTGCCCGATGTTTTTGGTTTCTGGGCTGCAGCTCCCCACTGAATACAGTGGAAGACCCTAATGGCATGCAAAGCTGAAGCATGGCAATTGGAGGCTCATCCACAAGATCTCAGTTCAGAGTCTCTTCAAAGCTTTCCTATTACTAAACTCAAGTCGATACCTGAAACACAATACCAAATAGTGGTAATGCATGCTCACAGGATCAAAATGCAGCTTTACAATAATGGACAATATAGATATTTCTGTTTAAATAAGTACTAGAGAGAACACTTTCATGCATTAATTATTGAGGAAGGAGTCAGCTGGCCACTGGAAATCTCCATTTGAGACAAGAAAAATTAACTTACTTTTTCTCTCTTTTTGAAGTAGGCATGCATGTCTAGTTTATTACCAGGAGGAAATAAAGGAAAAGAATATAGGGTAGAGGTGTGAACATGAAAAAGATGCAAGAATTGTGTTCAACTTTTAACAAGAATTCCCCTCTAAGAGGGGATTTTTAGAGGATTTTTCCCCCATTCAGACCAGACTTGTTAGCAAGTTCCAGTACTACCTCTATTTGGACCTTTCCCCTTCTCATTTTCTGAATCGGTCTGAACAACAGCTTTATTGGGCTTAAGTTCTTGTATTGGAAGCGAGGTTTATGCTTTCAGAGACTAATACACTGCTGCTGTTGTCTTTTCTAGGCTGAAGAATCCCAGGCTATTTAGTCATCCTTTGCAGAGGAGCTGCTCCGCGCCCCTGGCCGTCCATCCTTGTTCACATCTCCAAACATTTTTGACTGGTGAAAACACAAATGCACACAACATTCAAGTTGCAGGCACACCAAGAATGTGTATGGTGGCATCATGATACTCCCTCTTCTGTTCCCTATCTATGTCTTAATTCATGTTTAATATTTGGTTTTCTTTCACAATTCTAGGGAGAAATAAGCTTACATTTTCATAGGATGCCCCAGCTCCCACTCAGGTCTGATCATGGTCAGATCAGGTCTCATCATTTGATATATGAAGTTAGTATTGATTTCTCTGATCACTTTACACATTTACAGCTCTGATCATCAAAATGAAAGGGGGAAAGAGCAAAACATGGCCCTTTATGAAAAGCTATAGAACACATTGTAGGGCCTGGCATTTAAACCAGTCATCTAAACCAGTATCTGAATGGAGCTGGTGCATCACAGCAACAGGCGGCAGTGTTGGAAGCATCATGCTGACAAGAATTTCAGAAATGAGTGAAAGAATACATACAGAAGAGTTCCCARTTAACTTGCATTGCGCTTGTGTAGGCCAACTATGCAGCTACGTCATTAAAAGGACAATTCTAGAGTAAGGGAATTTCTCCCTCCCCAACCTTTCTGCTAACACTTTCTCTGGTTAATTACCTGGCTTTCCATCTCAAAGAAGACCAATGTCAGTATTTTACAGTTGCTAACATTGGTGCTTTAGCTTCACAGAAACATTTCATGTTTTGCAAATGTTGTGCATCCAGTATATTTTTTGACACAGGGACAAAGGAACTAAGCCACAGCTCTCTGAAGAAAGCCAAAACGCAACAGCTCTGAGGGCATGCCAGCCCATCATTAGAACTTTTGATAGCCATTACTTGGGTACTGCAAGTTTAGTATACTTTTTATTTCCATACATTATTCAGATGAGGAATATACAAACAGAAGGAGCTAGGCCTAATGAAATATGAAGAGGGATCTGAATGGCCTGTTCTGTTGTGCTTCCTCACCTTTGTCATTATCTGCAACATGGCCTTGGCCTTGATTAATCAATCAATCAGTTGTATCTGAATACTAAATTCCTTCCAAAGCATTAAGTTTTATTAAAGTTGTTCTATTTTGGCAAACAGCTCCCAAACATCAAAGTAGAAGACATAGTCAAGAAGTGGTTAGCTACTATCCCTTTCTCCTGTGATAATACAGCTATAGTTTCCATATGTATTCTACTGGTCAGGAAAGACTGCGTTAAATGTTGGAGGATCTGTCTGCTGCTTTAATAGTTTAAGAAAAATGGCAACCGGGTAACTAAATGACCTTCCACTTCGGTAGGGAATTTCTGGACATCTATTCTACTGTCAGTTCTCAATATTAAGTTTTGTTTTCTTAATTCACCATAAACCACCTCCTTCCTTTAATATTATGATCACAAATTTCTATTTGCCACATAACTTAGCTTAAATGTTTCCGAACCATTTCTCCTCAGTTTGTTAGTTTGGCCTGAACTTGCATATACATTTTATCATCCTTAGATAGGTCATCTAACAGCTCTGTTAGTTACTAGTTTCTACTGCTTCAATAACCCTGGATCTATTTATGAGGACTACAGTGCATGCTGGTATATCTCCTGGAAAGCAGAGTTTTGAGCTTTATTGGACCCAGCGAAGAATGGTGCTCTCCTAAAATTACTCTCCTGATGAATGGCTAGCCACACCTGAAATCACACTGTCTGTACGAACTGCTTCACTGAACAAACATAAACGACACCGTATTTATTGATTTTGCAATACCTTGAAGTAGGTAAGAAACCTGATTTCTCTAAGAGATGCAAGCCATGATGGTACAGTCAGTCAAACATGTACATGGACATGAATACGATTCAGTGTGKTTTTTTTTGTTTTTTATCTGAAAATAATGATTCCCTCATGGAGCGGATGGGAATCAGCTGTCTATTCTGCTTACACTACAGCAAAGCTGGGACCAAGATGAGAGCAAACAAGCAACCAAAAAAGTAGTTGAGAGCAAACCCCAAAGTGAAAAGGATTTCTGAGGGGACCTTTAGTATGATTAGTTTTGTCAATCCAGCATGAACCATTCAGGAGAGGTGGAGCTGCTGCAAGGAGATGGTTTTCCCCATTTGACAAAATTTTGCCCTCTCACGTGCCTGGTAAGCTGAAAACCCATGGAATAGCAGTTCCTGTTGTTCATTTCAACACATGTGAAGGAACACGTCTACTAATGAAAAGGCAAAAGGCTGATGATCAGAAAGCTATTGGTGAGAAGGGAAGGAAAGGCACTGGCACAGACACTCTGATACCAAGGTGCTAGAAAATTCATGGCAAATCACACACAAATATTTGCAGAAAAAAGGACTAAATTATATTCAGAGGAAGTCTGTGATTTTCTACTGTTGGGAGAAATCTTCTCATCATGAGCTTAAACACTGAATACATTTAAATGTAATTTAAACTCCCAATGAGGCTTTCAAGTCAATGTTTTCGAAGGCATACAAATTATTGTAGGGGACTGTGCTCATATTCCACTAAAGAACAGACTAAGAGAACTGTGCTTGGTTTGTCAATATAGTTATACACAAAGCAAGTAGTGGAAAGATGCAATAGGTTTCAGGAGGAAGACAGGAAGAGCTAAGGTAGAAAGTGTGAATGACATTCAGAAAGATGACAGAACGCAGGAGGCAAAGACATTAGTTTCTCATCTACCTACCAGAAAAAAAAAAGATGACAAATGTAATCCAATATGAATCAGCATGTGTAAACAGTGTCCGTACTACTCAGCACAATTATCAGCATTTGCTGATTATCAGTCTTTTGCCTAATCATGTTTAAATGTTCCCAGGCTCAGAGGATTTCTTAGGAAGCCTTTAATTCACTCCAAATACTTTTTAAAAGCAGCCAGTAAAGGTACAGTTCACCTGCCTGGTTTATCAATCATTTCCTGCAGGAAGAAGTTTCTCATCCACCACGTCTTTCAAAACTCACATTAGTCATATCTTCTCTAAAACTTCTCCAGATAAACCATTTTCTTTTAATATCATGCCAAGTTACGTTAACTTTAACATCATTCCCCAGAACTGCGAAATACACAGTAATCCCCTCACACAAGTAAAAAGATCCAGGGTATAAAATGCCACTTAGAGCTACGCAGGCTATACTTATACTGTGCATGGGTAAAGCACACATGAGATTTGTATTTTTTTAATCAAATAGGTTGTGGCTGTATTTCTCTATGAGTTTTCTAATTTTTCTTTCCCTGCAACCGAATTAGTTATAGACTTCATGGCGCTTTCCTCACAGGAATTCTAATAAAGCAAAGACTGAAAAGCGGAAACAAACAGTTTTATCCTTTTACTATTTTTAGAAACATGTTTGAATTCTTATATATGTATCTCAGTAACTGAAAGGGTGGGGGAGAGGGGAAAACATCCCTTCCAGTGTATTCCAGCGTTGCAGATATAAGACTCTGTTTAAGGGGATGGAAGGGGTAAGAAGGAGAGAGAAGGGAAGAAACCAGGACTGATAAAGAAATGCAAGGGACAGAAGTAGAAAGACAAATGAGAATCAAAGTACAAGGCAGTATGTACAGAAGGAGGACAACCTGAAATACAAGGCAATAGGACAGGAGGAAAAGATAGTGGAAAACACAGTAAAGGTAACAGTTTTGCAAAGAAAAAAGTTTAAGGAAAAATCACTTTTCAAAGAGAAAGAGAAGGATGAATCAAGAGAAACTTGACATAAATGAGGGAAACACAGAGCTGAAGTCAGACAGAGGCACACGGGAATGAAGGCTCACAACTAAAATTAACAGATACTTTTATGCACTTCCATAGCAGATGACCTGTCTCCCTACATTTAGAAGAGACAATAGGATGAATCCTTTTACTGAGTCAGCAAGATACTTTTATTTTTGATGATATGGATTAAGAATTGAAGTGGCCCTGGCTGGTGCTTCATGTCTGAAAGCCTCAGCCATATTCTGGTATCTTCACTGCGGCTGCTATGGATTTTGCAGATACTGCTTATGGTAAAATCGTTTTTTTACTTTCTCCTTCCTCCTCCAATGTTCTGCCTCAGATACCAATTTGAGGGTCTACTCACTTTCTTCAGGTCCAGACTTCAGCCACATAAATAGGTGGGCTCTCTAATTCCTGGTGTTTTCACATGAAAATTTAAACAAATATTTGATGTTGCAATAAAGGACACAAAAGATGTGCTGGTGGAATAACTCCAGTTTGTTGGGTACTGTTCAGATTGTTACCGACAAGATTAGTAACTAGACATGGAATCCATGAGAATGTAGGCTTTTAAGTGAGGTTCTCAGATATCACCACCTCCTCAAGAAAAAAGGGAGACGATTGTAATTTCTTTTGCTTCTACAATTAACCTTTGCCTTTAAAATGTCTCATATAACTCAAACAAGTTCCGTTGACCATGCTGGACTCAACATTTAATTCATGGTTGCCCGTAATTGCAGAAAACTAGACATCAACCTCAGTGGACCATGCTGCTACTGCTAACACAAGTGTATCTGGCAAACGTCGCTCTGCTTCCCAAGGTATGTTCCACAGGCAGCTCTTGCTTACATTGCTCCATGTTAGCTATGTACTCAGAGCTCAAGCAGGAAATAAGTTTATAGGGTTTATACTGGACTTCTACCACATCAACCAGAGGGTTAGTAGACTAGCTGTCACCTTTACAGCTCAGGGTTACAACTGTTAATTGTCTTAACTTTGGTAAAGTGTTGATATCCACTGATTTCCAGTTTCCTATAAAGTTTATATTAGTGAGCAGAGACAGTTTGTTAAGATTTTTATGAATTACTCTCTATAACCCAGTATTTCTGAATATATAAAATATAAGTCAAACAGAGAAACACTCCTCTTCCCCCAAACCAGACAAAACTCAGACTCTAGGAAACAATGGCAGAACTTAAAAAACTCCTTAAGGATTTCCACTGAAAATGATGACAAATGATGACTTTCCACTGATTACAAGACTAATCTAGGGAACTACTTTTCTTCTTCCTAATTAAAATACTACATGAGTTGAGATTTACTCTTCAGAACTGCAGAACCATGCCAGAAGAGATCTCTCTACCATAAAGTACCTTTAAAAAATTATTATACTGTTTAAATGAACAGACAGTTCAACAAGTTTTGAGTTCATTCTAACTTTGCACAAAACAAACCAAAAGGCTAATAAAGTAACAGGACAAACCTGAATAATGATTCAGGCCCACAAGCAGATGCAATGGTAAAATATACTAAAAATACAAGGAAGGCAGAAATGTTCATTTGTACTATTGTCCAAATAGAGAACAAAAGAATGAGTGCTTGTAACATGTAAGGATGGATGACAAAGAATCTTGGAGTACATTACTGAGAAAGCACTTACTATTTGTGAGGCTTGACTACCAGCATATAGGGATAGTTTCCACTCAAAAGTGTTGTAACAGCTGGCTCAGGCAATTTCCCTGGGCCTGTTTCATGCAGATTTTTAATATATCTTGGTATACTGGGCAAATCACAGAGATGTGGAAGAATTTGAATATTGTGCCAGCAGGACAAAGACATGTGACTCGGGTAGGGGAAGAAAGGAAGATTGACCTGGCATCGGTCCCAAGCATAGTGATGTAAAATCTGATGTGGAGCACCCTTAGTAAAGAAAACAGAATTAATGACAACGTGAGTCCAAAATAGGTCTTCTTGAACAAACCTCACCTCCCTTCAGAGAGATTGACAATTTGGTTAATAAAAGTAAGTACATGTAGGCAATATACAAATTCTTGTACAGTATATAACTTAGCCCTGCATGACATAACACTTAAGAGAAAGTATCACACAATACTGATAGAGCACATATTAAATGGGTCAGGAACTGGTTGGCTGACAGGTCTCGAAGAGCAATCATGAGTGCATATTTCTAGCGAGTGTCTGCAGAGACCAGTAAGAAGCTTAAAAGTATACATACAATTTAATTCCTGAAAAATTAATGGCAATGAAATTTGCTGATGGCACAAAGTCTGTCTGAGTGGGCAATCACGCATGATCTGTATCATTATGCAGCAAGCTAGAGCAGCAAGTAGGAGGAGAGCTTAAAAGGATCTGGAAGAAAAAGATGTCTGAGAGGTGAGATAAATAAAGAAGCTCAGCACCTCTCTAGGCAGATAATTCCCATTACCAAGAGGATCTGCAGCTTTCTCCAGAAAAACAATACAAGAGCCAACAACTAAAAAGAAAAGTTTTCAAAAGTATAGATGGTTAACTAATAGATGCTTCATCTTTGATGGTTTCTTCAAGCTCAGAATGAATTTCTCTCCTAGAGTGCTTCAGTGAAACCTAAGCATGCTTTGGTGTTGTCGAGGTTACTGGTGACCTGTGACATGGCAAGGATGAGACACTTGATCTAATGATCTATTTGATCCTTTGAAACTTTAAGCAATTTATGGGAGCTGTGTAAACTCCATCCTACTGATATCAATCCACAAATTTCAATGAGTTTGAAACCATTTCATGCATACTCACGTAGCTATACCCTGCTGCTCATCTGATGAGGAAATGAATTATGGAAGGGTAAGCATTCAAACTGCATCTTTCCTTCCAAAAGCTTGGTTGATCCATGCACTGGTAGCGTGTAGACTGTGTTCTTGTAAGCAAAGGAAGTTCAGAGCCAGAGGAACACAGTGGAGTTTGCTGCACTGGCCTTTAAAACTGCACGGATGATACCCCCTCTCCTCCTCATCCTCCTGGATTAGTCCATATGAGTTACATAAGTCAAGATAAAAACATGACTTCCCCACATATAAAAAGTTATTTAGTATCTAAAGGTAGCATACAGACAGAGCTAGTAGAGTGATGCTCTACTGTATTCCAGTGATTCTGGTTGTTCATATAGTACGCAATTTGGCAGATGAAACACAGTATTGAATTACTGATTAGATGCAAGGTCATACAAATAAAATATGTCATTATTTAAGAGAATAGCTGCTAATAACAGCTATCAAACAGCCTCCCACTTAAAGAGAGTAACTGGTTTTAGTGAATAATTCTTTTTAAGGAAYGGGTAGGCCAAGGAAACTTCCCATTTTGGCAGTGGAGCTTTAGTTAAAAAGAAATCTTAAGTTTTATACAAACTTCATAAGAAGGTGGAGAAAAAGAGGAGAGAAAATATCTTTAATTTCAGAAGAAAGCATTCAAGTGTACACCAAGTTGCCTAGCTGGTAGGAAAATGTGTCAGTAACAAGCCTCAGGCTGTGAAGAGAGAAGGTGAACAGCGATCGGCCTCAACCTGTTGTGACCCTCTCACTTACTTAAACATGACCCTCTGGAATTACTGCAACCATGTACCACAAGCAGCATATTTCCCTCCTCCCGAGAACTGATTCACACAACCCCTTTGCTGAACCACTTTCAACCTGGATGACAGGCTAAGGGGAATACGGGAGCCCACAAGCAATCGTGCATTTGCGTTCAGAAAACTGGATGTCCAGATCCGTTTGTACATCGGTGTACAGATGCACGCAAAGCACTGGTAGCACTGCCATCTGCTGCAAGCGAGCTGAATGTCAGCAAAAAGCATCGCTGAAACACAAAGCGGTAGAAATCACCTCAGATTTCTAGGCGCGAATGATCAGACAGAAAGATACTACAGGCAACAGTCTCTGCTGTGTAAAGTTACTTTATGTTGGTAACAGCGTCACTAAACTGCACCATCCCAAACTCCTGGGTCAGGCTTTGAAAATAAGTATAGGGTATTATCTGTTTGCTTTCTGAATTTCTGAGCCCCAGAGTTCATACTTTAAAATTTCTCTCACTAGTTATACACGGTATAAAATTAATTTTCCAGATACCATCAAAGAAGCTAAGAATTTCAGGTGACTGTAACTCTGAATTCAAAGAAAAAAAAACAATAAAAAAATCCCTACCATATGTTGCAGAATAAAACTGATACCACTGTAACCACATAAAAAATACTATTGTGGTCATGCAAAAAGAGGATTTCTATTTGAATAGCTGTCTGACATAATCAAAGCTCTCTGACAAAAATTGCCAGGGAAAACTCTTGCAGTTCCCCCAAACAGAAAAACTCACGACAGGAAAAAAATGTAAATAATAATGCTAGAATTACGTCAGCAAATTAAAAACTTCTGCGGGGTAGAACTACTTAAAAAAAAAAAAAAAGACCAAGTTCTTGATCAAGCACTCCAGAACTGGGAGCAGATATCTTTGATTCATACAAAAATCCCATAAATGACCATGGGAAGTCTGTACCACACAATTGTTCAGTGAGAAAACAACTAGGTTGCAAAGTAACTGTTGCAAGAAGCATCACTTCATTGGAAAAGATGATACTGTTCATTTCCTGGGTAACATTTAACTCTGCCCTTTTATTATGTGTCGTATCATTGTTAATTCATATCTAATAAGGCAAAAAATTTCAGAAGGTCTTCAATTAACACGCTCTAAGCTGAATAAAACAGCCACTGCATCCTAACGTTACTGTTCAGAAGGTTCGCTCTGAATCATTAGGATGGGAAATGACTTATTTTAGACAAAACCTTTCATTCTGCAGAATCTGGATTTGTCACGAAGGCAACCAAAAGACTTGAAGTGAGTAGCCCAGGCTTTTCAGAACGTTACATCTCTTCTCTGGATTGACTCGTGTATGTTTAAATACAATTCAGAATAAGCAGCTAAATGTTATCACCTTAACAGTAAACAACAGCAACGCTTTTCAACTTAAATAGACAACTCAAAATAGCAACTTCTTTYGGAAGAATAAAACCCCAAGAAAATCTGGTTATACCTCAGACCATTCTCAGGAAAACCTACTGACACAGTTGTTCAAAGAATCTTCAAACAACTAATTACTAAAAGGAAACTCAATTACAAGAAACTGAACTGTCTACCTAAAAAACAAAAACAGTTCAGCTATTTTCATTTTGGGGAAAAATACAGAAGTCAGGATAAGTCCCAGGTAACTTTCAACTTCTACATCAAATGCAGAATCACATGCAGTTCCTAAAATTAAATAATGCATAAAAGTACTCCACAGGTCAGACCCTGATGTTCTCACACACTGAAGAAAATATCAGTCTGATTTTCAGCAAAAACACTTCTGCCTGAAAGAAAGACATTCTCCCTTGAAGCTGGCTTTAAACAGTCTTCTTGACACTCCGCTAGCAGCACATTTTCTCACCTGACAAACCAGAAGTCAGAAAAAAAACCCAAACCAAAACAAAGAAAAGCCAGTTATCTGGAAGCAATTCTTTCCAAAAATTATGTTCTGGACCTTAACAGATGGTCTGCTCTGTTAGTTCATACATAATGCACCTGCCTCATTAAAACATGTTATTCTAAATTTCCTACTTATGCCTTTGGCTAAAAACAAAACAGAGCAAGTGCATCGCAACCACATGTAACAGAGTTCCAGTTTGTCACCCCGCTCATCTGCTTGGCATAATATATGCACGTTCCTACCCCTGTTCTGTTGTGATTTACGGGAAGGGAATTAAAGAGCACGATTTCTCTTTTCTGCATTTGAAATCTGTCTAGCACACAAGGTCCCAATCATCACACAAATACTAATAAAGATACTTCAGTATTCATAGCACATAATGAGCATCATGGGTATTTCACGGTTAAAAAATATCCTAAGTAACATGGTCAAGACTGGCTGCTTAAATCTGCATTGTTTACGAGACTGAAAACTTTTTATGTTTAAAAACAAAACTTTTAGCTACATGAATGAAGAAAGGTTTCTTTGTAGCCATACAAGAAAAAAAAAGAAAAAAAAAGAGCTTTTTAAGTTAAGAAAACACTTTCAGGTTGAAGCTTTCTTTGTCCAAGTCTCAGCCTGCAGCAAATTTTGTAGTTGAGTAATAAACCCTTTTAAAATATGGTTTATTATGGAAATACTGTCAGAGCCTTAATTAAAGGAGGCGCCACAACAGTAGAGCTGCTTACACAACAAATGGGTTCTGCAGAGAACATCAGGCACTCACTGACCTCTGCATTAAGTGCTTTTATTTCAATCCACCATTTCAAATAGCGTTGTCGATAAAAGTCATCTGAATGAGATCACTTGTATATCCTGCTGCATAGCACATGGAGTGCTCAACAGAAATGAGAGAGATTAAACAGTAGCTAATGTCACCAGCAGCGGTTTGAAACCACAAATGTGCATATATCGCCTACAACAGACCAAGGAATCATTGTTGTCTGTGAAATGAAAAAGGACCTTTAAACCAGACTTTCAGGTCTGAGATTTAATTCAAATTTGGCTCAAGTCTGCTGTGTAGACGACATAGAATTACGCTCCCGTGTCAGCAATATTTATGTCTTATTAAACTTTAATAAAGGGTGAAATCCTGGCCTCTCTGAAGTCTCAGGAAATTTTGCCAATAGCTTCAGTAGAGCCCGAATTTTACCCAAAGTGAATTAGAGAATGACCTGGTCTTTAGAAAAATCAAGGCTGCTGGCGTGATGCTTTATGACAGGAATTTGTGATATGCTGATGAAATGGAACAAGATGGAGAGAGGCTGATAAATAGGAAAATAATCTCAGTGTCTTTCTATCAAAGAAATTCAGTGTGTGCGCGTAAAACGCAGTTAGTCCAATCAGGACCGGGGGCTGAGCGCTTCAGTTTGCCTACCCCAAGCAGGAATGTTCCCAGAGCGCCTCCCATCTTACTACTGTCTTCTTCATTTCAGCATGTGCACCATGTGTCTAGGTTTAATCCCACAGTTCCTTATCCCGAGGCGAACAGGATTCTTTCCCAGTCAATTATGCTAATTGCAAAAGAACTTGTCTGTCCCTAGGGAAACTGTGGGAAGATCGCTGCATCACCGCGCCAGTGATTCTGGCCACATCCTCAACGCCACTGCTAAACTGCAAGGGGACGCACGGAAAAAAAGGGGCTTTTGCCTCCAGGTTTAACTCATGCTGTCAGCTGTGCAAGCAAACTGCTTTGAGGAGGGAAGAAGCGGGATGTTGAAGGCTGTGCGAATGAATAGCGTCTCCGGACGCAAACAATTCTGCAGAGTTTTTTTCTGCTTTTTTTTTTTTAAGGCTACAGTGTAGGCACAATCGCCCCTCAGTTCTTGTAATTGCCATCTGGGCATCAGCAAACATCCTGCTGCTATCTTCCTGCTGCATTTGGTCTTCTCACAACAAATGTGAAGAGTGTGCTGCACATCAGGTATTTCATGAGGAGAAAAACCATCATAAAAAGTTCTGGTTTATTCAGTGAAACACATGCAGAGCTGGTACATGCAATGAGCCCTGTTTAGGAATGTATGAGGACACAGGATTGAAAAACATGTCTCCCGATGCAAATCTAAAGGGCCATGGTCTAGCCAGACCATCAAAAAGAAGGCCGAGGGATAATTTAATTCCATTGTGATTCCATAAATATGGGGAACAAACACTCGACAGAGAGCTTTTCACTTTGGCAGGCACAAGTCTAAAAAGATCTAATGGCTAGCTAAATCTAGACTCCTTTAAAAGCAGGATAGCTACAATAGTGACAGAAATAAATCATTCAAAGGAAAGGAAGGGAAGACTTGCTCTTCCCAAAAGCTGAAAATCAAAAACCAGAACAAACGCCACTAACATACCAAGCATCGTTTGGATCATTCATCACTGAAAACGTTTATGCCAAGATCAGATATTTCTTTCTAGATCTGTCCCAATTAAAACAGTCTTATGGCCTACAGGCGACAGTTTTATCTGGTCATTGTGGTCCCTTTGGGCTTTATAATCTGCAATCTAATTTTCAATCACTAAACTGTACTGCTATGTAGTCTTCTTGGTTCCACCMTTGGAAGTATCATGCGGTGCAGGATGTGGTAAATAAAAACACATAGCACTTATTTTTAAAGGCTGGCTGGGATGATATAGGGAGGAAAGAGTATTTGTGGGTGGTTTAAATTAATGTGGCATTCATCAGATGACACAGCAAGAGGCACATAACAAGAATCAAACAGTTAAGATTTACTGAGAAAATGTAGTAATTCTGCTTGCTCAGAATAAGTAAAGATGACCTATTCCTTCATCCAGCCACTAGATTTTTCCTTTTCCATTAATCAGTTTCCTCCCAAAGGCTGGGAGCAAAATACATATCTACTGTGTTGGGTTTAGTGATATCTTATTTAGGAACATACATTATTGAATACAGGTCTCACTCTCCCACTGACAAATTCTGGTGAGTAAAATGGGGACAGAACTGAATAAAAATGACGTCTAAGCACGGTCTCCACATTCAGCATTTAACTGAACCCAGCTTGCTTCTGATCACTTTTAATTCTTTGTGCATTTACCAGAGTGGAGGTAGCCAAGTGGTTCTCCTATCTGCCTGACATTGCTACGTTGGTTGTGATTTCAATAACCTTCACACTTGGCAGAACTGGCCATATCTTCCAAAAGATTTGGTAGATTTTTATAGAAAATGATAATAATAAATCTACCTGACAGAAGAATGCATTTTTTCAACAATGCCCYATCAGACAACAGAGTCTTTCGCAGATCCTTTATAAGATTAACAGACAAAAGATTCTTTCATCTTGCATATTTCTTTGAAAAGAATGCCTGCAATAAGAAAGAAATTTAACTGATGATAAAAAAGTTAGCTCAGTGGAAAACTGTAGATAAGGTGGAATGATCAAATTCATTTGTAAAAATAGATTAAAAAAATGAATATTTGCTCATGTTTTTCCATAGTGGCTCCAGAAAAAAAAACGTAAAAGAACATTTGAATAGTATATTACACAGTATGGAAAAACTTAATTCCAAATCTTTGACACCTCATTTGTATAAAAGTTTTCACTTTTCATTCTCTGAGTCTAAATGAAAATGCTCAGTACTGCTGTAAAATCAGCAGTCTCCTGGTTTTTATATGATAAGCAGATCTCTGTTTATTAAATATCAAGGATCCAATTTTCATTCCACGAGAGTTGTATGTATAATTACTTTAAGATTTTCTGGAAGGCAGCACTGCAGCGTTCTGGACAGACAGTCATTCTTTTAATCCGTTGCTGTCTGTACTTTATGAGCTTATGAGTGGGAGCTCCTTTAAAATTAACATGAAAGAACTATACACACATAAAGAGCATATTCACAGCCAGACAAACAATAAATAGCTCAATGAGGTCAGATTGTGATATTACAGCAAAGACTTGTCTAGTCTGTGTGCATGTTATTTAAAAGTTCAAAAAGTCACATATATGTTTAACAAATCAAAAACACACATTATGTCTTTATTACTATTGAGTTTTTTAGAGCAACAGCTTAGCACACTGGAATAATAATCAAAGTTGAAGTTTATGATATCTCATGTCCTTTTCCATATGAAGGCTTTAAGTCCCATACAGTTCTGAAACCAGGCAACAATTCCCACTCTTTAGCTATTCCATCTGGGATTCCTGTAAACTATGAAATTCCTCCACTATAACTAAGAGAAACTCAAAAAAAAGAAAAAAAAGAAAAATGCAAATCACTCCCCAAAACACATATCTGTCTGTCTTAGAAAGGGAAAATGAAAATAATTTATCTGCTGTAGTTTAAATTCTACATGATTATTTTCTCTCACTTCAGTTAGCACAACAGAAACAGAAAATATCTGACTGCTTTGTGGTTAAGTTGCAACGCATTCAGCAATTTTCCATGGTTCTTCCAACAGAGTTAAAGCTCATGAGCTCTCTTCACATTAAACCACAAATTCCACCATTTTGAAGAAATTAATAACTCCTCAAAACAGAGAAGTGCAAATGTAGTTGTTTAACCACCTGAAAACCCTGTTTAAAATAAATCCAGTTCGTTAAGTAAGGAAAGGAAGTAAAAATGTCAGCATCACCCCTACCACATTTCCTCCAGAATACTGTATGTGGGGAGCACGCCAACATGAAAATGAAGCAGTGCTGTCAGCCCACAGGGAGAACTGGTGGTGTCTGCACCCTAGAAACTCAAGTCTCAGCTCAGCAAGTGACAAGTGCAGGCATGGTCCCGCTGTCCCTAATTTCCTGGAACCCTGCTTTGAAAGGGAATTTTTATTGCCAGATTCTAGTATTTGGGAAAGGCCCTGGAGGGGGAACTCCACAGTAAGGCCAAACAATGCTAAAACGTTGAACAACTTCCCAGGGGAAACTTGGCTGGTCGCTGGGTGAGAGCTCATTTTCTCTGTCTGTCTCAAGGATTTTATATTTCGGGACTATTTAAGAAATACCTCCACAACAAAACCCTGCTGTTGGCCTCATTCTCCTTCGCACAGCTCTATCCCTTGTGTATCCCGGCTGATCCAGTAAAACCCTCTCTATAGGTAGAAGGTTGAATTTTTCAGTGGGTGGAAGCTTAACAGGACTCTTTCCCCTACATTTGCCAATGAAAAGGATTATCAAAACACAGTACTGGAGGGCATCACTTAACCTGGGCCTACATGACAGAAGGAAGCAAGGCAAAGGGGAAGCTAATTTTGGTTTTCTCCAGTGCATRCCTTCATGCCATCTCCAGGAGCACACTCACAAGAGCTCCATCAGATATTCAGCTCAACTAGTAAGCATCTTTCCTGGATGATCAGAAGTACTGAGATGGACGAAGTCTTTTAATCCTCAGTACCAACTTCAGAACACGGGGAACATACTCCTAACTGAACGAAGCCTATCTGATGAACAAGGCTACAAAGACAGCCCACAAATCCCCAAAGTAAAGAAAAATAGCAGCTAAATAAAATTATTCAGAGACATATCCAGTGTTACCTCTTTACAAGACATACAATTACCTGCGGCAGCAGAGGAACCTCTCAAAATTCTTTGTTGCATCCTTCATTTTACTGGTTGAAATTACATGGATTATCATTTCCAAGTGACAGCCCCACTTACCTCAATCTGTCAATAAACCGAAATGTTACTTCTCTTGTTGCTTATTGTTTAACTTTTAGCTGGTGACTCCCCTTGGAGCAGTACGGAACCAGCTGTAAAGTTACTGTGTCTACCTTATTTATCCTGGCAAGTCCCTGCCAATACTAGCCTTTCGCCACAGATGCTCAAGGATCTCTCCGTCCTCCGCGACAGCCGTTTTAGCCTGATAGGCCTGCAAAGGTTTGTCAGAACAAGCCCCAGCCTCTAGCAAGCCCCAGGATGTTTGCCAGACACAGAAGCTGTCTATCGAGTCAAACTGCCAGCCTCATCGTCATCTTGAGGCAACAACTTCACTGCTTGCTTCAAATATTGTGGATGTATGCATTTTCTGTTTAATTGGTCTTAATGTTCCTGCCAATCACATACTTTCCCATGCCCCCTTATTTTCACGCTATACAGAACACTCGCCTAGATCTTTTTTTTAATTTGACAACTCTACAAACTAAAGATCTTTTTTTTCTTAGTTGCTGTGAAATAAAAAAGTACTTGGGCACATTTAAAGAGCTGTAAATTACAGTAAAAATCTGATGTTAAGTTTTTTATAAAAACTTCCACAGGGCTTAAATTTGAGAAAAGAGGTGGTCTGCACCCTGATTTTTAAATTGTCCTTTCACATGGAGGATATCAGGGGACAAATCTCAAATATTTCATGCATTTATACTAGTCAATAACACAAAGATGAACACTTATGAAAATCCTTTTATTTTAATGAGGATGAATTTAAGATACAGATTTCAAACTAACTGTGAGCAAGACTGCAAAAGCACAAAACCTGACCACAACTAGGAATGTAACTCTGAACACCACGGGTTTCCCCAAACAGTCCTTTGCATGCAACTGACAGTACTATCATCAACTGAAAATTAAGTTTGAGGCCTGCATTCACAGATACCATCGCTGCACCTCAGCTTTGGCACCATCAAACCAAGAGTGCCAGCTGGCAATGTTTCATCTGGAAGATCATGCACATCACAGACAATTTTCAAGTTAAAATGGAGTTGCRTACACGATGGAGGGAACAATAAGGCAGTCCAAAGTTCTTATTACTTGCCCAAACAGGCCCATATTTCAAGGCTGCATGAATAAATCTGATGCTGATCTACGTACTGCGGTTTGCTTCTACTAAAATGAAATCTGCATCCTGATGTGATCTGATCACTGTATTGTTTATCCAGTCATACTGGATTCATTCCAAAATTTCAGGCAGTCTGTTCAAAATTACCTAAGTTGAAGCTTGTTGTAATCACATTTGATTTACCCTGCAGCTGTGTCTTACCAACTTGTTTAAAAGAATGAAAACACAGCTCCAATGCAAACTAAAGTCACTGGAAGATCTCACCGTCAAAATAGTGAGCCAGATTCCCCCGTCCGTTGTCCTGGTGCTACTCCGCTAAAGTTACTTAGTGTTCCTCATTGTGATAAGGGTGGATCTTACGGTAGGACTTCATTTAAAATGGTCTGCAAGTGATAAGTCAGTTAGTAGCTATCTAATCTGGATAACAGAAAAACTCAAACATTGTAACCAAAACAGATCATCTAATTTGAAGGCAAAAGGCAGCCAAAGCCCTAGCTGGAAAAAAGAAGTATTATCAGATCCCATATTAAATAAGGAAAAATCACTTCTAGCATGCTCCATTTTTGGCGATAGGCAGAACCTAATTTATCAAAGAATATACAGGATTTCCTCTTGCCATTCCCCATTAACGGAGAAAAACAACACTCTACAGATTAAATTAAAAAAAAAAAACCCTTTGTGCAAGAGATTTTGGTTCATCAGACAAACATTGAGCCCCRATTTGCTTTAATTTGGCTGCCACAGGCCCGGACTTCTCCTTGTCATTTTCTAGCTTATATCCTGCAAACACGTCCCACTGACATCTAGACAGAGTTCAACTACTTTTCCTCTCCTTGGAATCAGTGCAAAGAACAGATTGAGACAAATGAGACATACTGGTTACGAGGAAAGAAAAAAAGGGAGAAATAATGCTGTGTAACATGATTAGTGAGGAACCTTCCAAAAACAATCTTCCTATGAGAAACGACTGACATTCCGAATGTTTCGGTCCAAAATTTTAAGTTACTGTGCAGTAAGAGTCAGTTTCTAAATATCACACACACACTTTAGCCAGCACCGGGAAATTCACCAATGAACAGGTCAATCTTACGCTTTGAAAGGGCATCTCACACACAAACACACACATATGTGGGTGTATATATGGATATACATACACACATTCAATATATATATTCTTTTAAAGCTGTGCAAACCTAAAGCATCCCCGAAGCTAGTGCAAATCCACCAGGCTTAACTAATTTCTCCAGGTCTTTCCACAGTCACCAGGGCTCAGGTGCCCAGAGAAACAGTTTACAGAAGGAGTCTGCTYAGCTGGATCAGATCACTTCATGCAAAAAGGCAGACTGCTAAGTGAAACATGGGTTTTCTCCGAAGCGGCCAACGTGCTCCATTCTGCAAGAGACATTCCTAATGCTCTGCTAATGTGGTTTCCAACAGTCTAAACAGCAAACCTCAGTGGGCAGCTTTCCATCTAGATTGGGGAAGCGCAAAATTCTTACCAAGGCTCAAGGAATGTCTAAAGAGGTTGAGAGAGACCAGGGGTGTCTGCATCCATGCTCACAAATAAAGACTGCTAGAGCATTACTCTGTTGCTGCTCTATAAACAAACTGTCACATCAGCCATCTCTTCTGGACATTAAACCCCAATCTACTACTGCCTGGACACAAGCAGTAAATGATCTATAAAACAAGAATAGGTCAGAAAAAATTAACCTGAAATTTGTTTTTGCTCTAGTTTCCAAAACACGTAATCTCCTATTAGGCCTGTGCATATGAAGAACATGCAATGTGCTCTTCATCAGTCTGCAAATATTTAGAGGAAGTTGAAAATCATCAAGCGAACATCTTCAAATCTTGCGTAAGATTTGTAATCCTAATAAAACTGACGACTCACGATTTGTAGCCTCAGTAAGTGAAACTGTTGACATCAAAATCATTGCCAACGGTGAGCTGGCATGATAATTATGTCCATTTATTGTTAGCTAGCCAACTGGTTCCCAAAAATAGAACCAGAGATACAAGTTCTAATTAGAAGTGTCTGAATTACCAGGGTTCCTATACTTAAAAAAAAGTTATTGATGAGAACTCAACAGAAGGTTTCCATTCCTCTGCAAACATTCTAGTAAAATAAATAATTCTGTCATATTCAGAGTATTAAACCCCTAAACTAATAATTGGCTTCATGTAAAACTTACTAGCTGCAACAGTTTTGTTCTTTGTTCAGGGAAGATTTGCAGCTAATTCTTTAGTTTTCATGAGAAGACATTTCTAGCTGCCACGTAACGAAAGCACGTCTCACAAATGATCACAACCATCACGCATTTATAAAGAAAAATAAATGCTATAAACTGCATTCACAGTTTTTGAAGTATGATCCAGTGTAAACCTCAACAGGTAATAAACAATTAATTAGTGTGCATCTGTAAAAACAYTGACATTTACGGCTGGTTAGATTACACATAACCATTTATTATGAAAACATGTTTACCACACCTGTGCAGTACTGTTTTATTTCCTATTTTGTTAGAAAGCATCCTGAGAAAGTATATAGTTTTGTGTGAAATCAGATTCTACATCTAGATGCACCTTGAAGGCCAACAGAATTCAAAACTAATTCCTTCAGCAAGGGTCTGTGTCCCTCTCTCTTCCAGCCCGTTGTGAAGGAGTAGTAGGTCCCCTTATCAAAAACCTGCACTGCCTGATTTTAAAAAGTTTAAGCATCTATGCTTTGGGGCCTTCAGCATTAAAGATTCAGAATTTAATCTCCCTGACATTTTTTTACCTTCCTAGAGCTCCTGCTTCCAAGAGTCTACACCCCTTCTGCCATTGCCTTTCTGACTTTGGCAACAATTAACATTGACTCACAACGCCTGGCTGCAATCCGTCCCCTTCATTGCTTTTTGTAACTTCTCCTCGTCTCTCTGCCTGCGCCTGGTCCCACTTTCTTAACTCCATTCTGCAAATGAAGGTAGTTCTCACCATGCAGCCTGCAGAGTGAGAACGCAGGAACAGCACAGGGCCTACGATGAATTCAAAAGGCATATTTGTCACAAGGAGAACAGACCAGCCTGGATGAACGGTGTCACAACAGGATGAGCCAGAGGCTGGGATATATCATCAAGGAGACCAGGTTTAACTTTGTCCTCTACATGAGATATCCCCATCAGAATAGGACAAGGGCCATCTAACCCACCTTACTCAGAGCTTTGGTCCCTCTCTTCCTGGACTGCTCCCATGTTCTCCTTGTTCTACCTCCATGCTCCCACACTGGTCATGCTCCCACGCTCCATATCCCATATTCCCATCAGGCCCAGTTCTCTGAACTTTTTCCACCTCCCTGCCAATTCTTTCCTCCTATTTCCCATGAAGCAAAGCTAGCACAGGGAAAGGTCTTTCAGACAGCTCCCAGAAGCAATGCACGGCAAGAAAGCTTGGAGAGTGCCTGGGCTGCAGAACACAGACTAGCTTCGTACAGGCGAGTCGATGCTCCCCTCTTATGTATCGGCACAACTTGTTTCTCTGCCACTCAAACACATCAGACAACAAACCACCAACAGAGTAATAACCTGGCAATCTTAAAACATACATCATGAGAGTCTGTTTGTGTAGTAGGATCCAACCTACTTTCCTGGACTTGTTCTGAGATGTTCCACAGCCTCTCAGAAGTAAAACAACAGCGAACTTGGATAAGAGTTAATATGTAGGGTGCACTCTTCGAGCTGTATTTCTTTGTRATAGTTGGACGTGCTGGAGTACTCACATTCTCAAAGAGCCTTTTGCTATTAATGGTCACGTGTTACCAGCACACGGCAGTACATCCCCAGTAGTCTCTTAGCACTAGCAGCACAGCTAAATTGTGCTGTAGGAATGGGGCTTCTGTTAACATGAGCATGGGATTCTTTCTAACCATTAAATTTCTCCTACAAAGGCTGCTGAAATTGTTGGGCTAGACTACTATCGGCTTATTTTTACTGGAGTTTCCCTCCCATGCTTTTAAGTGCAAAAGGTGATAAAGAGACCGTGATACTGTAGTCACACTGGACAACATTTTGAAATGAGAAAGGATCTCAGATTCAACTGGACATTAATACTACAGCCACACCTTTTAATTTTACTGCAGGGTTGATGACACTGATGTAATACACAGAAAGAGAAAATATAAAGTGTTTCCTGCACCTACCTATATTTTCTTTTTCTAAATTTTGATAATGTTGATGCCCAGTAATCCACCACTGAATCATGTGATGCTTAGATTTTGTTTCACATGTTGACGGAAACAGAACCTTTGTGTATCACAGACACTAAGGGTCTAAGGAACTGGTCTGGAGGCTATGCAGTTATTTTCCCCGACAGAGTATAAAAATCAGGAAGCTGAGAGCAGTAAGAGCTATTAATTGACATGATAGCCTCTGAGATTACTGCTCCTTTCAAAAATACAGTTCCTGGCTAAGCAGGAACATCTGTTAAACCAGCCGGGATTCATCCTGCAGGCACCTGTATGCACAGGTTCATTTCATATGCAGACAATAGACATCATAAGGGAAGAGCAAAACCCTTCATTTCCTAAAGGTACTTGTTATAGCAGCCACTGCAAAATTCAGCAGTGTTTTTCACACACTAACCCTCAGTGAGCCATTTGATTTAATGCACCCCTAAAGATCACTGTTTTCTGCAGTGTAAAATAATACCTTTGGAAACTTTATATTAAGTGATGTAACTTAGTCAAGCCAGAGAAAGCAGTATTTGCATCACCCTGAAATGAATATTTTTGCATATCAAAAGTAAGGGTTTTTGAATGCAACTGTTCCCACATAAAGGGAACACTCACTCTGGTTTCCCCGAACAGAAAAAAAGCAAGGAACAACATTTTTAGATCATACAAAAAATACAAAGAACCAATATAACCAACAAGGAAGTGTGGCTTGTGTGTAATACTATTAATCTATCTTAACTGAACAATGCATTTTATTATTTTAGTCTTCCGTCTCCCCTTTCTGTTTGCTGTTGAGGATAGATAAGTGTTACGGACAGTATCTTGACCGAGGCATTTCACTCAACAGTAGATACTGTAATAGCAAAATCTTAGTCGTTCAACTTTGGTAGAATTTGTCTTAAGACCGATCTGACCAAAAGTTCTCATTTACAGATTAATGTTTGAAAAATGACTCTTTACAGAATAACAACAAAGGTTTTCTTCGTATGAAGTGTCAGTCTGGCCAAATGGAGTATTTTAAATTTTTGACTAAATCCCATTAGCTTTTGCCAACCAGGTACCATGAGGGCAAATAATAACTGAGACAAAGAATACTGCTTCTGGAACCCACGGAGTGTTTTAAAATTAGAAATATGGCTGGTTAAATTAGGCAGAAAAGGAGTCATAGCACAGACTCAAAAGCATGATGGTAAAGTTAAAACATTGGTGCTGGAGACTGCCTAATAACCAGAAATAGAAAGCAATTTTGATACAAGCTAGAATTTAGGAGAAGCACATTCTGCACAGAGAGAAACATGAACCACCATTTTGACACTGAGCAACAATGCTAACTTGTTAGTAGCAAAAGCTGATTAAAATTTCTTGTCATGGAATTATTATTTTTCTTGTTCTCAGTGGTGATGTAGAAGTTACCACAGGACACCAATGGAAAACTTTACTGAAAACAAGGCCGTAGTTAATGACTTTCCATGAAGCTGACCAAACTCTGAAAAAAGAAACAACTTCTGAAACAACTTCTCACTACCAAGTTCAGGATATCAGCGATTTGATTTTTCTAAATAAAGTTTTATTAAGCATTACAATAGATTGAACAGTTGTACAGGCCAATGCAAAATTTATTTAACTTCTGTATTTGTGGAAATAATGTCTGCATCTCAACTTCAGTCCCCAAATTTGTATATTCAAAAAGGTAGGGATGAAAGGGCTAAAGCCCCTGCTCTGATTTTGCACTTTATTGGTACAAGACACACAATGTAAGTCCAACAAAGATCTCCTCTGGGGCAATGCTGCAAACTACCAAGCAAGATTCAACCCCAAATGTCTTAAATATGCCTTGCTGCACAGGACTCGCTCACCTCCATGGAGTGGCTGGTTTGGGTGCTACGGCTCAGGAGGGAAGGAGCTCCGCTGTCTTCTTTCTATGTAGGTTGGAGGTGCAGCTGCCACCATGGGCAATTTTTTCTGAGGACCAACTGGCTGGTGAGCAGCTCTGCTGGAAAGGCCAGAGGGTCTTGGTGGACAGCAAGCTGAACAGGAGCCAGCAGTGGGCTCTGCCAGCAAAGAAGGCCAACAGCATCCTGGGTTGTATTAACAGAAACACAGACAGAAGATTGAGGGAAGAAATTATTCTCCTCTATGCAGTACTTGTGTGACTTACCCCAAATACTACATGCTGTTTTGGCACCCCCAATACAGGAAAGACATTGGCTAACTGCAGCAAATGGAGGGCACTAAGCTGGTCAGCAGGCTAGAGCAGCACCTGTCCTAGGAGGAGACACTGAGGGCGTTGGGCTTGTTCAGTCAGCCTAAAGAAAAAAAGCTTCAGGGACACCCCTTAGCAGCCTTCTACTACCTATGAGGAGGTCACCAAGAAGCAACCTGATCTGACCTCAGAGCTGACCCTGCTTTGAGCAGGAGGTTGGACTAGAGACCTCCTGAGCTCCAATCCTACTTGAATTACCCGATGCTTCTATGATATGTGTGACTATTCAGAAACTTGGCATGTGCAAGTCACTGGCATAGACAGAGACAAGGCTCAGAAAGATACAGTAGCAAATATACGCCTGTTGAGAAACAAAATGTCCGTTTCAAGATTCTGAAACTGAACTTCAGCAATTACACCAGGACTTATATACACTGTGTACTACGCACTTAACAAAAAACAAGCTATGGACATTTCCTTCTCAAAAAACAACTAGAAAAGTTCAAAGCCAACTAGTGTTTGATGCTTTATGAGAACCATCAGACTAGCAATCTCTTATAGAATAAAAGCACCTGAGAGGATGAAGGATATGAGCTTCTGATAATTTGTGGATGTGTTATTTTTCTCCAGAAGACAAACCTGCAAAGTAAAATGGGTAATGCTGAGCTGACATCCAGCTGGTTTGAAGATCATACCATCCACCCTGAATTGTTAGGTATGAGAGGAGCAAAAGGGCAAGGGGGTCACTTGGAAGTGTTTTGGAGGTGTCTTAGTTGACTAATGTCAGCAGCAGCATCCTACAAAAAGCTGTGTCATATCTGGATGCTTTGGGAATAACATTGTGCTTGCTAAAGGCATGAACAGTCTCAAGAGGTAACACAGGAAACATCCAAAATGGAAGCACTGTACAGGACTGCTACCAAAGAAGCCTGAGATCTAGCAGAATGAGCTTTGATCACTGTCAGGAAATGCATGTTTGCTGTTCCAGAATAGGTCTACCCACAGCAGGAAAATCATTTGGAAAATGTCTGTATATAGACAGCAGAACTCTGGATATTTTACCACTAGAGACTCAATAATCTGAGACATCTGAAAGAGCCTAGACTTGAGAAGGAAAAAGAAAGAAGACTTCTGACTTCAGAACTGTGAAGGAGAGACACAGGCCTAGGAGACAGAAGTATTTCTGACACCAGAAAATTAGGGCAAATCTGGAGGGAAACCATGGGTCTGAGGGAAGTACCATACACAGGACTTGCAATGAGGACCTGAATCTCCGGTGCCCTGATTGATGTAAAACCCAGCAGGAACAGTACCTTTGTAACGGTTCATGCATATGCACCCTAAACACCAGATTTTAAACCCACTGGAGTGCCAATTTCATGGCCAGGGAAATGCACCCAAATCAACCCCTCAAGAACCTGTGACTCTGGTTATGAAAACACAGAGGTCTAATCAGCTGGAAGACAGTGGGTGGAGGAGGCTCCTGGAAGGACTTTCACGGGAAGAAGAGAAATCCCTGCATCCTTCAGCATTGAAGTAGACAGGATCAGTGTGCTGGAGGCAAAATGAGAATGGCCAACACACCCTGTTGAGAGCAGTGTCCACTTAGCTGAGAACATTCATTTAGCAGATACCTTCTTGAATGAGCAGGAATCACCTGAAGAGGAGAAACATAAGCAGTCAGCCAGAGAGCCACCTTCCATCTACACTGTGAGAAGGAGGGTCCTGAGGGCACAGTGAAGCATTCAGCTGGCAAGCTGGGGCAACAGGTTGACAAGAAGAGGCAGCCCTTGGGTTCTGCATGGACAGAAAAACAAGTCCTGTCTTTGAAAATACCAAGGCCAAGCTGAAGGAAAAACAAAAGAACAGCAGTGCTGTCTCTCTTTGTATCTTGATGGAAACCCAAAGTACAGCACACAGTCTGGAGCAGGCAGGGTCCTGGCATCTCCAAGGAGAGATAGAGGCCCCTGTGGAGGAACTACCTGCTAAGGGAAGCCTGTTTGGACAAAAGATGTATAAAGTCCACCATTCTTTTAAGAAATCCAAAGCCACTCTACAAGTCTGGGGGATCTTTCCTATAATCCTTCTAGAGACAAAACAGCAGGTTTCATCATCTTTTCATCCATCTAATTATACATCTCAGGCTCAACCTCAGGAGGTTTGTTTTAGCAGGTCTTTTTGACCAGCCTCAGCAAAACCAGTTGCAGGTCATCTCATGAGGTGTTCTTTGAGGTAGACTGCTCATATTCTTCTCCAGGCCAAGCAATTCCTGCTAACAGCAGGAAGGCATTTGGGAGATACGATCTGCAAGCACCCAAAAAGATATGGTATCTGCTGGCACACATGGCCTGCAGTGCTGGGTGCAAAGTGGTTTGCACCTCAGCCGCCAAGTCTTCCCAGAAGTCAGCTGGGAAACTGAAATATTCTACCTTATAAACAATGCCTAACACTTCACACGTCAGAACTGGAGGGATGCAGAGGAATAAGCCTCATCAGATTCAGCTTGTCTCCTAGTAATAACCAGTGTGTGCTCTTCTATCACCATTACTTTGAAGTAGTCATCTAGGGAAAGCACACCAAATATGTACACCACTGTCCAAAATCCTTGAGTACCTATCAGCATTTGTTTATGTGCTTTGCTGAAAGGCAAGAAGATCACTGGTTCTCTAGGTAATTTAAGTCCTGTTCCTCCTTTATCCAAAAGGATACATGGTAGTCCAAGGAAAAGCAATGAGAACTACACATATGCTAGGGAACCAGCAGAAGATACTAGTCCTTTAAACACAGAGCTTGAAAGCCTCAGAACCCAGCACCATCCTGAAGAAGAGAGAGAAGAGGATAAACCAGGGTTGATACTTCTGGCACCCAAAGCTCTGCAGTGGTGGATGTACTAGAAGAGGTATAATGCTGCTGCTGCTGCAGACTCACTCTGATAGAGACAGTGGCAGCAAATAAGAAGCCAGGGTAGAACAAGCACGTCCAAATTACTCTGCTTTGCAGGAGACAGTTCAGAGTACATGGGACCCCCATCTCTTGGTGCCAAGGTGACAGTGTCAGAGATGAAGAATAGCAGAACTAATGGCATGCCATGGTGGCAAGACCTGTCAGTGCTACACACACTGCTTCCGACMCTGGCAGGAGTGGTGGCAGAAAGCAGGTGAAAGCCCCAGACCAGTCTGCAGATATAAAGTCAGCATGGCTCAGCATTTACAGCATTAAAACAACATTGGAAAGCATACTGCTTTGACAATAAAAGCCACTCTGCGGCAGACTGACCCTGGAGAAAAAGCAGACGGCTCAACCTTGCAGAGCTCTACTTTAGACTTGACCACATGGAGTAGGGCCCAAGAAAGCTAGACTGACTTCTGGATGAGTCTCCAGAGCAGCTGGGCCCCAGAGGTCTTGACTAACTGTAGCACTCCAAAAAGGCAAAAAGAAGATGGACATCTTGCAGGACATGTTTTAGTCAGTCTTCCCTGGAGCAAGGCAGCACTGGAGATCTTAGGAAAGACTGACAATGGAGACAAATGACCTGAATTGGCTGAGAAGCACAGGAACTGCTGGCTCCAGGGCCAGAGGAAGCCTTCAAATACTGCAAGAAACCCCAAAGATTGAGCTATTGCTCACACCTCATCCAAAGCATGAAGAAGCAGGACTGTGGTCTCTGTCCAACATGTGGCTATGTCCAAGAGAGAACAAACACCTGCAGCGCTGGTCAAAAGATTTGATAAAACCTTCCTAGCTAGTAGAAACTCTCAGAGAAGGCACTGGATGCCAATTAAGCATGGAAAAGGGACTATGCAGCAAGAAAAATAGAATAGCAGAGCATCCTGAATCAACAGGTTGGTTAAAACGAATTGAAATGGCAATGGATACACTCCCATATGTCATGTGCAGAGCAGAAGATGGGAAAGGACTACAGCATACCCTTTATAAACACTGCAGAGAGAAATGTGAGAAGGTACCTGTGGACTCAGAGAAACAACAAAACAACTACTTTAGCAAAAACATCAGCTGGCTCTGACTGCTCTTTAATCCAGAATTCTCTCAGCAGGGCATCCTGCAACAGCCAAGTGTGTCACTYTGCCACGAATCTACATGACTTTTGCATCAGAGTTTGCTTATGTCCTGCTAACTTTGAACACAGGCAGATGCATTGTGATAGTAAGTAAATGGGAAGTTCCTCCTTCACCAATTATAAAAAAAAAAGAAAAAAAAAGCCAACCATCATCATCTGACACTAGGAATTTTCATATAGAATTCTATAGAAATGACTTTCTTGTTCTGGTAAATATTCAGCATTACAGAAGGTAAGTTTTCTTTTTTAAGGAATTTTTCAAAATCGGTTCACAGCCATGTCATCTTTTGTGCTGATTTTGTCAGGTCTACCAAATTAGCTTTTTATTTATTCTGAAGTGTCTTTTTAGGGAAGACTTAAAACTATTCCAGGCAAGAGTGCTAAATCTTCTTAGACACGAAGGTATCTTAAATAACAGTGTCACTGTGCCTTTGATCGTTTAAGGTATGCTGTTGGGAGAAGTCATGCCCTCTGTTAGCTGAACCGATAAAGTACAGAAGAAACGGACATACTTTCAGGCTCGCTAAACTCGCCTACCTTATCCAAGTCTGAAATGGAAGCCATAATTGGCAAACTAAGTACTAATTGAGAGCAACTGCTCTGACTGTAACTTGATTATGTTAATCAAGTAACAGTTTAGAAAAAAAAAAAGATGGTGGTTGGTGGTAATTATCTTTCTCTACTGTAAGACTAATGCATTTAGCATCTTCCTCTTTCCTAACACCCTTTTACTACACACGCATCAACTACCTTTTGTTTCAAAAGGTTTGACTGACAAATACAGACATGTATCTGTAAGCAGGATGTTACGGAGGTAACACTCAGGTTTGTTTTTAATTTTGCTAGTGTTTTTTCTCTGACAAACACAATCGAGTTCTTCAAGGCAGTCTGGGGATACCAGACCTACTTTTCCATATTGGGAGGTGTATGAATCCTGTAAATTGCAATCACATCTGCATGTAAGGACACAGTCTCCAGACTCTACTTTAGCCACTTTTGTTCCTAGGAAAATTTATATTTTTTCCTTCCCCATCTTCAGCTGGATTTACTTATCCCCTTCTCATTCTCAGTAGCTCTGCAAAACTCATTTCCTTCTTCAGAAAATACAGGTCTTCATGTTTTGGCTTTCAAGTTGTCTTAGAAAAAGAAGAGGCAACTGTATCCTTCAACACTAAATACGTCTGAAGAATGCAACTGAGGCAAAATCTAGCTGTGATAAAAGAATCAATGGGAATTCAACTTTGAGCAGAAAGAGTCGAACAACCTTGGGATCCAACATCCTCTTTCTTTGCTGGTAATGAATGTATGGCAGTACTATTTTAACAGTAAATTTAGGTTTTTGTTATAAATCTCTTTCAGGATCTCCTTATACCTTCTTTATRATGGTGCTGAGAAGGCACATATTACTGAATATTTGTGTAAATATCCAGCATTTACTTGTAAATCCCTCTGCTTTTTTTCAGATGCTCAATATTTTCTGTTAATTTTAACAACCAGAATTTCTTCTGCTGACTACTTCTCGTTTCTTCCTTCWATTCCTGAGTTCAGAGATTCCATACTTATTTCCTCATTTTCATTCTGATTTTTTTTTGTGGATAGTTCCCGAAATTTGTCTTTTTTTCATTTAACAAAGTTTCTCTCAAATAACTACCTAAACCCAGAAACTCATAGTTATTCAATCAGTGCTTTCTCCTACCAACTTGATCTCAAGTGTCCCATGCACAAGTAAGGCAACTTGTTTTAAAATTTTGAGTAAAAAAAATGCATATACCAAAACTGTAGTTAAACGTGTTCCAAACCTTGCCATGCACTTTTTCAGTGAAGGATATGTTATACAGTGTGCAGAAGGAATAAAAAAGATAAGGAAGAGGCTTAAAATACCTTTTCACAGGAACACATACCTTATTGCATTCCAAAAGACCCTGTATCTTTTTGATTGAAAGAGTTTCAAATATCTGAGACAATTTGTATGATGGAGACCCAGCTCTAGTTCTTATTAAAAATTACTAATAATGGTAATGAGGGGAAAAAAAACCCTCAAAGAAGTGTAGATTTTTCTTACAGCTAAACATACAATATTATAAAGCTGCAAGCAGTGGTTGTAACAAAAGGTGTCAGAAATTTCAAAAGGAAATTTATAAAGCCTTCAATACCCCCTTAAAATTTTCCATGGGAGTAATTTACAATTTGCTGTACTTGCAATTTACCAATTTACCACTGAGCATTTGCATGAAAAACTTAATCCGAGGTTTTATTTCACTATGGGCTTCCTTTCTCTCCCTCTCTCCATTTCAATGCTCTTCAGCAGGTGCACTTTCTCCACACTACCAGATCTAACTGATCACAGCATCACACAAATTTAACACGAGCCTGCAATACTGCTGCTGGCAGTAGATACCACTATGCTCTTTAAAAACAAAGTTTGGACTCTACAGCTTTTAAAAAGTTGAACAGATGGCAGGTCCTCCTATCTCACTGTTATTTGGTGGAAGAGCAAGACGACCCCCACAGTGTCCTTTCTTTTCCCTTTCTTTCACTTCCCTCACTTTTCATAATACCACAATTAAACACTTTTCTAAATCTACTGTAATTTTCATTGGCTTTACTGCCAGGCAATATCACAATTTATTTTCATCAGTATTGCAAAAGATTCAAATGGTATTTGCCCATGAGGGTTCCAGGCATATATAACATATATGTTATACAGTCTTCTTCATGGATCATACCCTGTTATTACAATAATAGCCTACTGGCTGCAAGCCAGCATCCCTCAAATACGTTTTAACGAGTTGTCAGATGTATTTCAAAGCAATCACACAGAGAATTATGCACCTCAGAAATAACAATTTATTATTACTCATCACCTTGGGAGATAATATGCTTTGGACTCATGAAAGCTATCATTGTTTTCCACTTCCCTCTTTCAAAAAACAGTTTTATGTGAAGTAGACCAAACCTGCAAACTGCTGACAGTCAATAGCATTGCTGCAACCAAAAGGGAGAACTAGGATAACAGAGCTGAGAGAAAATGCGTGCAGGGGCACGCATGCTAAATCATATTGCAACTCCAGCTTAAAGGAAAAAAAGTTTAGACTTCAAAGTCAAAACTGGAACCGGGAACAAAGCGTACAACCTTTGCTGTAGCTGTCTACTGTTCTGGAGTGTGACTCAGCAGAACAAAGGCTTTTGTCTTCATTTAGAAATGGAGTTCATATTGCACAGGAAATGACAAAATCTGCAGCCTGGAATGTGACCATAGTTCCATTTGTTTTCATAGGGATGTAACACAGAAAGTCCCCAGCTTTATCTGGACTACAAATCATGACCTTGTTCCACACAAGCTGAGGGGACCAGGATGAGATTCTAGTTTTCTTGTAAGCATGGAGCTGCAGTCATTAGAAAAACAGAAATTTGGGAGGGGGGGGAAGCCATGAGTTGGTCACAGCTAGAGCATTTGATTTTTCACTTGTATTTAATGAATCTATAAAGACCTGTATTTATAAATTAAGATATAAAGAACACTCTGTGAAGTACATAGGTACATTACTAAGTCTGTGCTACCCTTACTGATCTACCGCTGTGTAACAGTCACCATAAAAATTGCCAGCAAGTTTAGCACCAACATCAATATTTGAAATGTCTGTACTTCCCTTTTTAGATCATATCTACCACAGACGTAAATGTTAAAGAAATCTGAAAGGGGAACACTAACATCAAATAATTTTTAAGTAACCAATTAAAAAAAAATCTGTTTCAACAGTTCCAAGAGATGATATCAATCTTAGATATGATTAGGCCAAGAGACTGTAGTTTATTAATGTTTTTAAGCTAAATATCACAGAGTAGAGAAAGCAAACAAGCTACTATGTTCATTTAAGGACCGATACTCTTTTTCATTCACGCACTGCAATATCTGTCTTTGGACTAGTTTCTATCACTCTCCCTCATCTTAGTCTCCAAGTATTCCACATTGTCAATGAATTTTCTGATGGAAATACAGCATTATTCTACRTACAGAAATCTCTTAGGAATTATCTGCTATTGTGTAAAGAAGCATACTTCCAGTTAAGAAGTGTATGGTTTTTTTATTATCTAAAAGTAGTTTTCATTACTGTAGTGAAATAATGTTTATCCTCAATTTGATAAAATAAAGCTCCACCTACTTCCATGTCTTTTTTTCTTTAAAATGTGAGTGCACACACTGAAGTTTTTGCTTGCTTGCAGAGTGAACAAGTGGGAGTGTATTACATAAGTGAGCCCCGTCTATGAATGTCACAGTTGTGAAATATGTTATAAATAAAACCATATGCTGTTAGAAGAAATTCTCATCTCTTCCCTTTTGCTGCACGTTGAAGGAAATGCTGGGGTAGACTTCAATGTAGGAGTGAGTCTGCATTCACAAGTGCATTAAGTTTGCACCGAGAAACTGCTAAATAATAGAATGATTTCTCTAGTTGTGCATGGTGAGTGCACAGGACACCTCATGTTAACAAGAACTGTATGATCTGATCTTCTCTCACATTTTCTCACTGAAATAGTTGTGAATTGGTGTTAGCTGGTTCCCTATGACAGATCTATCTGATGTTTCAGTGTTTGCGATTTTCACAGCACATACCTTATGATGATGGGGAGGAACCATCAATCAATGTGCTAACAAAAAAACTGAATTAATAACAAATTTAATCTAAGTCGGATATAGAGTTCTGTAGTTTTACCTCCAAATTAAAATTTAATGGATACAAGTGTAGCACGCCTTAGAAAAGCTATGAAACTGAAGAGAACAGTTTTGCTAATACATTGCAATGCTTTGCAAAATATGCCTCCGGCATGCAGCAGTAATACTTACTGAAACCATGTTCTTCTTTTTTCTTCCTTATTTTCTTTGAAAATACGTGCTTTGGTGACAAAGGAAGATTAAAACAAAGCATGGTGAAGAAAGATAAACTACCTCATTTCTCTCTTGTATCATGACTTTTTTTAGTAATCTAAAACATACCAAAGGGGAAGTGCCATAATTCCTCTCAGTGTTATAGGGTTCTATATGATTTCCAGTTCTGAGTTATGCAACGATCTCTCCCGTGAAACAGCTTTCTTTCCTTGACGGGTGTTAGATAGTGCGCATAGATACAAAGCTGATTACGTGTTACCATCAAGGTATTTTTCCCCTACCCTTTTTGTGTTTCATCTGCTATTACCATTGCCTCTGGTAAAAGGATTCTTTTCGTTTTGTGAAAGCAACATATTCTAAACCGTGCAGTTCTACAATGATGGAAAACTTAATATTAGGAAAGCAAGTCAGCAGGCCCAAGAAATCAGAAAGTTATTCAAATGTGCGAGAAGGATAGCAGAAAACACCGCAGAAAGCCTGATAAAGCCACAGCATTATACAAGGGGAAGTGTTCCTGTAGATTTAATACAAATATATTTAGTAAGCTGCGTATATTTTACTAAATGTTATGCTATGCTTCAATGCTTCTTAACTATCTAGAACTGCTAGTTTGCAGAGCTAGAGAGCGGAAAAGCACCAGACAGGCTTTCTTGTCTCAAAATCAAGTCCTAATCGAACCTTCCTATCCTACCCTCAGTGTTTATCTGTGTGGTAACTACTAACCTCCATTTGTATAGGTTGAGATAGTGACAGAGAGAAGCTAAGCTTTCCTCAAAGCTGAAAACAGCATTGGCATACAAACCACATTCACACTAAGGAGCTCTCAGGTCCATGTTCTGGCAACAGTGGTTGTTAGACTACTTTTCCACAAATCATAGTTGCTGGGGGTTTTTTAAGCAAGCAAATTCTTTGCTTGATATCCAGATGTATCTAGAATATGATCACTAACAGGAAACAGCCTGAAGGCTGAAAAAATTAAAGCTATGTAGACATATAATGCCTCACTAACTATCAGTGAGCTGTTTCATGTGGCTTCCACTGTATCATGTTTTAGATGTCTTTTCTGTTTCTTTCTTTTGTTTTATCACACATTCTTTCATTTTTTATCCTGTCTCTCTTTTCAGACCTTCCAAAGGATTTAGGCATGTAACCGAATATGCACAGCACGTGCTGTGAAAGTATAGATAAATTAAGTAAACTGTACCTGATTGCAAATGGCCTCTCTGCCATAATTTATCCAATTTTCATAAATTACAGTGTGCATACCATGCACAAAATTTTAGACATACAATCAACTACACAATTTAAAAATCTGGTATCCTGGTCTCTTTTTCTACTTATAAGAAAGTAAGACAATGCTGTAGAATATTAGTGCTCAAAATGTAACACAGAATGAAAAAAAAAAAAAAAGGTTCCTTGAAAGCTATTGGCAGATCAGCAGCAACCTACTACATGATGAAAAAGTAGCAGATGGAATAGAAAAAAGAATTTGTTGCTGTTAGTACATCATACCAAATGCTCTACTCAAAAGCCAGCCTCTCCCCTCCCCCTGCTACAACAAGCTAGTCCTTGATAATTTGTATATGCATATTTCTACCATTGATGGTAACTGCTCACTATAGTAGTTAAATCTGACAAAGACAAAAATAGCAGAAATACCGATCTCATGAAATGCTGCTCAGAGACTGGCTTATCTGCCTTGCAAGTTGCATAAAGAAAAATGAAAATGCAGGTACTCACTGAAAATTTAATCTCAAGCCCCACAAACTCAGTTATAATACCTAGCGTTTTGACACAATATCACTTTACATTAAAATGTAAGTACTGCCAAGCTGACACTCAAAAAAGGTAGGGAAATAACATTTACGGGTAAAGGAAACGACAGAAAAGAAAAAAATGGCTTTAAAAGAAACCAGGTTAGTATGTATCTCATCACCTGTAACCACATGCATATCAGCAGCACAGTTTCACTGCCAGAAGATTCATGAGGGTGTAAAAAATACAAAGCCAAAACCCTTAAAATGTTATTGATACGGACTTCAGTTCAGGCTAGCAGGTCACCCAAAAATCGTCCCTAGATTGTTTTTAAAACCCCACACTACAACAATGTTTTGGGGCACATACGAGATGTGAAAGCTAATCATTATCCCTAACAAACCTGGAACCGAAGCAGTTCACAAGGAACCGTCAGACATTTTCTTATGGCATTACTACAGCATTTTACCACCTCCTACATGTTAAAAAAAGAACTGATATGCTGATGCTATGAACTGATGCTAGTTTTCTTTTACAAAGATCTGATGGTGTTTCTACTTCTTCCATTGTACGTGAAGAGGAAAGCTTGACATTGTGTGTACGTGTTATCATCAGAGAGGAGAGAGCTAGAAAACCCCCACACACTTCGAAAGAATGAAGGGGCAAAATCTTTGAGCATTCAGTAGGCCAAACTTTAAAAAACGCTGTCTCTTTTGCTTGCCAATATTATGACCTTTCACAGTATTTTAAGCTATACACAAATTAAGAGTAAAATGCCTTCTGGGAAGCATTTTGACAGCCCCAATTCATTAGTCTATGTTTTTCCAATCTTACAGACGCTAGCCTTGCCAAGGTATTTTACAAGCATGATGCAAACAAACTTACACGGACATCAAAAGGTATCAATTACATGATGCCTTGAGAAGTATTTGGGAAGTGCCAGGAACCAGTAAAATGCTGACAACACTACAGATGAAAAAATGTCAAACTATTCAATTTTTACATACACACACCCACACCCACACACAAACAATTCCCTTTGTCTCTCAACCTTGAGGTGCTTTTGAAGGATTTATTTTAGGATTTCATGCCATACCATGAAGAGACAATAATCTCCTGTAAAACACAGGAATATTACAAACAAAATATTGTAAGCTACAAGAATTTTTTTTTTAATTGAATAACCATTTACTCTGTAAATTATGTTAGCTTAAATGCAAATATGGGAAGGGACACTGAGGCCCTAAGAATTTCAGTTGAGTCGGTATTTCATTTTTCCAATGATTCTTTGTAGATAAATTAAAAACAATCATTCAAAACTCAAATTTGATGCAACTTTCCTTGTTTCAGTAAGAATCACATGACATTGTCTTCAGAGTAGAAAATTAAGCTCTTGCTTAGGCAATTGTATCTTATGGAAATGCCCAACCTTTTCAATTCGGTCAGTCATAAGTTCTAAAAGGAGTTCAGCTATTTGGAAACAACCAACCATTTCAAAGGTTTTTTTTTTTTCTCCTGCTTTTAAGTTGTATTGCAGCACAACATACCTTATAAAATGGGAATGTTGATTTCAAGCTTACATTTGCTACAACTATTCCTTAATTCAACACAGATGAAAGGGTTTTGAACACTTTTCCAAAACATACTACCTTCCGTGCTGATGAGAAAAGGACACGCAAACAGCCAGAAAGTCCATTTGTTTTATGCTTTACAAAAATGTACACAAGTTTCTTGTTCTGCAGTGCTACACCAAGACACTCAAACCACTTGCTGTCTGCATATTTTTCATCTTAGAAAACTTGCTTTCCTACATTTCCATGGGCAGCTCTTCTGTTCAGCCTCTAGCTCATGCACCATTCACAGCCATTCCCTCCTGATCACCATTTTTTGCGGTTACTTTCACAATACAGTAACAGAGACTTCATTGCCATATGTAATTTTAGAAATACAATGTTCAGCTGCACTTCAGTATTTGCTTATTCTGCACAAGGCAGGCACTGAATTTGAAACATATACCCATTTTATGACTGCAGTTACTGGAGATCTAGGCGACCAACTGATCAGGTAAAGTAGTATCAGATGTTGAAGTCCACACACACATTTTATTTTGGGTCACTGCTCAAAATCCAAGAAGCCTCACAAAATTATTTCTTTACAGTTTTTTTTAYCTTTCTTTAAAACAAAACAGCACCATTTCCTTAAAGTAAAACCAACGAGAAAAAGATCAGCCAATCCTTCTGTATGTATAGATTTACACTTATGTTCTTATAGCTGTCTTAAGGTAGAGAACCAATCAGCCACATTTGAGTCCAGCTGTATTTTTAAAGCATTACTTCTGGGAACAGACTCAGAGGCTACTGGTGCTTCAGGACTGACACTGGAAACCCTCATTTGCGTATCCCTTGTTCTTTTGAATAAATAAAGTGAAAGGATAGCTTTAATCCCATTAAATAAGGTAATGCGTTCTTTACATTTTTAATAATTTATAGCAGCTGAGTCCATTGCTGCAACATAGGGCGTTACATCAATAAAGTCAACCAATCATATCTTCATTTCTCACCTAGCATACTTCTTTGCTGTCTATATTGTAAATTAAATAAGCTTTGGGACTGTGAGACTGCTTGCTTCCCTGTTGGGCAGCAGCAGGCTGGTAAACAACTGGGTAAATGGTGCTTCCTGATCTACACTTAAAATGTAACTACATTTAAGTCCCCCCAGTCACCCCAAAAGCAAATGGCAATTTAGTACCTCTGCCGATCCTGATCAGCAAGGTCCAAACGCTTACAATCACCCACCTGACTGCTGCTAATACGCTACTAACAAGTGTTTTAAGTCTTACTTCCATCAAGTTTTACATACACAAAGACTTCTTATCTGGAGTGAGATAATTCATAACATTAAAGATTAAATTTCGGTAGATCTGTCAATAAAATCAGGTGCAAAAGCAAAACCCCCAAACCCTAGGAGATGTTTGAAATTTACTGAATTCAACTGCTATACTATCATTGGCTAGTGCCAGCCATTACAAATGATATGAACTAAAAAAAAAAAAAAAAAAGACTGAAGCAATACTTAAAATTGTTCTGCAAACCACACGTGAAATAAAGTTTTAAACCCCTCAAAATGTCATTAGATGAAGAACTGATGGCAGATACTAAAATAGCTGCTAAGGAAAACAGAAATTATGATTAACGAACACAAGACCCATAGAGCTTTGGGAAGTCTCACATCTGACTTTTATTATAAAGCTCAAACAATATTTACGTTTTTCAAACATACTAAGGTACACGCAAATGCAAGACTTCACCTCCAGGCAAGCTATTTTACAAAGCCTGCTCATTCGCACAAACTTCAATCCCTACTCCCTGTCATCTGATCTATGAAAAAATCAGGTGACAACTGAGGGTCATCTGCTATCTTTGGGGAAACCTTATGTGGATCAGAACAGAAGATATGATCTTATGATTAAAAGTCCTGGATCCGAGTTCATTCTGACAAATGTACCGCAAACATTGCCCAACTTTTAAAGACAACTCACGACGTTACAAAGTACTGGAAATACCAATAATCCTGAAGAATGCAGTATTATCAATAACTTCTGAAATATTGGATAGGAAATCAGATCCTGTCTTGAAATGAGGTGACAGCTACATCAGTCTGTGAACAAAATTTACCAGGGCTTCTTCTTTTTGGTAAAGAATAGAATCACAGGAGACCAAGCAGTGCTCTGAGTGTCTCTGGAAAAGTGGATCTGGCAGAGATTTTCTTTACTGGTTCTGAGAATTCAAAACCTAGGGAAGTGCAAGGCAGTCAATAGTAAATGCAGGCTTGTAAGGCAATGCAGGGGAACCTCACACAATACGGCTGAAATACTAATAGGATATTATAATATTGTGGATTGAAACTGCAGAAGAAAAAAGCCATTTTTCTCAATTCCTGTGCCAGCACAAGCCACTGTCAGTGCTGTCTGGCCTTTTCCACTACTATACCCACCCATTCCTATTTCAGTTGGGTTGACAAAGCTCTCTGTTGGCCACGCATTGAAGAGGATCAAGGAACTTAAACTGGTAGCGAACAGAGAACAGGCAGAAAGCAAATGGGGCAACAGAAAAATGTTTGTATCCTGAAGTTTCACAGTCCGCTTAAACTGATCTGACGGCAGATTTCTAAATATAGAGGGGGATTCCCACCTTCTCTTTCAAGTTTGCTCAGCTCTAGAGCCTACACAACTACCGAGCAAGTCAGATCAGCCTGCTGATCCAAACAAACGCAGACCTTTTTTGTTGTGGGATTTTTCCCCTACTGTTAGTTTTCAGTCACATCAGTGAGTTGACCCAGCTCATGCATTTAAGATTAACAATGCACAGTGCAATACTTCTGCAAAATAGTAAATATCTCTACTATTTATAACATCCCACCTGATGGCACAGGAAAGGGGACAGAA
Organism: Apteryx rowi; assembly: GCF_003343035.1. NCBI lineage: Eukaryota > Metazoa > Chordata > Aves > Apterygiformes > Apterygidae > Apteryx > Apteryx rowi. The sequence continues at coordinate 20,951 of NW_020447375.1, read as the reverse complement.
ATTAGTTTCTATAAAGAGTGTCTGAGGGCAAGTTATTCCTGAAGTTTAATAAAAAAGTATACCATACATTCTTGGAAATTATGATGCCAAGTGTGAAAAGCTGACCGCAGTCTCAATGCAAATTTTACAGTTGACTCAATGGAGCCAGAATATCATTAAGTTTAGAATGAATATTATTCCTTTCTCTGCTCTAAACCAGGTGTGGACTGCAAATGAACTTAAAATTTGCAGATGTATCAGTGTGAGGTAAAGATAACTTTTATAAAGAACAGTCTCAATTACAGTGGTATGAGTGGCCAGCAACTATTAAAAAACACCTAGAAATCCATAAAAACCCACCTAATCTAGAGGTACTGGCTGAGTTATGAGAACATACTAAAACACACATAGCATTAAAAAAAATAAGTATTTCAGTGAAGGCTTCTGTCTGCTTATTTTTGATTGCAGCACTAATTTAAAAAAGTCCTAAAGTAAGCGATTAAATGTCAGGACTATTTGCAAACCTGCACCACAGTTTTAAAAGGTTTTCAATTCTATAAAAGCAATAGTTGAAATGGTAGATTTCATATTAAAACCAAGTCTATTAAGTCCTCAGAGTCAATCTATGGTCATCTGTACATATTTCAGTTGTTAGTATGCTGAGCAGGTGTGGCAACAGGAAAGGAGAGAGCACTTTTCCAAATACATTTCCACTGCATTTTAACTCCCCTTCCCCTCTCACATAAAAACAAAAACAAAACTTCAAGAAAAGTCGAGATTTTAATCGAAGGGAGAGGTGAGATGTAGATTATCACTGTTTCCCAAAATCAACCATTCAAAAGTTTTACCTTTGGGGTCTAAAAATTCAAGTTTAATATAAATACCTTAACTAGGCTTACTGAACAATAAGTTCTCAGTAGCACATCCAGGACATCTTACAACACAAAAACCATCAGCTCATTAAATGCATGTCTCAAGAGAGAGAAATAAAGAAGTTTCAGAATTGTTCAGTTCGTTCGCAGTTTTTGACAGGGAACTTTTTTTTCTTTTAGGCTAATGGCAAAGAGGAGCCTTGGAAAAGATTTCTCTATCTAAACATAATTCCTGAACAGTACCAAAGACTGTCTGCTGTTAGGAAAAACTGAAAGGTATCTGTGTTTATTGTTCAGACAAACAAATTTTAGAGCATTTATTTGTTCTGTTCCAAGTATGACCCGTACTCAAATACCGTCACCTTTATTATTTAGAAAAAAAAACTTACATGTATGCCTATACACATGTATTCAAGTTTAGCTGATCTGATATTCTTGGGGTTCCATCCTCCATTTTGAAATATATTGCTGGAATGGCATAAAGAGGCCAAAGAGCACTAAAAAAAAGTTCACAAGCTTACTTATTTGAAAGTCCACCGGTGCAGAAGCACTCTGCCAACCAGCCCTTTACTTTGCAGCATACACAGTAGGGACAGAAGAGAAGCAGATCCAGGCTACAGTAATTACAGATAGCCAGATCAGCCAAAATTACACGTGTCAACACATGAAGGCAGTACTGCTTTACATATCTGAAGTAATATATTTTTTAAACAGTTTAGTTAAATTGGCGCAATTTGCTGCCAGTTTGAGGTGCAGGTGCTTTGAATCTCTTCTGGGACTACACAGGAAACCTAAGCTAATTCAAACCATAGATTCATGAGCACTTCTTTGCTCATGAGGGTCAATCACTTGCCCAGATCGTGTGCTACTCTCCTCTCCTCTTTGAAACTGCAAACTGTGCCAGTGCAACTGTCTGTGGGCCACATGGTGACTGAAGATCACACAACTGATCCTGCTAAAAATAAATCCCCCACTTTTTTTTGGGGGGGGGAAGGGAGGGGGGTGGGTATTTTTAATCCACGTGGTCCCACAGACAGTTGTACTGGTACAACTGACTTTCTGGAGGTAAGGTGGAAGCCTAGAAGAAGTGTTTCTATAATGTTACCAGGCACTGAAAAGAAATGCTCTGAGGTAGTGCAGCCCTCCTGCAGGATTTCTGCTAAGAGCTGTCATGCTGGTCAGGCCAGAGGAACTAGGGGGAAGCAGCTGCCCTGCTCCCTCCAAGTCGGAAGTCTTATTATCTCCAGATAGACAAAAGGCAGAAGATTTTTCTCTTCCAGCACCATATCTTGGTTTCTTCTGCTTTATTCTGATATCTGTCAAATCAAAGTTTCAGCTTTTTACCAGACAAGAGCAGGCAGTGTTAACTGACAACAAGAAAATCCAAAGCAGCCCCGCATCTAGTATATATCCCATTTTGTTCTCTCCTTTTCAAACCTCCTACGCTGACACAGATTTGGCTTAATCATCACTGTTCTCAAACGAGGAGGGTCACTGGAATTGGTGTGGTAATTTGCTTTACTTTTAATAGGCTTTCAATGTGTTTAATAACTATAGAAAAAAAGTCTGTAATAAGCACTCTAGATAAAGAAACACCTAAAAATAGGCTAGGTAAGTCAGACAGTCTTCAGGTCATGCACAGCCTACTCTGATCTTTCCCGATGCTCCTCCTTAGTCCATCCTCTGCTCCGAGATGTGTGGTCCCATCCTTTCCTTTCTGCCTGCTTTCTGGTGCTCATCAGAGCCTTACATGAACTAATCTAACTCCTTGATCTAGCAAAAACTACATATATATATATAGATATGTATGCATATACTTTCTCCCTATATTTTTTATATATGTGTGTATGAATAATATATATTTGGGGGAGGACTGGTGAGTCAGAACAACTCACTGAAGGGTTCAAGAAGCTGCAGTGGAAGGTAAGCAGAGGCTGGCAGTGGGAGATGGGGACAGGATGCCATTCACTGAATGACAGGTGAATTTCGCAGTCAAAAACGAAATGGAAAACACATCCTAACCAAAAAGTTGGCTAAGAAGAGCTGTATTGTGTCCTGTTACATGGTGTAAACAGCTCTCTCGTGGACAAGGGTAGTGGGTTGCACTAAGGAGAGAGATGTCCTGCATTTCTGCCAGAGCACTGATCATCCAAACCACGGCTGTCTCACACTTCTGTCAGCGTATCACACAATTTTACCAACACTGATCCTACCACTTCCACAACCTCAGTCACTAGTAGGATGCTTCTATTTCAGATAAGTGACATGATTTTAAAACACCACATTAATATCAACAGCTACACTCACTCAAAACTAATAACTACTTGTATTACCAGAAAGCACAAATATTTGTACTGTCTGACCTCAACTCCTAGGGTCTGATAAGTCATTAACAATTTGGCGTACATGTTTACAACAGACATTTTAGATATGTTAGGTAATGAGAATAAATCCAAAGTCTGGAAAAGCCCTACTAAGTTTGTTTGGAAATGGACCTACAAAATTCAGAATTTGTCATCATTCTATCAAAAAATAAATACATACACAGAAAGTGCTCAGCAAGAACTTGGGACCGGTGAAAACTCCAAGTTTTGCTTTCCTTATTCACATTTTAAAGAGTCCTTAAGGAAATATATTCCTCTTCTACTTGCATCTTCTCATCAGCTTGTATTATTTATAAAGCATGTGGGACATTTACACAGATGAAAAATAAAAATTAGGTCAAGCCTGAAACAAAAGCCGAGGCATTCATTTTTATTAGCAGATTATTATGCAAAACCGTAAATTTTAATTCCAAGTAAAGCAACTTAATGAAAACATTCTGAACACACAGATAAAAATTGCTGTAAATTGTTGCAACCTTTAATTGCTTCATTACTAAATGTCTTAATAAAAACAGAACTGATAAATATGTTTGCCAATCTCATTTGAAAATACACAAAAAAGGATTACTTAGTGAACATACGCAAACCAGTATAGACTTCTAGGATTATTCTAACAATGGCAGACAATATAGCAGCCTGTTATGTCTAAAATATTCATTAGATGATGAATATTTGTAAAATCTAGTCCTTTAATTTGCAAAGATTCTGCTTTTAAGACAGTTTATCCCTTTTTTGACAATAAATTTACATTACGAAACTCAGACACACATTTATTCATTTTCTTTTTACCTTCTGCATAACCACAGTAATCACTACCAAAATATACACAGCCCAAATAGAAATTAGTGCGCTAAATTTAAAGTAGTCCTTCAAATTTAGATGTCCTAAAGATTATTTGATTGCTGCCACCTATTGTTGTTCTAAACACGTTGCAAGTAGCTAAACATTTCTCCCTTCTGCCTCAACACAACACTAGTACTAAACTTTAACTATTTAAAATGCTTAAAGAGTTGCTAACTCTTCAGATACCATGTGGTATATAAAGAAGAAGAGAATGTGAGGAAAAATGAAGACATTGCAAAAAGATTTTTTTTGAAAAATTTTGTTTGATAATTCTACTGTAACTTCAAGTAAACACAGTACACATAAATTTATTAATGGAAACCATCCAAAACAAAGTCAGTAAAGGGTAACTTCATCAGATACCAGTATGAAACAGCCATAAGAATGCCTATATCACAGATCACCAATTCAACAAAAATTCCAGTTTAACAGATTTCAAACCTTATGACTTCCATCAGCATTACGATTTCATGTCTGCTACTGCTAAATATCCAACTGGTAAGTCCATTTGGGCATAACAGTTGCAGAAGAAATGAATATAACAGTTTCTGAAAAGATTGGCCATAGGCAACTCACTGCCTTTCCTACTCCCTTTCACGTAAAAGTTGATAAATGCTGGCTCATTCCAAAGAATACAAATAAACAGAACAAAAGAACATAAGCAAATGGAACAAAATATTTTATATATTAAATACATACATACATACAGATATATATATATATATATATATATATATGGTGTGTGCCTACACGCATATATCTCTCCATCGATCAAAGCAAGTTTTGGCTTTGCCCCCAAAGTGAAGTAACTCTGAAACAGCCATTTCTCACGCAGTCTATTTAAATGACAGTTCTAGACTGCCAAAGGCCATAGAACTCTGTCTCCTCCTAAGTACAGCTTCACAATTCAGCCTAAAGTCTCATCTAAAACATTAAAGACAGAAAAAGTCTGAAACTAATAAATCAACCCAATAAACTGAATAGAAAATTTGGGATGTAGGTGAGGATTTATCTCCCTCATTAGTTCATAATTTTAATTCTCTGAGCATCATGTAAATAAATGAAAAAAGAACTTGGGAGGGGAAAGGAGACCTCCCTCAAGTAGTCTGTGACTCCCCCTTTTGCTAGTCTTCACTCTTAAAGCCAAAACATAAACCAAGAACTAGTAAGTGTGAAGGTAAAATTTTTGACCGTTTCAAATTTATAAACCTGATCTCATTGACTTTTCAACAGGACATTAAACTTTTAAATATCTCTAAATAAAGATATAGGTAAACATTTACAAGTCTAAGACCAGATTTGCCACTGAACACAAAGGCACCTAAACTATGGTAACTTGTTGGCCAAGTCCTAGCCATTCACATAGTCCAGTGCAGTCGCACACATCGGTTTTGCAATGACGAGGAACTCACAACGTGCACATGTGTAGGATGCTTTTGCTGAAGCACCTAACTACAAATTTAGGAGCCTAATTTTCAGGACACATCTCTGAAAACATTAGCATAGGTGTCCAAACTAGTCTGGTATTAAATAAGCATGCAGCATGCTTAGCAGCTTATGGTGATCATTTATGATACCACTGTTTAAAAATAAACTATTTAGGGAGTTAAATACTCTCACGCATGGGAGAAGTACAGACGTGACAGAATAACCTCCAGACCAAGGCAGCAAAAGGGTGAATTTTTGAAAGGGGTGAATCGTTTATCACTTCTGATCAGTCATTTGAACATTTAACTCCAACCCAGGTCATTTCACACATTTATATCAAAGCCTAATTCTGATGCTTACTAATGGATCAAAGCCTCATCTACTCCACACAGCTGCTCCTATGCAGCATCACTTATTTTGCAGTCTTTATCTATACGTTAACACTAACAAGCCTCCATCAAAATCCATCTAAAACTTCACTTGGCTTTGAACCGATAGATTCAATTATACCTAAGTGGCTAAAATGGGATCTGGCACAGGTCCTTTGTTCAGTCTCCAGTGTGGAGAAAAACTGAAGTGAAAAGGCATCTATTTGAGAGTAACCTCACACAGGAAAAGAGCAGTAAAGGATATGGAAGGCCTTTAAACAGGCTGCCTCTAGTTAAGAAGTTGTCAAAATAGAGATGGTATACTGAGGCATAGAAGGGTGTAAAGTAAAAGCTGTTTGCAGTCAAAAAGCAGGGCTTACAGGAGGGCTTACTGTTGGGGAAATGGCCAAAGCTCTTTGTGTTGACACAGCTCACCACTACTTCAGCAGTCATTGGGATAATATTATCATGAGGCCACCAAGGCACACCTTTCATTTGGCTTCAGTGTCTGTCTTCTATAYAATAAAGGCCTTCAAGATCAGCAATTAAGGTGGATGCACTTCTAAATCCTCCCTTCACTTTAAGCCCCTTGCCTGCAGTCTCAGGACAGAGTTACACCTGACACTTGAGCTGACTTCACAGCCTGTTCCCAGGAGAAAGTCCTCCCTTTCCTTTTACACCATCCTTTACTTCAGCTGTGGCATGAGCACAGCAGCACAGCAAAGTGGTTTCTCCAATCCTGAGGGACAGCGAGGGGGGAGTATGCAACCAGGAGCAGGGATCTCCCCTTTTAGCAGCAGCTGGAATTACCAGTTGGTACGTTAGAAATGTACAAATGTGTTTCCCAGTAGAAATCATCAAATTCTGTCTCTTTGTTTGGCCCATCAGAGCACAGAGATAACTGACTCGCTTTAAGTGCAAGGAGGCAGCCTCAGCACATCCGTGGGCTAGCAACACCCGCCATTAGGTAGTCACACAGCAAGTCAGATCAGCTTGCAGAACCAAGCGAAAACCAACATATTCATTTACATTATCAGAGTCAGTTTTGAGTCAGAACAGGGATCTGATCTGAATCACAGTGTGGCTACCCATCTTACTAGTGCTGACAGAAGGGCAACAGTAGGACACTGTCAGTGTGGAGAGGAAAGGGCTATCACTTTCAGGAGCTATCCATATTTAAGCAGGCTTAACCTCATCATGAAGTTGCATCTTAAATCTCAAGAGGTGCATCCAAGAAATGCCCATTCTGTGTCATCAAAATTCAGTTCTTCAATATACAACCAATACAAGGCTGAGAATTAGAGACAGAGTGAGGTATCCGGGCCCTTTGTAAGTCTAAAAGAATCGGAAATCTACCCTTCATTTAGGTTTTGAAAAATCTCCCTTATGTTCTCCCCTTCCACCTCTTAGCCTAAAGAAACAGCAATAAGGAAGAGAAGAGCTCCACTGTTAGGGAACTTCATGGCACATGAAGTTGTTTCAGATGAAGAATTAACAATGGGTTTGAAGTCTGTATTAGGCAAAGAAACTAGTCTCCCACAGAATTAAGGTAGAGAGAGGGAGAGAGATGGGAAGAAGAAGACGACAAAATTCCTTTCTGGGTTCCCTCAGATAGAAGTCAATCCTGCAGTTATAAAGAAGATCAAGAAAAGGATTGTGAGGAATGCATCCAACAGTTCCAGCACTTTAGGAGCAAGTGAAATGAACTGTTTACTTTAAGTATATCTTCTGAAAGGGACCTGCCCACATTTTGTACATGAAAGGGTTTCATTATCACAGGAGAAACAATTTGCCATGAAAACCTTTTTAAGAGGAGGCAGAAATGCACAGCTGGTACACAATTAGAGGTCTTCTGCTTCCAAGGGTTTCTGATATGTTTAGCAAAGTTTTATTTTTATTTTTATTACTTTAAAATATTTTTAAAGCATTCTCAACCAAGATAAGAGCCCCAAAACACCCAGAAAGTCATATGAGGTACATATGTCACCATCCACTAGTCATCATCCACTACCCCATGTACTGAAATGTCATGGGAATTAAATGTGTATTAAATTGAATTTATTTCAAAATTTTCATGTTTTACATACTCATGTAAATCAGAACTTCTTTTGAGGAAGCCAAGAAATATGTAAGTGTTCCACTGAATCAGTCTATCTGCTCTCACATGTTTCACTTGCTGCTTTAATAGAGTGAAGAATTTATTCAATCCCTGAACACATCCTTCTAGACACTAGTCTCAGAAGGTAACATGGTGTGAGTAAGCTCCCAGATATCAAGTATGTAATTATACAGGAGTTAAATATTTTTACCTTACTGTATTATTTTTAGGTTGGTCTGAAGAAGTTTTCAGGTTTGGTGATGAACATCAAGAAGGTAAAGGTATTTATCACATTCAAACTGAGCAAGAAGTGGAAAAAACTTTCATTAGAACAGTTCTGCTTCACAAAGGAACTTGAACTTCTGCAGGACTATGAAGTTAAGCATGTGCTTTTCCTAATTGAGACACTATGTGATATTTCTTTAGGGAAGAAGTATTGAAAGAAAACAGCTTTCCTTTGAAAAAAGGATGTACAACATTTCCCACACTACTCAAGTGCATGTGCCTGGCTTGGCCTCCCTGATCTCCTTTCACAACTAATGGAGAAAAGACAGGTTATTGCAACTCAGGAAATAAAAAAGAAAGAAAAAGAAAAAAAAAACAGAATTAAAGACATCAGTTCTGCTTCAGGAAGGCCTTGATATGCAGACTGGTGGAACCTAGGGGAATATTTTGAGAAAACGTTACTACACACTTACTCTGTTTTCTTCCAAAGACATTTACCGTTGACCACCATCAGAAAGGATGCTGGACAGGATGGGCCGCTGGTCAGACCCACTACCACTGTCATTTATCCCATTAATCACACTAGTAAAGAATCAAACTGCCACCTAGTTATGCCTGTCCCAAAGCACTTGTACAGCCTGGGCTATTGAGGTTTCATATCTGCTATGAACTGCGAACTCCAGGCACTTAATACTCTATGTTAATGTCATAATATGCCTGCCAAAAATAGGGATCATGTCTCTCCTTGGGGACAGGGGCATGCTCTAACACTCATCTTTTCATCTGTTATACATCACTCTCCTCTTACTTTCTAAAGCTTGTGAAGCCATGCTTCAGTTAGCAACCAGTCAGGCAATTCTTTTAACATTGGTTTATTATATCTTTATATGGCAGAATAATGCACATGCGGCCACTGAAACCCAAATACTAGGGAAATATATAATTATAAAAATGATGTCTATACATTTACCCTGCTCATATGATTCAGAGTATGAAGCAAAAGAGCACACTCATCTACCCAAGAAAATTTAGTGGGGATACCATTACTTAACTATGGTAAAAGAAAGGATAAATGATAGTGTATACAAAACAATAAAAAGCAGAGAAGTCCTGTTCTTATGGGATAATTATCTCTTTAGATAATAAAGCTTAAAATAAGAGACTCTAATAAAAATGTTCCTCTTCCTTATCATGATCAGATATCAATTTTCCCTTTGCTACCCTAAGATGCTGTCCTGGAGCTCAAAGACCTGTTGCCATCTATCTTTCTCCTTTTTTCCCTACTTTCTTCTCTTCTTTTCTCTCATACAGCTTCTGATTACTGTGAAACACCTTCAGATAGGTCCTGGAGGCTCACTCTAACTGCCCTCTCCTACTGCTCCGATGTCTTTTAACAGACAGACAGTATCCAAAGCAGACTCACATATTTAAACACAGTAAAATCCAAGATACAGTAGAGAATAATGAGCAAAGTATTACAGTCAGCTCTTCATCTTTAGAGCACTGGTAGAGCTGCTTTAGCCCAGAGAGTGGAAAAAACACAAACACATTAAAGTGTCTACTTCAGGAGCTGGTAGCGAGGAGGTAATAAGCCCTGTCAAACCAAAACTGACTCATATAGAGCCACGCGGGTGCCCTTGCACTGCTGCCAGCACGGTGAGTTCAAAGAGAGGTTATTAGCCAGATGCAGTATGTCCTTGTACAGTGCTGCACCTGAGGCGATACATCCAGAGTCCAGTGTACTTCATACGTTTCTGCCAGAGTCAGCGCAGGTCTGGCTGGGTCTGCTGCCTTCTCCTCAGCATCAGCCCTCAGAGTCATCTCCTGTAGACCCGCATCAAGACCTTTGCCTTGTCAATCCTCACAGTCCCCCTTCTGCAAGGATTCCTTAAGTTAGATCAAGTCTCATGGCAAATACATCAAATCTGCTCACAAGCATGGCTCTACCTCAGCTAACAAGCCCTCCCAGCAACCACAATGCTGGGAGCACACTGTAGATGGACACTGACTTTGCACAGAGCTTACTTGAGCAAGATCAGCTTCACAAAGCATGCAAATGTTCAGAGCAAAGCTGGCCCTGGAAGCAACACCCAAGATGCTGCACCTAAGCCAGTAAACTTGTCCAGACCTGAACTTGCGCTTCTTTTCTCAGCACGGAACTGCTCTTTCTAAGACTCCACGGCACTGTTAACACGTTTACCCAGAGAAAACACCAAAGGATAACTGAGATCTAATTGTGTTTGGGGAATACAACCCCCAGGGGGCAGCCAGAAACAGCAAACAAGCTACTGCTTGCTGCAAAGCTGGAGGGTCTGAGCAGTTTTCATCTTACAAACTTGAGACCAAAAAATTCTGCTCTGGCTCTTTTCCTCCCCTCTACTTCATATGATTTTAGTCTCATGAAATATCCTAGTTATTTTTGTTTTCCACACTACAGATGTTATTCAAGTCTTACCCCCTGGGTTATTCCTTTTGCAAATAAACTGAGGGTAACACTGAAAATCAGCAAGAGATCTTGAGAAAGAGATAGCAACAAGAAAACCACCACCTGGCGACCAGCTGAGGATCTCCATGGATTCAATAAATACCAAAACTAACGTAGCTATTTTCAAGTTACAGTAAGACTAGTTCTGTTTCTGAGGCACACAGAAAAGACCAGATGTAAAACTGTCTCATGGAAAAAAAACTCTTTAGAGATTTTTGCTATCAAGGTATTACTGCTCATGCACAACATACACAATCTTGAAATTGCCTGTCTCCTATTGTTTTCAGCTTCTTTCTGTTCTGGGGGAAAGTAACTGACAGCTCAGACTGTTGAGTGATTTTTTGTCATATCAGATGCTAAATTGTCATTTTAGGTTAAATACCTGCAGCTCTGAGATATGAACTTACTGTTTACAATGTCACCTTGTAGTTGAAGAATTTGCGGAACAGGCATTGTGAGAATAACTATATCAAACTGTTCTGGCAATCCCATTTTCCTGGAGACTTCCCATTTCCCATCTCGAAGAGAGATTTGAGTTATGTGATGTTCATAGAAGACATCCGCACCTGCTTCAAAAAAGGAAATGTTAAACACGTGTAATAGTAAATTTGACAGAAAAAACGCACAGAAGTTTCCCAGCTGAATCAATTTAACAGCCAGCATATGACATTAAAAGAACAGATCCTTATCAGCTGAAATATTCTCATCCCTTCCTTGTGCTAGGACTGGTATTCATCTGACTCCTCGCTGACATGATTCAGCTCAATAAACTGGTGGAAAACTATGAACTGCTTTCTTTGTCAGATTAGTTTTCTGCAGATTTAGTGAGCTGAACCAATGCAGAATGAAATCAGATGAGCACAGGAGGTGGCAAAGGGTAAGTGATCAGAGCACACATCCAGGAGTCGAAAAAGAGTGGTTAGAGAAGTTGCCCATTTTAGCATATTTTACATATCAGAAGATAGGAACACATATAATTATTTGTATTAGGTCTAAAAAATAACTAATTAAAAAAAAAACAGTCACATGAAAAGTGTAAAGCTTGACAGTCCATAAAGCTAACATTATTTTTCAAACCAGAGTTGAACTAGTCACTAAACACTATAACATAGTTCTGCCATGTTACACCAAATGCAGAAGTTACACAGTTTAAACTAGCATATGATCTTCTTAGTCTCTTCTAAGGAACTTCTAAAGAACTTTCAACACAGCAGATTTATATCCTGTATAAGCATTCATTTCTACTGAACACAGGATGTAGCTCATCAACAATGTTCCCAGCTACTCAGTTAAACAGCGTTGTTAAATTAACTATACACTTACGAGAAAAATCAAAACACTCACTTTATTTAAGTTTTACACAACTCAAATTTCTTCTTAATCATCTATGCAAACACAGTATAGTCCCATTGCCACTGAATTATGACTGTCCTAGTTGTGTTAGATCTGACTTTCACACACTAACACGAACAGTGTAAATGTAAGCTTGGTCCTTGATCCTGCAGACCTTAGACTTGTACCTACATTTTTATACGCCAGCAGTGCAGCTGAAGTCAGTGAGGTGCTTGCAGGACTTGGAAACTTACAGAGCTTACAGACACGTTTATCCATTTAGGCAACGTCAAGGCATACATAAACAAAGAACCTGAACATCCTAATTGGAAATTTAAATTTGAAAAGCAGCTCAAGAATGCCGTCAAAAACACAATTAAAAACTTTCATTTCATACAATGGCATCTAAAAATTACCTGACTGTTTTAAATAATACTCGACAACTGAGGAGGTGCCCTGGGGTGCCATGTAATTGTGAGAGCCTTCTTTCACTACCATTCCTTCAATGGGTGCAGTCAGTGGTTCCAAGATGCCATGGGACAGAAGTTCCTCATAGAAGCTTAAAACAACACAGATAAGAAAATACACTGCACGAAAATGCACAGCAGCTGTCATCATTTTTTGTAACTGAAGCCAAGACCGGCATAACTTCTGAGTTTACAGAACAGTTTTTACCTGCCTCATACAACCTGTGTTTCAACCCAAACTATGCAAGAACACTAACCATAGCTATAAAAAGACAAACTATCTTGCTACTTTACGGGGCCTGGCTTTTTATAAGAAATCAACCCTACCTACATCCTCCTGCAATACAAATCTGTTAGAAAGCAGTTTGACTCGAAAGTTTCCCTTCAGCCAGAAATTTGAAAGAGTTAACTGTGGAAGGAGTATGAAGGAAAGTTATTTAAAATTTTGAATATTTGTACAAACTGACTCTCCACTCCTGTACTGAAGAAGTGCAGGAAAGTTCCAGGAGCTGGATGTGGGGTCTGAAACACAACTTTCACACAACTTGGTATTAGTACGAACACCTTGCATCATTTATAACTTACCATCATTACATCACCACCCCCTTCCTAAGTCTACTGTAAATTGTCCCATGCAATGAGCAAGTTCAAACAAGCCTCTGATCATAACAAACATGATTTTCCTCCATCTCTGCAGTCAAGTGACAGCTCTTCCAAAGGTAGAGATTTCATAGCCCCACAAAGCAAGAAACTAAATTAAAAGAATTCTTGCTTTTTCTTTCATACCTAGCTTTTCTCTGCCATCTACAGCCTTTACCACAATGTTTAAGCGACTCCAAGGTACGTTGGTTCTTGAAAGCAAAGATCTTCACAGATTGAAAAGATGGGCATTTGGCTGTATTCCTCTGCATTTCTTACAGTGGATGGATTTGTCAAAGATGATGTTTTCCAACATGCATGAAATGAATCAAATGGAGAGCCTGATATTTTTGGGAAGGCTGTTTCACAACTGAACCTGTCTGACCAAAAATGATCTCCCCGCCCACTGTCACCTGCTTTGTCCTTGACTTTCTCAACTGTGTTCCCTGCTGCCAAGGGCAGGAACAGAAAAAAGGTTATGTTCAGCCAGGAGCTTGATGTGCAGATATGAAGGAATCTCAAATGTGAGAACAAGAACAGCGAACGAAAGCAAACTGAGGGACAGCTGGGGGCAAAAATCATCCCACAATCAGTCAGTCAATCGGTGGCAGTCAGCCCCAGGAGGACAACAGACTCTGCAGCACTTCATCCAGGCTGCGCATTGCTGCAGGCATCCCGCCCAGACCTCGCTATGTTAAATAAGCAGAGTTCTCCACAGCCAGATACACATCTGGGAGAACAGGATAAAGCGAGGTCAGGGTGACAGAAGCAGGGTGCAGGCATTCATAGGCCAAATATCACCGTGGCAATGGAACTATGGGCGCCTGCAGGCGAACACCTTCCAGGTTTCCACAGACACGCGCTTGTGCCAAGGAGGCAACTCTTTAGATCTGAAGCAAGCTTTTATTTTACTCAGAGGAAGACGCCGAATCTTTCGGGGATGGGGCTACTCCGATACACCAGGGGCGACAGGCCCCGCGCCCCTTCCCTCGGCGACGCCGCGGGGCCAGAAGCCCCCCTGAGGCGCGCGCTCCCCCAACGGCGCGGCGACTCGGCCGCGCGCCCAGCCACCCGCCAACCGCCACCCGTTACCAGCGCGCGCCCGCCCGCCCGGGCGGGGGGAGGGG
>NW_020447375.1:0-6471 GCF_003343035.1 Apteryx rowi | reverse complement strand
CGCGGGCCTTGTCCCACACCTCGAGGCGGCCCGGCGCCATCCCCCGCAGCCGCGCCGCGCAGGCACTGCCCGTCAGCCCCGCGCCCACCACCAGCACCCGCGCCATGGCCCGGCCGCCCCGCCCCGTCCCGCCCGGGGGCGGGCACCCTCGCGGGTCTGCCCCCTCGGGACACAGGCACGGACACACGCACACACTGTGTGCCCGCATTAAGACGTACGTGGTGTACCACAGCTATGTACCGTAGCTAAGACACGCTGCCATACACGAGCTCGCGTGTGCACCTACACTAAAACACATTCTCACGGCGTGTGCAGAGGCTGTCAAAGCCCCCTTCAAGGGGCACTTTTGGGCAGAGCCTTGAGCCCCCCCCCCGCGCTGAAGCACTGTCATTTCTGCCCCTCACCGAGCTCTCTCAAAGTCATCCTCCAGCTACGCGAGGGCTCGCCATTGGGAGGAGCGGCAAGAGGAGCACAGCAGCGTGAGAGGGCCCACGCACATCAGCGCACTGGGCCCGGACTAAAAGATTTGCTTGAAAGGTTTCCCGAGTCTGAGGAGAGCTCTTCAAAGGTGGCATGCAAATAAATTCACAGCACCGAGAGCTCCTGTCAGCTTCAGCTCCTTCTTCCTCTCAGAGTTTCCAAAAGGCGAGCCGTGAATATGTCTTCAGTCTGCGTGAGAGACTGGTCTGGCTATACGGTAAGCAGGTGACCCGTGGGTTCAAAATGAGACCCTCTGGAAACCAAGTATTCATGCAGCTGCCAGGATTATAATTCTGCCGTTAATGTAGCTCATTTCAGATGAAGTCCTCCACAAGGTGGGGCCAGCAGATTGCAAACTCCACCAGTCCTGCTGCACAGAGGAGGAGGAAACCTGCGAGAACTGGAAAGTCCCAGGCTGGCCTCCTTGTAAGGTATGTAAGGTAGGTAACAGGTAAGGTAGTACCACACATCTACACTTCGTCATACCTCTCCAATGGTAGCTTGGCTGTATGATTGCTTCCAAGTGGTTTATTTCAAGAAAGGGTTGGGTGCTTGTGTGTTAAAAAACAGATCATTCAATCAACATAATTTATGAAGAGACTTGATAGGTTTGTAATGATGTGGTGGATTTTCTTAGTTAAAAACAAGTATTTAAAAGTACCTAGGATAGTTCTATAGTATATTATAAGTATGGGTCCAGAAATAATTTTTTTAAATGATAGAAGTTGGGTTATGGCCATAAAAGTATAAAAGACACAAAGAAGATAATAGATGTAATACCTAACTATTGGACCAACTGATGCTGTGATGGCTAGAGAAAGACTTGAGGCAGAGGATGCTCTTAACCAGAATCACAAAATCACAGCCAAGCTCAGGCTTGGCAGTACCCTGGAGGTCTCCAGTCCAACCCCAGCTCGCAGCAGGGCCAACTTCATGGCCACAGCAGGTTGCTCAGGGCCATGTCCAGGTGAGTCCGGGCAATCTTGAGGATGGAGATCCCCCACCATTTGGGGCCCTGCCTCCCAGCAGCACTGCTCGTGTGGGGAAGGACTGTTCCCTTAGAGCTAGGCTGTATTTCCCTTGCTGCAAATTGTGCTGATGCCTCTGGTGCTTTCGCTGAGCAGAGTTTGGCTTCTTTGTCTTTGTAATACCCACTTCAGATAGTGAAAGTTGCAATTCAATCCCCCCTACACTTCACCTTTTCCAGGCTAAACAGGCCCAGCTCTCTCAGCCTTGTACACCCTGGGCTCCAGCCCCCTGACTGTCTTATTGACTCTTTGTTGGACTCCTTTCAGTCTATCATGATCTCTCTCCTACTGGGGTGGCCCAAGATTAGATCAAGTAGTGTAGATACAAGTGCCAAGGAGAATAATCACTTTTCTTGAGTTTCTGGAAGTGATTAATTCTCTTAGAGTCTATATTTGAATATGTTTGACTTGAACTAAAATTACAGAATTAAGATGTTTCCCCATGGTGCTTGGGAGACGAGAAAATTATTCATTAAAGGCATGGATATTAGTGAGGATTTGAATACAAAAGCTGACCTGCAGCTCTGTGCAGAAGCTCTGTGTTGAAAGAAAGAAGAGGGTACTGAGAAAGAATTGTGTGAGCTGGATCATAGGATCGTAGGAATGTAGGATTATTCAGGTAGGAAGGGACCTCAGGAGGTCTCTAGTCCAACCTCCTGCTCAAAGCAGGGTCAGCTCTGAGGTCAGATCAGGTTGCTCAGGGCTTTATCCAGCCTGGTGCTGAAAACCTGCAAGGACAGAGACTGCACAACCTCCCTGGGCAACCTGTCCCACTGCTTGTCTGTCCTCATGATGGAAAGGTTTTTATTTATATCCAGTCTGAATCTCTCCTGTTTCGAATAATGCCTGTTATCTCTCATCCTCCCACCATGCAGCACTGAGAAGAGCCTGTTTCCTTCTCCTGGATAGTGTCCTTGTAGATACTGGAGGGCTGCTCTGAGGTCCCTCTGAAGCCTCTTCTTCCCCAGACTGAATAAGTCCAGCTCCTTTAGCCTCTCTTCCTAGCCCAAGTGCTGCTCCAGCCCCCTCACCACTTTAGTGCCCTCCACTGAATTCGCTGTAGTTTGTCAATGTCTTTCCTGTATTGGAGGGCCCAAAACTGGACACTGTATCTAGATGTGGTCTCACGAGTGCTGCATGGAGGGGGATTAATCTCTTCCCTCAGTCTTCTGTCTGTGTTCCTATTAATACAGCCCAGGGTGCTGTGGGCCTCCTCTACTGCCAGAGGTCACTGCAGGCTCGGATTCAGCTTGCCCACCAAGGCCCCAGGGCCTTTCCAGCAGAGCTGTTCCCCAGCCAGTCAGGCCCCAGTCTGCATTGCTGCAAGGGACTCTTCCTTCCCAGGGGCTGGACTTGGCATTTCTCCTTGCAGAATTGCACAAGGTTCCTGTCTGCCCATTCCTCCAGCCTGACTAGGTCCCTCTGGATAGCAGCCCTGCCCTCAAGTGTATCTGCTGGTAACCCTCCTCCCCCACCACCAATTTGGTATCTTCTGCAAACCTGACAAGAGTGCAGTCCATCACCTCCTCTAGGTCATTGATAAAGATGTTAAACAGGACAGGTCCCAGCACAGACTCCTGTAGTACTCCACTTGTTACTGGCCTTCAGGCAGAGTATGATCCATTAACCACCCCCCTCTGAGCCTGACCATCCAACCTGGACAGAAATATTGCTGCAAGACTCATGGTTATTCTGGGTACCATTTGGAAAGATAATAAAGACCTCACTCAGGACCAATGCCACATTCATAAAGGAGGGACCCCAGAAACTGCACCAATCTGACTGCAGAACCAAATACTTTAAAAAAAAAAGAGTGACACAAGCTTTCATAATCCAGGTGAGGAATGTAAGTGCCAGAGAGCTGATGAAGAAGAAGCTGGAAGTGGGCCTCAGTGAGATGGAAGTGGGCTTGGCAGCACAGTGCACAGAAAAAGGCCACGAGATCAGTGTGGAATATATGCCATGATACCAGCAGGTTCTTGGGATAAGGCCAAAGAAGCAAATGGTACGATATATGCCCTTTATTTGAGAGTGCAGCTGGAATGTATGGAGCTCTGCTTAGGGGTGGACAACGGGCTGACTGAGAGCTTATGGGTAAGGATTAAGGGGCAGACTAATATGGGTGACATTGTTGTGGGTGCTTGTTATAGGCCACCTGATCAGGAAGAAGTATATGAGGCCTTCTTCTAGCTAGAAGTAGTCTCATGTTCACAGGGCCTCGTCCTCATGGGGGACTTTAACCACCCCAGTATCTGCTGGAGAGCCAACACAGCAGGGCACAAGCAAGCCAGGAGATTCCTGGAGAACATCAATGACAGCTTCCTGAGACAGATGATAGGGGAGTCAGTGAGGAGAGGTGATGTGCTGGACCTTGTACTTACAAACAAGGAAGGGCTGGTTGGGGATGTGAAGGTTGGGAGCAACCTTGGCTGCAATGAACATGAGATGGTGGAGTTCAGGATCCAGAGAGAAGGGAGCAGGGCAAAAAGCAGGATCAAAATCCTGGACTTCAGGAGAGCAGGGTTCAGGGATCTGCTTGGAAGAATTCCATGGAATAGGGTCCTAGAGGGAAGGAGGGTCCAAGAAAGCTGGTTGATATTCAAGGATCACCTCCTCCAAGCTCAAGAACAGTCCATCCCAATGAGCAGGAAGTCGAGCAAAGGTGGCAGCAGACCTGCATGGATTAACAAGGAGCTCCTGGCAAAACTCAAATATAAGAAGGAAGTATACAGCACTTAAGCAAACTGGACGTACACAACATAGAACCTGATGGGATGCACCCACAAGTGCTGAGGGAGCTGGCTGACATCATTGCTAGGCCACTCTCAATCATCTTTGAAAGGTCATGGTGATCAGGAGAGGTGCCTGAGGACCGGAAAAAAGCAAATGTCACTCTAATCTTCAAAAAGGGCAAGAAGGAGGGTCCATGGAACAACAGGCCAGTCAGCCTCACCTCAGGCCCTGGAAAGGTGATGGAGCAGCTCATCCTGGATGCCATCTCTAAGCATGTGAAGGATAAGAAGGTGATCAGGAGTAGTCAGCATGGCTTCACCAAGGGGAAATCGTGCTTAACCAACCCGTTAGCCATCCACAATAGTATCACTGGCTTGGCAGAGGAGAGGAGAGCAATGGATGTTGTCTACCTTGACTTCAGCAAGGCTTTTGACACTGTCTGCCATAGCATCCTCATAAGCAAGCTGAAGTACAGGCTAGATGAGCAGACAGTGAGGTGGACTGAGAACTGGCTGAACTGCAGAGCACAGAGGGTTGTGATGAGTGGCGCAAAGCCTAGTTGGAGGCCTGTAGCTAGCGGTGTTCCCCGGGGGTCAACACTGGGTCCCATACTGGTCAACCTCTTCATCAGTGATCTGGATGAAGGGACAGAGTGCACCCTCAGTAAGTGTGCTGATGATGCAAAACTGGGAGCAGTGACTGATGCACCAGAGGGCTGTGCTGCCATTCAGAGGGACCTTGACAAGCTGGAGAGGTGGGCAGAGAGGAACCTCATGAAGTTCAACAARGGSAAGTGCAGRGTBCTGYACCTGGGGAGGAATAACCCCATGCACCAGTACAGGTTGGGGGTTGACCTGCTGGAAAGCAGCTCTGCGGAGAAGGACCTGGGAGAGCTGGTGGACAACAAGTTGACCATGAGGCAGCAACGTGCCCTTGTGGCCAAGAAGGCCAGTGGTATCCTGGGTGTCGTGAGGAAGAACATTGCCAGCGGGTCGAGGGAGGTGATCCTTCCCCTCTACTCAGCCCTGGTGAGGCCGCACCTTGAGCACTGTGTTCAGTTCTGAGCTCCCCAGTACAAGAGAGATAGGGAGCTCGTGGAATGAGTACAGCAAAGGGCTACAAAGATGATTAAGGGAGCAGCGTGTCTGTCATATGAGGGAAGGCTGAGAGGACTGGGATTGTTTAGCCTGGAGAAGAGAAGTCTCAGAGGGATCTTATCGCTGTGTATAAATATCTGAAGGGCAGGTGTAAAGAAGACAGAGCCAGGCTCTTTTCAGTGGTGCCCAGCAACAGGACAAGAGGCAATGGGCACAAACTGAAACACAGGAAGTTCTGTCCTGTCTGACTACGTAGAGAAAAACTTCTTTCCTGTGAGGGTGACAGAGTACTGGAACAGGTTGCCCAGAGAGGTTGTGGAGTCTCCTTCCTTGGAGATATTGAAAGCTGTCATCAGACACAGTCCTGTGCAACGTGGTCTAGGTGGCCCTGCATGAGGAGGGGAGTTGGACTAGATGATCTCTAAAGGTCCCTTCCAACTGCAACCATTCTGTGATTCTGTATGAACAGGCCTAAGGGTCCCCTTCAAGCCTCATCCAGCTGCTGCTTCTGACTTTACGATGTGATGGCCTGCTGGATGGATGCCCCAATACCTATTGACCTCTTCTTTTCAAGGATGTTTAGATTCCAAAGCTAAAACCAGCAGAGATAAAGAAGCCTGTAAAAGGCCATGCTCCACCTTGCTGAGAAAAAAAAGGCAAAGGGGTCAAACAAGGAATTGCTGGGAGTTAATAGAGCTGTTGAGGTAAGTATATAATCAGCTATGTAATGGGCAGTGAAACACATGTACAGTACTTCAACAACCAATGTCTTGCCAAAAGACCTCTGCCCCCGATATTTCTCAGTTGTTTTGTATCTGCCTGGCAAGGCCAGAGCTTTAAGTAACATAGGCATACATAGTGTTATCCGAAGATCAAGAGATGTACTAGACTCACAACATGTCGTTACTTCCCTGCTGGAATCACAGAATCACAGAATCGCTGAGGTTGGAAGGGACCTCTGGAGATCATCTAGTCCAACCCCCCTGCTCAAGCAGGGTCACCTAGAGCACATTGCACAGGATTGCATCCAGGCGCGTTTTGAATATCTCCAGAGAAGGAGACTCCACCACCTCTCKGGGCAACCTGTTCCAGTGCTCTGTCACCCTCACAGTGAAAAAGTTTTTCCTCATGTT